>NC_137567.1:537487-646812 GCF_963082525.1 Nesoenas mayeri | reverse complement strand
CAAAATCGCGACCCCCTCGGGACCCCAAAACCGCGACCCCCCCCCCCCCCGGGACCTCAAAATCGGGACCCTCAAACCTCGGACCCCCAGAACCATGACCCCCCCCTCCCCCGGAACCCCCAAAACCGGGAACCCCCAGGACCTCAAAACTGGGACCCCCAAACTGGGACCCCAAACCAGGACCCCCCTCGGGACCCCCAAAACTGGGACCCTCCCCAGGACCCATCAAACTGGGACCCCCAAAACTGGGTTCCCCCTCGGGACCCCAAAACCGCGACCCCCCCCCTCCCCGGGACCCTAAAACTGGGGTCCCCAAACTGGGACCCCCCCCTGGGACCTCAAAACTGGGACCCCCCAAACTGGGACCCTCAAACCCGGGACCCTCAGAACCATGACCCCCCCTCCCCCCCGGAACCCCCAAAACCGGGAACCCCTGGGACCTCAAAACTAGGACCCCCAAACTGGGACCCCCCCTCGGGACACCCCCCGGGACCCCCAAAACTGGGACCCTCCCTGGGACCCCAAACCCGGGACCCCCAAACCAGGATCCCCGAAATCGCGACCCCCCCTCCCCCCCGGGACCCCCAAAACTGGGACCCCCCCCGGGAACCCCCAATCCCCCCAAACCGGGACCCCTCCCCCCCAATTTCTATCCCCCCTGCAGGTGCCCCCCCGCTGCCGTTCCCGCCCCTCCCCCCTGTGCTGCACCGCCCCCCGCCCCCCCCGCGGGCCCCGCCCCGGACCCCCCCCGCGGGTGAGTGGTGGGGGGGAGGGCCCGGATGCCTGGGTCCCTTTGGGATGGGGTGGGGTGGTTTTTGGGGTACCCGGACACCTGGGTCCCTTTGGGATGGGGTAGGGAGGTTTTGGGGGTCCCCGGACGCCTGGGTCCCTTTGGGATGGGGTGGGCTGGTTTTTGGGGGTCCCCGGACGCTTGGGTCCCTTTGGGATGGGGTGGGGTGGTTTTTGGGGTACCCGGACGCCTGGGTCCCTTTGGGATGGGGTGGGGTGGTTTTGGGGGTACCCGGACGCCTGGGTCCCTTTCGGGAAGGGGTGGGGCGGCTTGGCGGTCCCCGGACGCCTGGGTCCCTTTGGGAAGGAGTGGGGTGGTTTTGGGGGTACCCAGACGCCTGGGTCCCTTTGGGAAGGGGTGGGGTGGTTTTGGTGGTACCCGGATGCCTGGGTCCCTTTGGGATGGGGTGGGGTGGTTTTGGGGGTACCCGGACGCCTGGGTCCCTTTGGGATGGGGTGGGGTGGTTTTGGGGGTACCCGGACGCCTGGGTCCCTTTGGGAAGGGGTGGGGTGGTTTTGGGGGTCCCCAGACGCCTGGGTCCCGCTGACTGTGCCCCCCCAGCCCCCGCTGTGCCCCCCCCGGCTGTCGCTGCCGTTTCCTTTGGGGCCTTCGTGTTGGGGGCGGCGCTGGCGGGGGGGCTATGGTGGGTCCACGGCCGCACAGGTGAGGGACCCCCCCCCCCCCAAAACTGAGACCCCCCCCCCCCTCAAAACTAGGGACCCCTCCCCCAACTGTGAACCCCCAAGTGACCCAACAAACTGTTTCCCCCCCCCCAACTGTGACCCCTTCCCCAAAATCTGTGACACCCCCCCCCCCCACCAAAACTGGGGACCCCCCCAACTGTGAACCCCCATGTGACCCCTCCCCAAAAAACTGATTCCCCCCCCCCCAAACTGTGACCCCTCCCCCAAAATCTGTGACACCCCCCCCCAAAACTTGGACCCTCTCCCAATCTGTGATTTCCCTGTGACCCCCCCCCAAAAAAAACCTGACCCACAAAACTGTGCTCCCCCCAAAAATCTGTGACCCCCCCAAAACATGTTACCCCCCCAGTCAACCCCCCCAAACTGTCACCCCCCCCAAACCGTTACCCCACCTCCCAAATTTATTACCCCCCCAAATTTATTACCCCCCCCAAACTGTGACCCCCCCCCTCCCCATCCCCCCTCCCTAATTTTTCCCTCCCCCCAAGCCGCCTCTCGACCCCCCCCCAGCTCCAGCGCTGCCCCCCAGGTATGGACTGGGAATACTGGGAGCACTGGGAGGTATTGGGGGGGTAACTGGTGATACTGGGGGGCACTGGGAGGGATGGGGGGGTAACTGGTGATACTGGGGGGCAATGGGAGGTTTTGGGGGGGTAACTGGTGATACTGGGGGGCACTGGGAGGGATGGGGGGGAACTGGGGGGTACAGAGGGTAACTGGGAGCACTGGGAGGATACTGGGAGAACTGGGAGCTCAGGCTGGGGGGGTAACTGGTGATACTGGGAGCACTGGGGGGGCACCAACAGCCCCCCAGCTCAGAACCATCAACCTGAAGCCCCTTCCAGCTGTGACCCCCCCAGCTGCACCCTGAGCCCCCCGGATGCCTGGGTCCCCCCCCGGACGCCTGGGTCCCTCCCCGGACGCCTGGGTCCCTCCCCGGATGCCTGGGTCCCCCAGTCCCCCTTCCCCGGGGATGGGGGTGGGCAATAAAGGTGTTGTCACCCCGCCACGTGGTTATCGGGGTCCCCAAGGGGGGTGTGGGGGGGAGTTATTTTGGGGTGAATTCCTGTGTTTTGGGGGCAATCTCAGGGTGTTTTTGGGGTGAATCGGAGGCGCTTTGGGTCTGTCTGTCCCACTGTCTGTATTTCTGTCCCGGTACAAACAGCGGGTTGGTTGGGGGGGGGGGGGGGGAAGTGGTGGTTTGGGATCCACTCCCAGTGTTGGGACCCCCCCTGAAGACCCAGGATCAGGCCCCTCGGTGGGGATCGGGGGGATCTGGGGGGGCAGGATCCACTGCTCAGGGATCCAGTGGCTCATTGGGACCCCCCGGGGGGGGGGTCGATGCGGCTGTTTGGGATCTGGAGGGATCTTGGGGTCCCCTGGGGGGTGCAGAATCCACTGCTCAGGGATCCACGGGGGTGAAGAATCCACCCTTTGGGATCTGCTTGGGCCTTGGGATCCCCCCCCCCGGGTATAGCATCCATCATAGGGATCCAGTGGGCCCTTGGGATCCCCCCCAGTACCAAGATTCATCACAGGGATCCAGTGGGCCCTTGGGATCCCCCCGGTAAAGGATCCATCACAGGGATCCAGTGGGCCCTTGGGATTCCTCCCCAGTACAGGATCCATCACAGGGATCCAGTGGGCCCTTGGGATCCTCCCTGGTACCAGGATCCACCACAGGGATCCAGTGGGTCTTTGAGATCCCCCCGGGGGTAGAGGATCCATTACAGGGATCCAGTGGGCCCTTGGGATCCCCCTGGGGGTAGAGGATCCATCACAGGGATCCAGTGGGCCCTTGGGATCCCTCTCAGTACAAGATCCAACACAGGAATCCAGTGGGCCCTTGGGATCCCCCTGGGTAAAGGATCCATCACAGGGATCCAGTGGGCCCTTGGGATCCTCCCTGGTACCAGGATCCACCACAGGGATCCAGTGGGTCTTTGAGATCCCCCCGGGGGTAGAGGATCCATCACAGGGATCCAGTGGGCCCTTGGGATCCCCCTGGGGGTAGAGGATCCATCACAGGGATCCAGTGGGCCCTTGGGATCCCTCTCAGTACAGGATCCAACACAGGAATCCAGTGGGCCCTTGGGATCCCCCTGGGGGTAGAGGACCCATCACAGGGATCCAGAGGGCCCTTGGGATCCCGCCCCCGGTACCAGGATCCATCACAGGGATCCAGTGGGCCCTTGGGACCCCCCTCAGTACAGGATCCAACACAGGGATCCAGTGGGCCCTTGGGATCCTCCCTGGTAGCAGGATCCATCACAGGGATCCAGTGGGCCCTTGGGACCCCCCCGGGTAAAGGATCCATCACAGGGATCCAGTGGGTCCTTAGGACCCCCCCCCACCCCTCGGGGTGCAGGACCCACCGCAGGGATCCAGTGGGGCCTGGAGATCCCCCGTGGGATCAATGTGGCTGTTTGGGATCCAGCAGCTCTTGGAATCCCCTACAGGATTGATCTCCTGGGGATCCAGCAGGTCTCAGGATCCACAGGGGTGCCGGATCCACCCTTCTGGGATCTGCTGGGCCCTTGGGATCCCCTTGGGGGTGCAGGATCCAGCCCAGGGATCCAGTGGGTCATTGGGATCCCCTGGGGGTGCAGCTCAACCCCAGGGATCCAGTAGATCACTGGGACCTCCCTGGGGGCGCATGATCCATCTCTGGGATCCAGTGGGTCATTGCGATCCACTGGGGGGTGCGGGATCCACCTCAGGGATCCAGTGGATCACTGGGATAACCCCCGAGGTGCGGGGTCCTTCTCTGGGATCCAGTGGGTCACTGGGATCCACTGGGGGGTTGCGGGATCCATCTCAGGGATCCACTGGGGCCCGGAGATCCCCAGTGGGATCGAGGCAGCTGTTTGGGATCCAGTGGAGCTCAGGGTCTCCCAGGGGTTCAGGATCCACCACAGGGATCCAGGGGGTCCTTGGGACCCCCCCAAGGGATCGATGCAGCTGTTTGGGATCCAGCGGGTCCCGGGATCCCCTGGGGATCAATCCAGCGCTCGGGGCAGCCCCGGAGCTGTGACCTTGACCTTGGGTGACCCTCAGTGTCCCCTCATGACCCCTGAGGGTCCTCAGGGTCCCCCTGGGTGCCACGGGGTCTGTGGGTGTCCCCTAATGTCCCCTGGGAGCCGTGGGTGTCCTCAGTGTCCCCTCGTGTCCCTCAGTGCCCCTCAGTGTCCCCAGGGTGTCCCCTGGTTGTCACAGGGCTGGCAGGTCCCCCATGGGTTACAGTGGTGGCCCCTTGGGCTGTCACCGCTGTCCCCTGATGTCCCCTTGGTCTTGCTGGTGGCTGCTGTCCCCCGATGTCCCCAAGGGTGACAGTGTCACAGGTGTCCCCTGATGTCCCCAAGGGTCACGGTGCCACAGGTGTCCCCTCAGTCTTGCTGTCCCCTGATGTCCCCAAGGGTCATGGTGCCACAGGTGTCCCCTCAGTCTTGCTGTCCCCCGATGTCCCCAAGGGTCACGGTGCCACAGGTGTCCCCTCAGTCTTGCTGTCCCCCGATGTCCCCAAGGGTCACGGTGCCACAGGTGTCCCCTCAGTCTTGCTGTCCCCTGATGTCCCCACAAGGGTCACGGTGCTGCAGGTGTCCTCTCAGTTTCACTGTCCCCGATGTCCCTCAACCTCGCTGTCCCCTGATGTCCCCAAGGGTCACGGTGCTGCGTGTCCCCTCAGTCTTGATGTCCCCGATGTCTTCGACATCCCCTCGGTCTTGATGTCCCCGGTGTCCCCAAGGGTCACGGTGCTGCAGGTGTCCCCTCGGTCTCGCTGTCGCTGCTGTCACCAATGTCCCCCATGTCCCCGAGGTCCCTGATGTCCCCGTGGGCGAAGGGTGGCAGCTCGTCATCCGAGGAGCCCAGCGAGTCCTCGTCCCCAAGCCGTGTCCCCAAGGCCACCGCCCCGAAGGGCAGGGGGCCCCGCAGCAGCCGGATCTGCGGGGACATGGGGACACCGGGAATGATGGGACAAGGGGACATGGGGACACTGGGGGTGACAGGACAAAAGGACACCAGGGGTGGTGGGACAAGGGACAGGGGACACCAGGAATGATGGGACAAAGGGACATGGGGACACTGGGGGTGACGGGACAAAAGGACACCAAGGGTGGTGGGACAAGGGACTTGGGGACATCGAGGGTGATGGGACAAGGGGACAGGGGACATTGGGGACACCAGGGGTGATAGGACATGGGGACATGATGGGTGGTGGGACAAGGGGATGGGGACAAGGGGACATGGGGACACTGAGGGTGATGGGACAAAGGGACAAGGACATGGGGACAAAGGGACACCAAGGGTGATGGGACAAGGGGACAGGGACATGGGGACACCGGGAATGATGGGACAAGGGGACATGGGGACACTGGGGGTGACGGGACAATAGGACACTGGGGTGGTGGGACAAGGGACATGGGGACACCGGGGGTGATGGGACAAGGGGACAGGGGACAAAGGACATGGGGACACAACGGGTGATAGGACATGGGGACATGATGGGTGGTGGGACAAGGGGATGGGGACAAGGGGATATGGGGACACCGAGTGTGATGGGACAAAGGGACAAGGACATGGGGACAAAGGGACACCAGGGGTGATGGGACAAGGCGACAGAGACATGGGGACACTGGAGGTGGTGGGACAAGGGAATGGGGACATGGGGACATTGGGGGTGGTGGGACAAGGGGACATTGGGGACACCAGGGGTGATGGGATGTGGGGACATGATGGGTTGGGTGGTGGGACAAGGGGATGGGGACAAGGGGACATCGAGGGTGATGGGACAAAGGGACAAGGGACATGGAGACAAAGGGACACCAGGGGTGATGGGACAGGCCCAGGTGACACTGTGGGCAATGTGACAGGCCCAGGTGACACCGTGTTGTCCCCTCACCTCGGCCTTGAGCTCCTCGATGTGGCCCTTGAGCTGTCGGATGTACTGGGCGGCGTCCGAGTGGTCGAGCTGGCCCTGGAGCAGCCCCTCCTCGCGCTGGGGACAAGGGACAGGGTCCCCCTGTCACCTCCTGTCCCCATGTCACCTCCCATCACCCCCTGTCCCCATGTCCGGATGGTCGAGCTGGCCCTGGAGCAGCCCCTCCTCGCACTGGGGACAAGGGACACGGTCCCTCTGTCACCTCAGCACCTCTATCACCCCCCATGTCCCCATGTCACCTGCATCTCCAGCTCTGCCAGGGCCACCAGACTGTCCCCTGTCCCCCTGTCACCCCACTGTGCGCCCTTGTCCCCCTTGTCTCCCTGTCCCCTCTTGCTCCCCTGCCACCCCCCTGTACCCATGTCCCCCTGTCACCTCCATGTGCTCCCCGGTGTCACCCATGTCCCCCTGTGTCACCTGGATCTCCAGCTCAGCCAGGGCTGCCAGTCTGGTGCCCTACGTCCCCTTGTTCCCCCCATGTCCCCCCATGTCCCCCAATGTCCCCATGTCCCCCCATGTCCCCCTGTCCCCTCATGTCTCCCTGTCCCCCCATGTCCCCTTGTCCTCCTGTGTCACCTGGATCTCCAGCTCAGCCAGGGCTGCCAGTCTGGTGCCCTGTGTCCCCTTGTTCGCCCATGTCCCCCCATGTCCCCCAATGTCCCCATGTCCCCCAATGTCCCCTGTCACCTGGATCTCCAGCTCGGCCACTCTCTGCCGCAGTTCGGCCACGGCCGCCAGACTCTCGGCCTCACGCAGCCGCACGGCCAGGACCTCCTCCTTGCTCTGGGGACACAAGTGTCACCTGTGTCACCTCCCTGCCCACCCCCCACCCCACAGCCAGGTCCTCCTCCTTGCTCTGGAGACACGAGTGTCACCTGTGTCACCTCCCTGCCCCAGCCAGGACCTCCTCCTTGCTCTGGCTCTGGGGACACATGTGCCAACCTCCCCACCCAGCCCTGGGGACAAGGGGACATAGGGGGACAGTGGGTGGAGGGGACATGGAGGGGACATACGGGGACAGTGGGTGGAGGGGACGTGGGGACATGGAGGAGACATAAGGGGACAGTGGGTGGAGGGCACATGGGGACATGGAGAGGACATGGGGACCCCAATGGAGGGGACAGGGGGACACTGGGAGGGGACAATGGGATCTATAGGAAGGGACAAGGGGACAATGGGATCTATAGGAGAGGACAAGGGGACACTACAGAGGGGACATGGGGACACTGGGAACCCATAGGAGGGGACATGGGGACACTGTGGGAAAGGACGAGGGGACATGGAGACACTGTGGGAAGGGACATGGGGACACTGAGAGAGGACATGGGGACACTGTGGGAAGGGCTGTGGCTGGGGACAGTGATGTCCCCACAGGAGGTGACAGGGGTGTCCCTGTGTGTCCCCAGTGAGTTGCCAGAGGTGTCCCCGAATGTCCCCAGATGTCCCCAAGTGTCGCACCTTGCACTGAGCCTCGGCGTGTTTGCGGTGGCTCTCGCTGAGCTGCGCCTGTAGTCCCTGCGCCTGTGTCACCGTCACCCGCAGCTGCTCCTGCAGGAGGTGACCCTGTGGGGACACCAGAGACACCGTCACCCTGTCACTGTGTCACCATTACCCTGTCACTGTATCACCGTCACCCGCAGCTGCTCCTGCAGGAGGTGACCCTGTGGGGACACCAGAGACACCGTCACCCTGTCACTGTGTCACCATTACCCTGTCACTGTATCACCGTCACCCGCAGCTGCTCCTGCAGGAGGTGACCCTGTGGGGACACCAGAGACACCGTCACCCTGTCACTGTGCCACCATTACCCTGTCACTGTGTCACTGTCACTCGCAGCTGCTCCTGCAGGAGGTGACCCTGTGGGGACACCAGAGACACCGTCACCCTGTCACTGTGCCACCATTACCCTGTCACTGTGTCACCGTCACCCTGTCACTGTGTCACTGTCACCCGCAGCTGCTCCTGCAGGAGGTGACCCTGTGGGGACACCAGAGACACCGTCACCCTGTCACTGTGTCACCATTACCCTGTCACTGTGTCACTGTCACCCACAGCTGCTCCTGCAGGAGGTGACCCTGTGGGGACACTGGTGACACCGTCACCCTGTCACTGTGTCACTGTCACCCACAGCTGCTCCTGCAGGAGGTGACCCTGTGGGGACACCAGAGACACCATCACCCTGTCACTGTGTCACCGTCACCCTGTCACTGTGTCACTGTCACCCACAGCTGCTCCTGCAGGAGGTGACCCTGTGGGGACACCAGAGACACCATCACCCTGTCACTGTGTCACCGTCACCCTGTCACTGTGTCACTGTCACCCACAGCTGTTCCTGCAGGAGGTGACCCTGTGGGGACACCAGAGACACCGTCACCCTGTCACTGTGTCACCATTACCCTCTCACTGTGTCACTGTCACCCACAGCTGCTCCTGCAGGTGACCCTGTAGGGACACCGAAGTCACTGGCACCCCCTGCCCAGTGTCTCCCAGTGCTCCCAGTCCCTCCTGGTTCCCCCCGTCCCTCCCAGTGCTCCTAGTCCCTCCCAGTACTCCCAGTCCCTCCCAGTACTCCCAGTCCCTCCCAGTCCCCACAGCTGAGTTCCCAGTCCCTCCCAGTTCCCCCAGCCGAGCCCCCCGTCCCTCCCAGTCCCCACAGCTGAACCCCAGTCCCTCCCAGTGCTCCCAGTCTCCCCAGGTAAGCTCCAAGTCCCTCCCAGTGCTCCCAGTCCTTCCCAGCTGAGCTCCCAGTCCCTCCCAGTGCACCCAGTCCCTCCCAGTGCTCCCAGTCCCCCAGCTGACCCCCAGTCCCTCCCAGTGCTCCCAGTCCCTCCCAGTCCCTCCCAGTGCTCCCAGTCCCCCAGCTGACCCCCAGTCCCTCCCAGTGCTCCCAGTCCCTCCCAGTCCCCCCCAGTGCTCCCAGTCCCCCAGCTGAGCCCCCAGTCCTTCCCAGTGCTCCCAGTCCGCCCAGCTGACCCCCAGTCCCTCCTAGTGCTCCCAGTCCCTCCCAGTCCCCCCAGCCGAGCCCCCAGTCCCTCTCAGTCCCCCCAGCTGACCCTCAGTCCTTCCCAGTGCTCCCAGTCCTTCCCAGTCCCCCCAGCTGACCCCCAGTCCCTCCCAGTGCTCCCAGTCCCTCCCAGTGCCTCCCAGTGCTCCCAGTCCCTCCCAGTTTTCCCACCTGCGTCTCCAGCTGCAGCAGCCGCACGCGCAGCCCCCGCAGCTGCCCCTGGGCCTGCGCCTCCCGCAGCCGCGCGGCCACGAGCGCCCGCTGCAGCGCGGTGACGTCCCGCAGCGCCGTGACATCCTGCAGCTCGGCGACGTCCTGCAGCGCCGGGTCCCCCTGCAGCGCCGGGACGTCCCGCAGCTCTGTGACGTCCTGAAACACAGTGACAACTCGCAGCGCGGTGACAACCTGCGACGCGGTGACGTCCCGCGACGCGGTGACGTCCCGCAGCGCCCCGGTGGCTTTCCCCATCCCACAGTGTCGGTGTTCACCGGAGGGGACATGGCGGGGACATGGGTGGCAGGGAGGGGACACGGGGGATGGCAGGGGACCCAGGTGTTGGGACAAGGGATGTAGGTGGCCAGGAGGGGACAAGGTGGCTGGGAGGGAACCCAGGCGTCCGGGAGGGGAGCCAGGCGTTCGGGAGGGACCCAGGAGTCCGGGAGCGAACCCAGGCGTCCAGGGGTGCCCAGGTGTCCAGGAGGGGACCCAGGCGTCCGGGAGGGGAGTCAGGTGTTGGGGGGAGACACAGCCAGGCATGTGGAGGGGACCCAGGTGTCCGAGAGGGGACCCAGGTGTCCGGGAGGGACCCAGGCGTCCACAGAGGACCCAGGTATCTGGGAAGGACCCAGGCATCCAGGAGGGGACCCAGGTGTCCGGGAGGGGACCCAGGCATCCGGGAGGGGACCAGGTGTACCTGCCAGGTGTCACTGAGGTCCCTGAGCTGCTGCTGCAGCTGCGCCAGCGACTGGGCGGCCTCGGCCTCGCGCAGCCCCAGCGCCTGCAGCTCCTCCTGCAGCCGCAGCAGCGGAGCCTCCCCGGGCAGCGCGCTCTGCTGCGGGGACAGCGGGGACATCAGGGGACAGTCGGGACAGGGGACACGGGGACAGCAGGGGACACGGGGACACAGGGACAGCAGGGGACATGGGGACACAGGAACAGCAGGTGACAGCAGGGAGATCAGGGGACAGCCGGGGACAGGGGACACAGGGACAGCAGGGGACATGGGGACACAGGGACAGCAGGGGACAGGAGACACAGGGACAGCGGGGGACATGGGGACAGCAGGGGACAGCAGGGAGATAAGGGGACAGCAGGAACAGGGACAGCAGAGACACAGGGAGATGAGGGGACGGCTGGGGACAGGGGACAGCAGGGACACAAGGGGATCAGGGGACAGCTGGGACAGGGGACACAGGGACAGCAGGGGACAGGAGACACAGGGACAGCAGGGGACATGGGGACACAGGGACAGCAGGGGACAGCAGGGAGATCAGGGGACAGCAGGGACATAAGGAGATCATGGGACAGCCAGGGACAGGAGACACAGGGACAGCAGGGGACAGGGGACACAGGGACAGCAGGGGACAGGGGACACAGGGACAGCAGGGGACAGCTGGGACAGGGGACAGCAGGGACAGGGGACATGGCGATAGCAGCAGGGACACAGGGAGATCGGGGACGGCCGGGTACAGCAGAGGTTATAGGGACAGGGGACACAGGGACAGCAGGGGACACCCAGGGCAGCCCCAGCAGCGGAACCTCCCCAGGCAGTGCGCTCTGCTGCGGGGACACTGGGGACATTGGGGACATCAGGACTGTCCCCATCCCCAGGGCCACTTGTGGGTCCCTCCCTGTCCCCAGGGCCACTTGTGGGTCCCTTCCTGTCCCTAAACCCCCTCGTGTGACCCTCCCTGTCCCCAGGGCCACTTGCGGGTCCCTCCCTGTCCCCAAACCCCCTTGTGTGACCCTCCCTGTCCCCAGGGCCACTCGTGGGTCCCTTCCTGTCCCCAAACCCACTTGTATGACCCTCCCTGTCCCCAGGGCCACTCGTGGGTCCCTTCCTGTCCCCAAACCCCCTCATGTGACCCTCCCTGTCCCCAGGGCCACTTGTGGGTCTCTTCCTGTCCTCAAACCCCCTCGTGTGACCCTCCCTGTTCCCAGGGCCACTGGTGGGTCCCTCGCGGTCCCCGTGTCCCCGCGTGTCACCTTCTCGAGCAGCCCCAGGCGGTGCTGGAGCTGCCGCAGCTGCCCCCGGCTCTCGCTCTCCCGCAGCCGCGAGCGCTGCAGCTCCGACTGCAGCCGCGACACCAGCTCCGCGTCACCCTGTCACCAAAACACAGCATTGTCACCGAGGGGCACTGTCACCAAGGCAGGTGGGCACACTAGGGGGGATGCCGGGGACAGTTGGGGACACCTCGGACACTTGGGGACACCAGGGGATGTCTGGGGATACCTGGGGACACCTGGGGACATCAGGGGACATCTGGGACATGAAGGGATGCCTGGGGACTCCTGGGGACATCAGGGGACACTTGGGGACATCTGGGACATGAAGGGACTCCTGGGGACTCCTGGAGACAGCTGGGGACATCTGGAGACACCAGGGGATGCCTGAGGACACCTCAGACACTTAGGGACAGCTGGGACAGCAGGGGACAGCTGGGACATCTGGGGACACCTGAGGACATCAAGGGACACCAGGGGACACCTGGGACATCTGGGGACACCTGAGGACATCAAGGGACACCAGGGAACACCTGGGACATCTGGGGACATCCGAGGACACTTGGAACATCTGGGGACACTTGGGGACACCAGGGGACATTAGGGGATGCCTGGAGACACACCTCAGACACTTGGACATGAGGGGACACCAGGGGACAGCTGGGACACTTGGGGACACACAGAGATGCTTGGGGATGCCCGAGGACATTAGGGGACACCTGGGGACATCAGGGGATGCCTGGGTATGCCTGAGGACATCAGGGGACACCAGGAAACACCTGGAACATCTGGGGACACCTGGGGACATCAGGGGACACCTGGAGACATCAGGGGACACCAGGGAACACCTGGGACATCTGGGGACACCTGGGGACATCAGGGGACACCAGGGGATACCTGAGGACATTAGGGGACACCTGGGGACATCAGGGGACACCAGGGGGTTCCTGGGGACATCAGGGGACAGGAGGGGACGCGTGGGCCGCACCTGCTGTCCCTGCAGCTGGCGGATGGTGCTCTGCGCGCGCTGCAGGTTCTGGGTGGCCGAGCTGCACTTCTGCTTGGCCACCGCCAGCTCCCGCCGGATCACGTCGTTCTGCTCGGCCTCCTGCGCACGCGTCACCTGGCCCTGGGGACACGGGGACACCGCCGGGGACATGGGGACACCGCTGGGGACACGGGGACACCGCCGGGGACGTGGGGACATCGCCGGGGACGTGGGGACATAGGGACACCGCCGGGGACATGGGGACACAGCCAGGGACGTGGGGACACAGTCAGGGACGTGGGGACACAGTCAGGGACATGGGGACACAGTCAGGGACATGGGGACACGGGGACACAGCCGGGGACATGGGGACACAGCTGGGGACACAGGGACACAGCCAGGGACACGGGGACACCACCGGGGACATAGGGACACCGCCAGGGACATGAGAACACCACTGCGGACATGGGGACACCGCCAGGGACATGGGGACACCACTGGGGACATGGGGACACAAGGACACCGCCAGGGACACAGGGACACCGCTGGGGACACTGGGGACACCAGAGGAGACATGGGGACACCGCAGGGGGCACCACAGGGGACATGGGGACACAGCCAGGGACATGGGGACACAGGGACACCACCAGGGACACAGGGACACCGCTGGGGACACTGGGGACACCAGAGGAGACATGGGGACACCGCAGGGGGCACCACAGGGGACATGGGGACACAGTCAGGGACATGGGGACACAGGGACACCGCCAGAGACATAGGGACACCGCCAGGGACACGGGGACACCACCGGGGACATGGGGACACCACCGGGGACACAGGAACACCGCCAGGGACACAGGGACACCGCCGGAGACATGGGGACATGACTAGAGACACAGGGACACCACTGGGGACACAGGGACACCACCGGGGACACCACCGGGGACATGGGGACACAGGGACACTGTTGGGGACAATGGGGACACCAGAGGGGACACCGCCAGGGACATGGGGACACCACCAGGGGCACAGGGATACCATCAGGGACACAGGGACACCACTGGGGACACCGCCAGGGACATGGGGACACCAGTGGGGACAAGGAGGTGACACTGGGGACACGTCACCGAATCCATCTGGAACCCGGTTCTGAGCCCCCAGGTCACTGGGTGGGGACATGAGGTGACACTGGGTGATGATGGGGACATGAAGGTGACATTGGGGACAAGGGGGTGACATTGGGGACAAAGAGGTGACACTGGGGACATGTCACCAAATCCATCCAGAACCCGGTTCTGAGCCCCCAGGTCACTGGGTGGGGACATGAGGTGACACTGGGTGATGATGGGGACATGAAGGTGACACTGGGGACAAGAGGGTGACATTGGGGACAAAGAGGTGACACTGGGGACATGTCACCGAATCCATCCGGAACCCAGTTCTGAGCCCCCAGGTCACTGAGGGGGGACATGAGGTGACACTGGGTGATGATGGGGACGTGAAGGTGACACTGAGGACAAGGGGGTGACATTGGGGACAGTTGGGGGACACATCATGAGATCCACCCGGTACCCAGTTCTGAGCCCCTGTGTCACTGCAGGGGGACATGAGGTGACACTGGGGGACGCTGGGGACAAGGGGGTGACAATGGGGACAAGGGGGTGTCAATGGGGACAAGGGGGTGTCAATGGGGACAAGGGGGTGACGCCCAAAACGGGCCCCAAAGCCCCATTTTCCCCACCCCCCAAGGTGGGGAAGGGACGCGGGAGCCTCCGGAAAAGCAGCAAAGGGGTAAAATGAAGAGGAAAAGGGTTAAAAAGTGGCGGAAATGGGTTAAAACGAAGCGGAAATGGGTTAAAAAGTGGCGGAAATGGGTTAAAATGAAGCAGAAAAGGGTGAAAATGAATCAGAAATGGGTCAAAACGAAGCGGGAAAGGTTAAAAAGTGGCGGAAATAGGTTAAAATGAGGCGGAAAAGGGTTAAAATGAAGTGAAAAGGTTCAAATGAATGAGAAATGGGTGAAAATGAAGCGGAAAAAGGTTCAAATGAATCAGAAATAGGTGGAAATGAAGCGGAAATGGGTTAAAAAGTAGCGGAAATGGGTTAAAAAGTGGCGGAAATGGGTTAAAATGAAGTGGAAATGAGTTAAAATGAAGCGGAAATGGGTTAAAATGAATCAGAAAAAGGTTCAAATGAATCAGAAATAGGTGGAAATGAAGCAGAAAAGGGTTAAAATGAAGCAGAAATGGGTTAAAAAGTGGCGGAAAAGGGTTAAATTGAAACAGAAATGGGTTAAAATGAAGCAGAAAAGGGTTAAAATGAAGCAGAAAAGGTTCAAAAGGACCGGAAAAGGGTTAAAACGAAGCGGAAAAGGGTTTAAAACGAGGCGGAAAAGGGTTCAAATGAATCGGAAATGGGTGAAAATGAAGCGGGAAAAGGTTCAAATGAATCAGAAAAGGGTTAAAATGAAGCAGAAATGGGTTAAAATGAAGCAGAAATGCGTTAAAACGAATCAGAAAAGGGTTAAAATGAAGCAGAAAAGGTTAAAAAGGACCGGAAAAAAGGGTTAAAACGAAGCGGAAAAGGGTTAAAATGAAGCGGAAAAGGTTAAAAAGGACCGGAAAATATGAAAATGGAGCGGAAAAGGGTTAAAACGAAGCGGAAAAGGGCAAAATAGTGCTTTTTGACGCTACCTGGATGAGGCGGTCGGCCAGGGCCGCGCT
The DNA here is from genome assembly GCF_963082525.1 of Nesoenas mayeri. Classification (NCBI taxonomy): domain Eukaryota; kingdom Metazoa; phylum Chordata; class Aves; order Columbiformes; family Columbidae; genus Nesoenas; species Nesoenas mayeri. Next base: position 631,441 of record NC_137567.1, on the reverse strand, counting down.
CTCCTGCGGCCAGAGAGAGGAGAGAGCAAGAGGAACCAGCTTAACGAGCTTAACGAGGAACCAGCTTAACGAGGAGCCGCGGAGGCGCCCGGGGACCTTCCCGCGCCCCCTTTTTGGGGGGATTTCCCAAGATTTGGGCACTTTCCCCCCCTTTTTTGCCCCCAAATTGAGCATTTTCCACCTCCTGGGGGCGGGAAATGAAGCAGTTGCTTGTTGCACCAAAATCGCCTTTTTTTGCCCCAAAGTGGTGCTGGGAGTTTGGGGGTGCAAAAGAGGGTTGGGGTTGCACCCATGGGTGCCCCTCCGGGGGATATTTTGGGTGCACCCAGTTGGTTTGTGGGTGTCCTAGGGTGGTTTTGGGTGCAATCTGTGGGGTTTGGGGTGAGCCAGGAGGTTTTTGGGGTGAATGGGGGGGGGGGTTTGGGTGCCCCTGGGGGCATTTGGGGGGATTTTAAGGGGTTTTAAGGGTGCTGTGGGTGGGTTTTGGGGGATTCCTGGTGTATTTTTGGGGTGCCCTGGAGGCTTTGGGGACCCCTGGTGGGTTTTTAGGGGTCCCCAGGGTTTTTTTGGGGTATCCTGGAGTGGTTTTGGGTGCACCCAGTGGATTTTTGGGGTCACCTAGTGGTCATTTTTGGGGTGTCCCAGTGGTTTCTGGGGTTACCTGGGGTCCCCAATTGGGTTTTAGGGGTGCCCTTGTATTTTTTGGGGTGCCCCAGTATCTTTTCTGGGTCCCCTGTGGGGTTTTTGGGGGTGCTCCGATGAGTTTTGGGTGCACCCAGTGAGTTTTTGGGGAGCCCTGAGGGGGATTTTGGGTGTCCTAGGGGGGTTTTGAGGTGTCCCCCCATAGTTTTTTGGGGTGCCCAGGTGTGTTTTTGGGGTGCCCGGGGGGGTTTACCTTCTCCAGGGTCTCGATTCGTTGCTTGAGCAGCCGGTTCTCGGTGCGGAGCCGCTGGGGGGGCCAAAAATGGGGAGGAAAGAGTCAAACGAGCCCAAGTTGGGGGACAAAGTGGCCCTGGGGACACATTAAGTGGCCTTGGGATGGGTCATGGTGGCCCCAGGACACCTTAGGTGGCCCCAGGATGGGACAAAGTGGCCCCAGGAATGGCCCAGGTGGCCCCAAGAAGGGATGAAGTGGCCCCACGGCACCTTAGATGACCCCAGGATGGGACAAAGTGGCCCCAGAGATGGACCAGGTGGCCCCAGGATGGGACAAAGTGACCCCAGGATGGGACAAAGTGGCCCCAGACCAGCTCAGGTGGCCCCAGAGATGGACCAGGTGGTCACAGGATGGGACAAAGTGGCCCCAGACCAGCTCAGGTGGCCCCAGGGATGGACCAGGTGGCCCCAGGACACCTTAGGTGGCCCCAGGATGGGACAAAGTGACCCCAGGATGGGACAAAGTGGTCCCAGATCAGCTCAGGTGGCCCCAGGGATGGACCAGGTGGCCCCAGAATGGGACAAAGTGGCCCCAAGACACCTTAGGTGGCCCCAGAATAAGACAAGGTGGCCCCAGGATGGGACAAGGTGGCCTCAGACCAGCTCAGGTGGCCCCATAGATGGACCAGGTGGCCCCGAGTCACCTTGATCTCGATCTGCTCCTCCATCTCCTTGTTCTTGATGGCTGCGTACTCCTTCTCCAGCCTGCGGGGACACGGGGATACGGGCCGGGCTGGGACGTGTGCTGGGGACAGTCCCTGCACCCCCAGGAACCCCACGTGTCCCCCCCTGTGCGCCCAGAGTGTCCCCATTGTCACCTCTTCATCTTCTTGGCGTTGAACTTGACCTGCGAGGCTTTAAGGATGAGCTTGTCGGGGCAGCTGTCGAACTGGTGCGGAATCACCTTCTGGAAGAACTACAGGGACACAGGGGGGACGGTAAATGTGACCCTGAGATCCAGGCTGGGCTGTAAACTGGGCCTAAAGTTAGGCCTGGGGGGTAAAACCAGCTCCAAAATAGGGTTTGGGGGGTAAAACTAGTCCCAGAGTAGGGTTGGTGGGTAAAACCAGCTTCAAAATGGGGGTTGGTGGGTAAAACCAGCTCCAAAGAGGAGTTGGTGGGTAAAACCAGCTCTAAAGAGGAGTTGGTGGGTAAAACCAGCTATAAAGAGGGGTTGGTGGGTAAAACCAGCTTCAAAATGGGGTTTGGTGGGTAAAACCAGCTCTAAATAGGGGTTGGTGGGTAAAATCAGCTTCAAAATGGGGTTTGGTGGGTAAAACCAGCTCTAAATAGGGGTTGGTGGGTAAAACCAGCTACAAAATGGGGTTTGGTGGGTAAAACCAGCTCCAAAGAGGGGTTGGTGGGTAAAACCAGCTTTAAAATGGGGTTTGGTGGGTAAAACCAGCTCTAAATAGGGGTTGGTGGGTAAAACCAGCTACAAAATGGGGTTTGGTGGGTAAAACCAGCTCTAAATAGGGGTTGGTGGGTAAAACAAGCTCTAAATAGGGTTAATGGGTAAAACCAGCTCTAAATAGGAGTTGGTGGGTAAAATCAGCTCTAAATAGGGTTGGTGGGTAAAACCAGCCCCAAAATACAACTTATTCTGTCAACCAGCCTCAAAATACGGCCCATATGTCCCCAAACATGCCCAGTTGGGAGAAACCAGCCCCAAAATACTAAATGTGGGGGGAAATCTGCCCCAAAACATGTCCCGTTGGACAAATTGACCCCCAAACACGTCCTGTTGGCCAAATCCACCCTAAGCCCCGTCCCCGTAGAGGGACCCCAGCCCAAAGCAGCGTTGTGTACCTGGGACATCCCCTCCATGTCCAGCTGGACGAGCTCGGCCTGGTTGAACTGCAGCAGAGCCAACCCTACGCGGAACACGATCTCCAGCCCCTGCCGTAAGGACCCAACAGTTGAGCCAACGGTTGAGCCAACACTTGACTCCAACGCTTGACCCAATACTTGATCCCAACCCTTGACCCGACCCTTGATCCCAACGCTTGACCTAATGTTTGACCCAAGGCTACACCCAATGTTTGACCCCAGTGCTTGACCCAACACTTGACGCAATGCCTGAGCCAACCCTTGATCCAACGCTTGACCCAATGCTTGATCCCAACATTTGATCCCAATGCTTGATCCCAACACTTGATCCCAACCCTTGACCCAATGCTTGATCCCAACGCTTGATCTCAACGCTTGACCCCAATGCTTGATCTCAACGCTTGACCCCAATACTTGACCCAACACTTGACCCAATGCTTGACTCAATGCTTGATCCCAACGCTTGACCCAATGCTTGATCCCAACACTTGATCCCAACGCTTGACCCAATGCTTGATCCCAACACTTGATCCCAACGCTTGACCCAATGCTTGATCCCAACACTTGATCCCAACGCTTGACCCAATGCTTGATCCCAACGCTTGACCCAACGCTTGATCCCAATGCTTGACCCCAACCCTTGACTCAATGCTTGATCCCAACACTTGACTCAATGCTTGATCCCAACACTTGATCCCAACGCTTGACCCAATGCTTGATCCCAACACTTGATCCCAACGCTTGACCCAATGCTTGATCCCAACACTTGATCCCAACGCTTGACCCAATGCTTGATCCCAACGCTTGACCCAACGCTTGATCCCAATGCTTGACCCCAACCCTTGACTCAATGCTTGATCCCAACACTTGACTCAATGCTTGATCCTAACGCTTGATCCCAACGCTTGACCCAATGCTTGATCCCAACGCTTGACCCAACGCTTGATCCCAATGCTTGACCCCAACCCTTGACTCAATGCTTGATCCCAACGCTTGACCCAATGCTTGATCCCAACACTTGATCCCAACGCTTGACCCAATGCTTGATCCCAACACTTGATCCCAACGCTTGACCCAATGCTTGATCCCAACACTTGATCCCAACGCTTGACCCAATGCTTGATCCCAACACTTGATCCCAACGCTTGACCCAACGCTTGATCCCAACGCTTGATCCCAACGCTTGATCCCAATGCTTGACCCAAACCTTGACCCAACGCTTGATCCCAATGCTTGATCCCAACGCTTGATCCCAACGCTTGACCCAACGCTTGATCCCAACACTTGACTCCAACTCTTGACCCAATGCTTGACCCCATGCTTGACCCAACCCTTGACGCCATGCTTGACCCAACCCTTGAGCCCAACACCATCACCTCAATGTTTGGGGGTGTCTTCTCCCCCAAAACCAGCCCGGTTGGCATGAGGAGCACGTTTCCGCACCCACAGGTGGTTTTCGTGGTCGGTCGCGGGCGCGTTACCTCGTACATGAAGATGTCGAAGACGCGCGTGGCCACGGGGAGCGGGAAGGTGGTGAGGAAGAGGGTGAGGAACCAGGAGGACGCGTACATGGAGGTGAGGAAGCTCTGTGAGCGGAAGTGGACGTTCAGCTCCGGCAGCTGCTCCTGGATGTGAAAAATGGGGGGAAATGAAGAGAAACGGCGAGCGGGGGGATGGGCTTAGGGGGTCGCTTGTGGCTGGTGAGGTTGGGACTGGGCCACAAGGTTCCTCAGGGGGCTCCTGGAAGGTCCCCTGGTGGGGAGAGGGTTGTGGATGGTCCCCAAGTTCTCCCAGATGTCCCTCAGGGCACCTCCTGGATGGTGTCACGTGGATGGTCCCTTTGGGTGACTTACAGGTGGTCCCCAGGGTGTCACGGATGGTCCCTGAGGTACCTCATGGAGGTGCTGTGGGGGTCTTATGGATGTTCATGAGGTATCCTGGGGACAGGATGTCCCCAGGTATCTTGGAGACATCCTTGAGGCCACATTAATGTCCCCAGGGCACCTTGGGGACACTTTGGGGCTCTCACTAACGTCCCCAGGTACCTTGGGGACACTCCTGGGCTCTCACTCGTGTCCCCAGGTACCTTGGGGACACCCTTGGGCTCTCACTCATGTCCCCAGGTACCTTGGGGACACCTCTGGGCTCTCACTCATGTCCCCAGGGTATCTTGGCGACATCCTTGAGGCCACATTAATGTCCTCAGGGTATCTTGGGGACACCCCAGGGCTCTCACTGACATCCCCCTCAATAAACCACACCCTGATCCCTCCCTGATGTCCCCAGGATCGTGCTGCTGGACACGAGCTCCACAGAGGAACCGAGTCCTCCCAAGAGCTGTCACCTCCCTGTCCCTGTCACCTCCCTGGGGGCTCTGGGGGGTCCCTACCTGCAGCAGGTACTCAAACTGGTAGATGCAGAGCCCCAGCTCGGCCATACTGGGTTTGAAGAGCTCCCGCAAGCGATACTCCTGCATCAGCCGCACGAACACGCAGAACGCCTCTTCCTCGGGCATCTGGAGACCCAAAACCACATTAATTCCCCCCAAAAACTCCGCTGGAAGCTGTTGGGATGGGGGTGGGAACCATCCCCGGGGGAAGGGAAAGGTGAATGGGGGGTTTGATACCCACTAGGAGTAGGCAGGATGGTGGGAACGAGCACGTTTTGGCCCTGAGGATGGAGAAAAACGTCCTCGTTCCCCAACCCTGCGTCTCCAAAGGGTGCGAAACCCCTCCGGGGTCATCACGAACCTGCATGAGCAGCAGCCCCACGATGAAGGCGCTCCCCTGGCAGTACCCGACCTCCCGGTCCACCAGTGAATAGGCCTAGAAGGGAGAAAACCATTCAAAATAAAGATAAATGTAAGGAGGGGGATTGGCCAGGCCGCCTGCCCCGCGTTCTGTGGGGAGAAACACCCCAAAATCACATTTTTTAGGGGGCTGACGACACTTGAAATACTCAAATTATCTATTCCTTAATTCAAACGACAGGAAAAATGAGGTTTGGGATGAATGGGGAACAAGATCCCTCCACCAGGAAAGAATCGATGTTTCTGGGCACTTGCGGTAGAAACTGAAGGCACCAAAAATCAATGAAAAAAGCCGAAGCGGCGCGTGGGTTTGCGGCCGCAACCCATTGAGGTTTGGGGACGGGACGTGACCTTCATGACGTTGAAAAGAACCTCCTGGCCCAGGCTGTCCTGGCCCTTGAAGAACTCGTGCTCGGGGTAAGTGCGGGCGATGTCGCGGCGGATCAGCTTCTCACAAGGCGACGACATCTTGAGCAGCTCGGAGTATTGGTTTTTGACGGGCATGTCGGTGGCGCTGCAGAGCAGCTGCCACACGATGGCGCGGAAGTGGTGGGGGATCCCTTTGCGGATGAGCTCCTGCGGAGAAACGGGGCAAGAAACCCCAAAAAACCCGTGGGGTTTCGCAACGAGGTGGAAGCTCTTTGTGGATGGGGGAACAACATCCCGTCCCGGTGTGCGGGGTTTTGATTCCCTTTGGGGACACCCCCTGGGACACCCCAGTGTCCCCCAGGTCTCGCTGTATCCCCGGTCAACAATTCCACCCCACAACCCTCCAGTTTCCCCACCCTGTGGTGTCCCCAGCGCCCCCCAAGACCTCACAGTGTCCCCAGTGTGCCCCCCTGGTCCCTCCCAGTGACCCCTGGGTCCCTATCAACGCCCAGTCCCTTCCATTGTCCCTGTCCCTCCTGGTCCCCATCACCCTCCATTACCCCCACCATGTCCCCTCCATCCCCCGCTGTCCCCCAGGTCCCCATCACCCCCCAGTCCCTCCCATTGTCCCTGTCCCCACTGTCCCCATCACCCCCCATCCTTGTCCCCCCCATCACCTGGTCCCTGTCCCCCTTGGGTCCCCATCACCCCCCAGTCCTTCCCATTGTCCTTGTCCCTCCAGTCCCCATCACACTCCATCCTTGTCCCCACCACCGTGTCCCCCCCCGGGTCCCCATCACCCCCCAGTCCCTCCCATTGTCCCTGTCCCCATCACCCTCCATCCTTGTCCCCCCCATCACCTGCTCCCTGTCCCCCCCAGGTCCCTCCCATTGTCCCTGTCCCCCTGGTTCCCATCACCCTCCATTGTCCCCCTCTGTGTCCCCTCCATCCCCTGGTCCCTGTCCCCACTGTTCCCATCATCCCCTGTCTTTGCTCCCCCACCATGTCCCCTCCATCCCGCGCTGACCCCCGTGTCCCCATCACCCTCCCAATCCCTCCCATTGTCCTTGTCCCCACCGTCCCCATCACCCCCCATCCCCACCTGGCTTAAAACATGCTGGGAAAACACTGAATTTTGGGCCTTACTTTGAGCAGCTTTTCCTTCTTCTTGCGCCACTCGTCCCACTCGTTGACGACGCGGCCCCATAGGATCCAGGTGTCCTCCTCCAGGTGGCCGAGGTTGGATGAGGCCGAGGAGCTGGACACCAGCGAGGAGCCGCTGTTGCGGCGCGAGCCGTTCACCGACCGCATCGACTTGGAGTCGGCCTCCAGCAGCCTGCGGAGAAACCCACCCCAAAATGGGACATATTGCCCCAAAACCGGCCCCAAAGAGGAGATACTGCTCCAAAACTGGCCCAAAAGCAGAGATATTCCCCCAAAACTGGCCCCAAAGAGGAGACGTTGCCTCAAAACTAGAGATATTCCCCCAAAACATTCTCTAGAAAAGGACATATTAACCCAAATAGCCCCTAGAAAAGGAGATATTAACCCAAAATAGCCCCAAATGAGGAGATCTTCCCCCAAAACTGGCCCAAAACTAGAGATATTCCCCCAAAACAGGCCCTAGAAAAGGAGATATTAACCCAAAGAGACCCTAGAATAAGAGATATTAACCCAAAATAGCCCCAAATGAGGAGATCTTCCCCCCAAACTGGCCCAAAACTACAGATATTCCCCCAAAACAGCCCCTAGAAAAGGAGATATTAATCCAAATAGCCCCTAGAAAAGGAGATATTAACCCAAAATAGCCCCTAGAATAAGAGATATTAACCCAAAATAGTCCCAAATGAGGAGATCTTCCCCCAAAACTGGCCCAAAACTAGAGATATTCCCCCCGAAAAGTCCCTAGAAAAGGAGATATTAACACAAAATAGCCCCAAACGAGGAGATATTGCCCCAAAACTGCCCCAAATGAGGAGATATTCCCCTCCAAAAAGACCCAAAAGAGGAGCTATTGCCCCAAACCAGCTCCAGATGAGGAGAAATTCCTGCAAAATGACCTCAAAAAAGGAGATATTTCCCCAAAACTGGCCCAAAAGAGGACAGATTTTCCCCAAAACAGGAGATATTCACCCAAAATAGCCCCAAACGAGGAGATCTTCCCCCAAATAAAGACCCAACCAAGGAGACCTTCCCCCGCAACTCGCCCAAGAGAGATGTTGCCCCAAAACCAGAGATACACCCCCATATATTTATATAGATATTGTACGCAGAATTTATTTTATATTCAAGACATTTTAATATTTCTATTATTTCTATTTTTTGTCACTTATTTTTCCCAATATTTTCACCATTTCCCCCCCCGGTGGCACCAGCTCCTTTGATTTTTAAGTGAAATATCTCTTCAAAAGTCCAACAAACCCCCCAAATTTCGCACCGGTTCTGCTCCTCCAGTTTGGCCAGTAGCTCCAGTTCATCGGGACTCAGGTTTTCTGAGTCGGACGTTGGTCCCGAGGGGACGGACGAGTCGGGGCTGGCGGCTGGAGACGCCATCGCGGGGCCGAATGTGGCGATTCTGGGGCCTCACCTGTGATAAAACCACAACATTTTGTTCAAAATCTCGTTGGAAAAGCAACATTTTAGTCAACGGGACTGAAAATAGGACTTGGCTGAGATATTCGCTGAATTCCCTACAAAAATTCAGGAGTCGTCGCTCTCCGAACACAACAGCGGCGTCATCTGTGTGGCTGCACTGGACTCTCTCAATGGTTCCCTGTCCTTGAACTGAGGGGCCACAACTGGACACGCTATTCCAGATGTGACACACTATTCCAGATGTGACCTCCCCAGGGAGGGGCAGAGGGGCAGGAGAACCTCTCTGACCTACTGAGCACCCCCTTCTAATCCCCCCCAGGTCCCATTGGCTTCCTGGCCACAAGGGCCCAGTGCTGGCTCAGCCCACAGCACCCGCTGTTCCCAGCTGGTCTCCCATCCAAGCACTGACCGGGCCCGACCCTGCTTAGCTTCCCAGATCAGACGAGATGGGGCGTTCTCAGGGTGCTATGGCTGTACATATTATATATATGGATATATATATACGTTCCCCAAGTATATCCTGATAGTATCTGAACCAACCCCTTTTCTCAAGGGCAGAGTAGAGGGGCAGGAGAACCTCTCTGACCCACTGACCACCCCACTTCTAATCCCCTCCCAGGTCCCATTGGTCTCCCATCCAAGCACTGACCGGGCCCGATCCTGCTTAGCTTCCCACATCAGATGAGATGGGGGATTCTCAGGGTGCTATGGCTGTATATATTACACATATATATGTATATATGTTTCCTAAGTATATCCTGATGATATCTGAACTAAAGGGCAGAGCAGAGGGGCAGGAGAACCTCTCTGACCTACTGACCACTCCCCTTCTAACCCACCCCAGGTACCATTGGTCTCCCATCCAAGCACTGACCGGGCCCGACCCTGCTTAGCTTCCCAGATCAGATGGGATGGGGTGTTCTCAGGGTGCTATGGCTGTATATATTATATATATATATGTTCCCCAAGTATATCCTGATAGTATCTAAACTAAACCCTTTTCTCATGCTCATCCTGCTGTCCCCAGGACCCCCAGCTCCCTTTTCACCGCTCTCCAACAGGTCGTTCCCAACCCACACTGGAACTTGGGGTTGTTCTGCCCAGTTACAACACTCTACACTGGTTCTATTTCATTCAATTTCTCCCCTATGGGGTTCAGCCTGGACAACAGGAGCCCGAGGGGGGACATGGGGCTCTCCTTGGGGCTCTAAACGGCACCAGAATCACCACAGGGATCAAAATGGCGCCAGAATCACCTCAGGGTCAAAATGGCGCCACAATCACCTCAGGGATCAAAATGGCACCAGAATCTCCTCAGGGATCAAAATGGCACCAGAATCTCCTCAGGGTCAAAATGGCGCCAGAATCACCTCAGGGATCAAAATTGCCCCAAAATCAACCTCAGGGACATCAAAATGGCGCCAGAATCACCTCAGGGACATCAAAATTGCCCCCAAATCACCTCAGGGATCAAAACAGCGCCAGAATCACCTCAGGGATCAAAATGGCGCCAGAATCACCTCAGGGACATCAAAATTGCCCCCAAATCACCTCAGGGATCAAAACAGCGCCAGAATCACCTCAGGGATCAAAATGGCGCCAGAATCACCTCAGGGCTCAAAATGGCCCCAAAATCACCTCAGGGTTCAAATGGCGGCTGTTCCAACCTTAATGATTCTATGATCTGAATTAAATTGATTAAATCATTGCATTAAATTAGACATAAAGCCAGAATTTAAGCCAATGGAGCCTCATTTTGGGGCCAGAATGGGGAAGAGAGAACCAACAAAACCCACTTGGTTTGGTTTTGGGGGGCGAATTTGTTGCGTTTGAACCAAAAATCTATGGTTTTAACGGTTTTTTTTGGGGGGAAAAAGAGCAAAATGAGAGAAGAAAAAGGAAGAGGAGCCGGGCGAGCGAAATGGGGGAAATTCCAGCCATTTTGGTTAATGTTTTATTGCCAAAAGTGGTAAAATTTAACAGGGGGGGAAAACAGGCTCAATGGTTAACGCATTATTAAGCGGGAAATTTTATAAAAGTGGGCAAAAAAAGCCTTAATTTTATTTAATTTGGCCCAATCTGGTGGTGGCCGCGTGTCCAGGAGAGTCGTTAATTTAAATTAATTCAATTAATTTTGAAAATAAGATATTTTTGATAATAATTAGTATTTCCCTGTAAGGTTTTGCTGGTTGATCCTGCCCCAAAACGCCGGTTTAATCATTAAAAATAAGAGTTTTGCTGCAAAATTGGAAGTTATTGGTTAAATAGAGGCCATGGCACAAACGATTTGGGTTCAAGAGGCGGCGAAAATGGCTTTTTTTGAGGAAAAAACCATGGATTTTGGGGGCGAAATGACCCAAAATGCCACTCGGGTGGTGATTTTTTGATGGAAAAGCAGCAAAAAAGGGAGAAAATGGTAAAGAGAAGGGGGATTTTTGGGGAAAAAACCCCTGGAATTAGCCAAAATCATGGTATTTGAAGCCAAATTTGTTGAGGGGGGGGCACAAAGGGTGTGGGAATGGGGATGGGGGGAGGTTTTGGGGGCATTTTAACCAAAATCTCAGGGTTTTTAAGGGAAAAAGACATAAGGGCAACACCCTCTTTGCACACAGGTTGTAATGGGGGGAGGGAAAGGGGGGAAACCCCCCAAAATCAGCATATAGGGGGGGGGGACACCCCTAATGTCACCCCTATGGGGACACACACCTCCCCAATGTCACCCCTATAGTGGGGGGGGGGACACCCCCCCAATAGCCTCTAATTCCCCCCCATTCCTTAGGGGACACACACCCCTAATTACCCCCCCCCATCCCAATTAGTGTTTTGACCTTATTTACTCCCTCAGCTTTTGGGGGACACACACACTCCCCCCTAATTACCCCCCTCCCCCAATTAGTGGGGGGGGACACCCCCAATTACCCCCCAGTGTTGGGTGGGGGGGGGGGTTACCCCCCTTTTCCCCCCCCCATATGGGGGAGGACCCCAAAATAACCCTCAGGTGGGGGGAGGGAACCCCAATCCCCCCCCCTATAGATTGGGGGGGGGGAGGGTATTTACCCCAAATTACCCCCCACAGCCTATGGGAGGGGGGGAGTCACCCCATAGACACTCCTTTGTAGCCTAATGGGGGGGTTTGCCCCATTCCCCCCCCCCCCAAAGAGGGGTCACCCCCTCATCCCGGGGAAGGGAGTGACTCCTAGGTTCATTAGCGGGGTTATTAGGCCTAATTACCCCCCCACAGAGGGTTAATTACCCCCCCAGGGAGGGGGGGCACCTCTATTTCTAAGGACAGGACCCCCCCCCAGGGGGCGGGGCGCTCCTCCTACCTGCGAGACGCTGCCATAGCGACCACCGGCTGCCTCCGAGGGGGGGGCCCGCGGCTTCCCCCGGCCGCCACCGCCGCTGGGAGCCGAGCGGGAGCCGCGGCCGCCGCGGGCCCCGCCGCTGCCATGGGGGGGGACCCACCGCCGCCGCCGCCGCCCCGACACCGACTGACAGCGATTGACAGGCGGCCCCGCCCCGCAGCCAATCACCGCTGGGTTTCCGCGCCTCCGCCCGCCCTCCCGCGGCGCCTCCGCCAATCGACGCGACCCATCCATTAACGAGCCGCCGCTGTCAACGGCGCCTTGCTGAGCGGCGAGCCAATGAGGTGGCTAGCCGGGGGGTGATGGGCAAGCCGGCCTTCCAATGAGATTCAAGGAGATGCTTCCACTGAGGGGGGTGGGAAGCGTGCTGCTGAGAGGCGAATGGCAGGCGCAGGGAGGATGATGGATAGGTGGGGTGACCAATCAGCTGCCAGATCTCGCTGGAGTGGCACCTGGATGACAGGAGAGGACAACAAGCCCCCCCCTTTCAGCCGCAGGGTTTGGATTTGATTGACAGAAGAATTCACCAATCGCTGGCGCAGGAGAAGGTGAGGCAACCTATGGGAGCGCGGAGAACAGGAGGCGTTCACTCCTCCAGCACAGGTGGCTGATCCCCCGGGGAGATTTGCGGCTCTTATTGGCTGGTGGATGATGATAGGCAGTTGCCTCCACCTATGGGACGTCGAGTAGCTGATGCGATGGGGGTCCCCAGGAACATGGGGGCACTGGGGGGTCCTGGATGCTGCAAAGTGGCTTTTTTTAGAGCTTTAGGGCATTTTCAACCACTTCACTTTTAGTATTTAAAGAAGAAAAACATATAAAACCCTAAAAAAGCTTAAAGACATAAAAATGTGGGAAGTTTAGTGGTGGGAGCTGGTGGTTTGGGGGGAAATCGAGCAATTTTGGGGGCGTTCATTAACATTTTCCTTGTGGGGTCGCTTTTTGGGGGAAAATTGACCAATTTTGGGGTCACCTGTTAACAATTTGTTGTTTGCAGAGTCACTTTTTGGGGGAAAATTGACCAATTTTGGGGTCATTTGTTAACATTTTGCTTGTTCCTTGTGGGGTCACTTTTTGGGGGAATACTGACCAATTTTGGGGTCACCTGTTAACAATTTATTTGTTCTTTGACGGGTCACTTTTTGGGGGGAAACTGAGTGATTTTGGGTGCATTCATTAACATTTTCCTTGTTCCTTGCGGGGTCGCTTTTTGGGGGAAAATTGACCAATTTTGGGGTCACCTGTTAGCAATTTGTTTGTTGTTTGCAGAGTCACTTTTTGGGGGAAAATTGGCCAGTTTTGGGGGCATTAATTAACAATTTATTTGCTCTTTGCCGAGTCACTTTTTGGGGGAAAACTGAGTGATTTTGGGTGCATTCATTAACATTTTTCTTGTTCCTTATGGGGTCACTTTTTGGAGGAAAACTGACCAATTTTGGGGTCACTTGTTAACAATTTGTTTGTTGTTTGCAGAGTCACTTTTTGGGGGGAAATTGACCAATTTTGGAGTCACCTGTTAACAATTTGTTTGTTGTTTGCAGAGTCACTTTTTGGGGGAAAATTGGCCAATTTTGGGTGCATTCATTACCATTTTCCTTGTTCCTTGTGGGATCCCTTTTTGGGGGAAAATTGGCCAATTTTGAGGTCACTTGTTAACAATTTGTTTGTTGTTTGCAGAGTCACTTTTTTGGGGGGAAATTGAGCAGTTTTGGGGGAAATTGAGCGATTTTGGGTGCATTCATTACCATTTGCCTTGTTCCTTACGGGGTCACTTTTTGGGGGAAAATTGACCAATTTTGGGGTCACCTGTTAACAATTCATTTGTTCTTTGCCGAGTCGCTTTTTGAGGGGAAACTAAGCAATTTTTGGGGGAAACTAAGCAATTTTGGGGGAAAACTAAGCAATTTTGGGGGTGTTTATTAACTCGACGCATCACCACCTAATCAGAGCCGAACCCCAATGAACAACCAACCCCCTTAAATCACCGTTTTGCCCCCAAACCGAGCGCCGCCCTCACCTTTTTTTCCCATGGTCCGCGCACCAAAACACCCCAAAAAAAGGGAAGAGAAAGCGCCGAAGGGCGTTTTTGGGGCCGAACATGCAAATCGGCGACTCGCGGGCGCCGGAGCGCGGCGCCTGTTTTGCCGAATTGCGGCGGCTCCATTTGGGTGTCACCGGCATCACCATCAACACCGATCCCTAAAACCCCCCGAATTGTCGCTCCGATCGCCTCCAAACCCCCCAATTCGGCGTTTCCCACCCCAAAAACCAACCCGCCGTGGGCGGATTGCCCGAAAACGGCGCGTTTTTGGGGAAGCCAAACGGCGGCGCCATGGAGACCTACGGCAATTGGTTGGGACCCCCCGGCAAGCGCCCGCCGAGGCAAACAGGTACGTTTTGGGGCAATTTAATGAGATTTTGGGCCGTTTGGGTGGATGGGTGTTGAGTCCCGGACTGGATTGCGCAGCCAATGGAACTGGATTCAAGCCACTAGGTCTCAGCTCATAAGGACAACACGCAACATCCTCCTAATTTAACCCATAAGGACCAGCGATGACATCCTTGTGACGTCACACAAGCCTCCGTTTGCACCCAAAAAACCCCAAACCTCACGTTTTCGCCCCAATTTCAGCTCTAAACTCCACATAGAGCCTTAAAAAACCACCGGAACGTCCGCCTTGTGGTTTGACCAACAGGGTTTCGCTTCCTTCCCCGTATCCCGACGCTCTTCTCCTTTCTTTTTTGGGCAGGAATTTACTCCGTCGCCGGGAAAATGACGCCCATGGGCGACTTCAGACCGGGTAATTTGTCCTAATTTCACCTTTTTGGGCTCTTTTTGCTGTGTAGACGGAAAGCAGAACTCCCCAAGGTTCCCCCTTTGTGCTTTATTTGGAGCTCGGTCGCTCAAACGTGTCCCGCGTTTCGCTCCAAATTTGGCTCCTTCTGTCAAATTACCCCCAAAATAACCCCGAAATTTCACTCTTGGGTGGATTTAGGGGGAATTTATCCATCCTCAATTTGCTAAAATTCATCTCTTTTCGCTTAAAAACTCATTCGAACCACTTAGCGGCCAAACCTGAAAGCACAAAGCGACGCCCTAAAACGCTATAAAACCCCCTAAAAAAACGCCGATTTTGAGCAAAAAGGTGTAAAAACCTCGCGAAGGGGCCGGGAAAGGGGGTGATACGTAAAACCACTGATTTTGCCCCATTTTGTAGCGTCCCCCGACAGCTTTGACGATGATTATGACGACGTGTCCCTATCGGAGTCGAATCGCGGCCCCAAATTATCGGCGACCCCCGGGGATCCATCCAGGAGCAAGAGCAGCACAGGTGGATCATCGTGGGGGTGATTTGCCCCCAAAATCCCCCCAAAATGCCCTAAAATCCCCCCAAAACCACCACCCAATGACTCTAATACCCCTCTCAATAGGGGTTTACACCTTGGTGGGGAAACCGGGGCAGATTTGCCCCCAAAATGCCCTAAAATCCCCCCAAAACACCACCCTGTGACTCTAACACTCTTCCCAATAGGGGTTTACACCCTGGTGGGGAAACCAAGGCAGATTTGCCCCCAAAATGCCCTAAAATGCCCCAAAACACCACCCTGTGACTCTAACACTCTTCCCAATAGGGGTTTACACCCTGGTGGGGAAACCAAGGCTGATTTGCCCCCAAAATGCCCTAAAATGTCCCCAAAACACCACCCCGTGACTCTAACACTCCTCCCAATAGGGGTTTACACCCTGGTGGGGAAACCAAGGCTGATTTGCCCCCAAAATGCCCTAAAATGTCCCCAAAACACCACCCCGTGACTCTAACACTCCTCCCAATAGGGGTTTACACCCTGGCGGGGAATCCGGAGCAGATTTGCCCCCAAAATGCCCTAAAATCCCCCCAAAACACCACCCTGTGACTCTAACACTCTTCCCAAAAGGCGTTTACACCCTGGTGGGGAATTCGGGACAGATTTGGCCCCAAAATGCCCTAAAATCCCCCCAAAACACCACATTGTGACTCTAACACTCCTCCCAAAAGGCGTTTACACCCTGGTGGGGAATTCGGGACAGATTTGCCCCCAAAATGCCCTAAAATGCCCCCAAAACACCACCCCGTGACTCTAACACTCCTCCCAATAGGGGTTTACACCCTGGTGGGGAAACCGGGGTAAATTTGCCCCCAAAATGCCCTAAAATCCCCCCAAAACACCACCCTGTGTCTCTAACACTCTTCCCAATAGGAGTTTACACCCTGGCGGGGAAACCGGCGCCTCCGAACCCTCCCCAAAATGGTGAGTCCCCCTCAACCACCCCCTCCCCCCCATGGCGGAGCCCTCCGTTGCGTCCTTACCCAAAAAGCTGTGATTTCGCCCCAATTTCTTCCCCACAGGCGACGCGGAGCGCGGAGGCGCCGGGGGCCGGAGCCGTGGGGCCACATCGGTGGCCATTCTCTACTTCTTGGTGGCGCTGAGCTTCGTCGCGTGGGTCCTGTTGTTCGCCGTGGGGCTGGTGAAACGTGAGTGGCCACGGGAGGGTGGGCGTTGGGTGAAAAAGAGGCCGGTTTGGTTAAAATGGTGGAAAAACGACCAAAAAAGGGCGGTTTTGCTTGTAAAATGCGGCTCAGCCCGCTGGGATTTGAGGGTCCGGTGGGGTGCAAAATGGGGCTAAAAGGTGTTTGACGGCACAATTTGGGTTGAATTTCACCTCGGAATGTGAATAACAAGAAGAAGAACAATAATAACAATAATAACAAGAGGAGGAACAAGAAGAAGTGGAGGAAGGAGGAGGAAGGAGGAGGAAGGAGGAGGAAGGAGGAGGAAGGAGGAGGAAGGAGGAGGAAGGAGGAGGAAGGAGGAGGAAGGAGGAGGAAGGAGGAGGAGGAAGGAGGAGGAAGGAGGAGGAAGGAGGAGGAGGGAGGAGGAGGGAGGAGGAAGGAGGAGGAAGGAGGAGGAAGGAGGAGGAAGGAGGAGGAAGGAGGAGGAAGGAGGAGGAGGAAGGAGGAGGAAGGAAGAAGAACAAGAAGGAAGAAGAAGAACAAGGAAGAAGAACAAGGAAGAAGAAGAACAAGAAGGAAGAAGAACAAGAAGAAGAACAAGAAGGAAGAAGAAGAACAAGAAGAAGGAAGAAGAACAAGAAGGAGGAAGAAGAACAAGAAGGAGGAAGAAGAACAAGAAGAAGGAAGAAGAACAAGAAGGAGGAAGAAGAACAAGAAGGAAGAAGAAGAACAAGAAGGAAGAAGAAGAACAAGAAGGAAGAAGAAGAACAAGAAGAAGGAAGAAGAAGAACAAGAAGAAGGAAGAAGAAGAACAAGAAGGAAGAAGAAGAACAAGAAGAAGGAAGAAGAAGAAGAAGAAGGAAGAAGAAGAAGGAAGAAGAAGAACAAGAAGAAGGAAGAAGAAGAACAAGAAGAAGGAAGAAGAAGAACAAGAAGGAAGAAGAAGAACAAGAAGGAAGAAGAAGAACAAGAAGTCATCATCATCATCATTTAAATGAAAAATATTTTCTTTCAAAAATTAAACAAATCAATAATCATTAATAATAAATCAATAAATATATATATAAAATTTTAAGGGTTTAGCCCCAAATTTCCCCCATCCCGGCACCTCCCGCCCCATTTTCTCCGAGCTGTAAACCCAGACTAAATCTGCCCCTTAATTCCCCGTTCAGCCCCAAAACCACCCAAATTTGGGCAGATTTTGACACCACTTGCGACTTTTTGGCCTCATCCTGCCCTATTTTCCTTCATTTTCACCCCAGAGATGGAAATGGCAGCGGAACTGAAGCTCCTGCGCTCGAACTTCTCGGAGAGCCAAGCGGACGGTGAGTGGTGCTGATTTTGGGGGCGTTTGGGTCATTTTCTGGCACCGGTTACGCCGATTGGTGTCAATTCACCCACCCATGAGCCAATTCTGGAGGAATTAGCCCCAAAAAGGAGCGATTTGGCCCATGGGATTCGTCCTATGAGGATCCCGCTTGGGGATAATAACACGGGATAATAATAAATGCTTGAAGGAGTCGTTAATTACGTTATATCATGGGTTAAATCCTTAAAGGAGTCTTTAATTAAATGCAGAGTGGGGCAAATCCTTCAATAAGTCGTTAATTAAACGCGGAATTGGGCGAATCCTCAAATAAAGCCTTAATTAAAATATATCATGGGCCAAATCATTCAATGAGTCTTTAATTAAATATACAACAGGCCCAATCCTTCAATAAGTCATTAGTTCAATTATATAATGGGCCAAATGCTTCAATAAGTCATTAATTAAATACAGAATAGGGCGAATCCTTCAGTAAGTCGTTAATTCAATTATATCATGGGCTAAATGATTCAATGAGTCATTAATTAAATACAGTATGGGGCAAATCCTTCAGTAAGTCGTTAATTCAATTATATCATGGGCTAAATGATTCAATGAGTCATTAATTAAATACAGAATGGGGCAAATCCTTCAGTAAGTCGTTAATTCAATTATATCATGGGCTAAATGATTCAATGAGTCATTAATTAAATACAGAATGGGGCAAATCCTTCAGTAAGTCGTTAATTCAATTATATCATGGGCTAAATGATTCAATGAGTCATTAATTAAATACAGAATGGGGCAAATCCTTCAGTAAGTCATTAATTAAGTTATACCATGGGCCAAATGCTTAAAGGAGTCATTAATTAAACACAGAATGGGGCAAATCCTTCAATAAGTCACTAATTAAATACAGAATGGGGCAAATCCTGCAATAAGTCATTAATTATATTATGGGACAAATACTTAAAGGAGTCATTAATTAAATACAGAATGGGGCAAATCATGCAATAAGTCATTAATTACATTATATCATGGGCCAAATGCTTCAATGAGTCATTAAATAAATATTGCACGATTCGCCCCATTCTGTAAGCCGTTAATTAAATTATATCACGGGCTAAATGCTTCAATAAGTCATTAATTAATAACTATATCACGAGCCATAGCGCAGCAAAACGTCCCCCAAACCCACGGCCCCGATTGGGGTTCCCGTGCATGGAAAAGTGGTAAATCTTGGGGGGGGAAAAGGCTGGAAATGGGGTAAAACGGGGCATTTGGGGGTCGCGCAGTGCGGCGGGAGCTGCGGGAGCGGCGGCGCGAGCAGACGCGGCTGCGGAGCGGGATGCAGCGGCAGCGCCAGGAGCTGCAGGACATCACCGGTACGAACACACACCGCGTTTCTCCCCCAAAATAACCAAATCCCCTCCGTTTTTGTGGCCATTTCTCATCGTCTCCCTCCCCACCAACCAGCGGTGATCTGCAGGTCCATCCCCGACGGCAAAAAGTGCTCGGCCGGGTGGCAAATCTTCGAGAAGAGCTGCTACTTCTTCTCGTCGGAACGGGCGAGCTGGGCGGATGCCGGCGAGCTCTGCGCCGACCAGGACGCGCATCTCGTCATCGTCGACTCCGAGAGGGAACAGGTGAGCCTGGGGAGTTGAGTTGAGTTGAGCGAGTTGGGTTGGGTTGGGTTGGTTGGGTTGGTTGGGTTGGTTGAGCTGAGTTGGGTTGAGCTGAGCTGAGTTGAGCTGTGTTGAGCTGAGCGAGTTGAGTTGGGTTGAGCTGAGCGAGTTGAGTTGGGTTGAGCTGAGCTGAGTTGAGTTGGGTTGAGCTGAGCTGAGTTGAGTTGGGTTGAGCTGAGCTGAGTTGAGTTGGGTTGAGCTGAGCTGAGTTGAGCTGGGTTGAGCTGAGCTGAGTTGAGCTGAGCGGGTTGAGTTGGGTTGAGCTGAGCAGGTTGAGTTGGGTTGAGCTGAGCGAGTTGAGTTGGGTTGAGCTGAGCGAGTTGAGTTGGGTTGAGCTGAGCTGAGTTGAGTTGGGTTGAGCTGAGCGGGTTGAGTTGGGTTGAGCTGAGCGAGTTGAGCTGGGTTGAGTTGAGTTGGGTTGAGCTGAGCGAGTTGAGCTGGGTTGAGTTGAGTTGGGTTGAGCTGAGCGAGTTGAGCTGGGTTGAGTTGAGTTGGGTTGAGCTGAGCGAGTTGAGTTGGGTTGAGTTGGGTTGAGCTGAGCGAGTTGAGTTGGGTTGAGTTGGGTTGAGCTGAGCGAGTTGAGTTGGGTTGAGTTGGGTTGAGCTGAGCGAATTGAGCTGGGTTGAGTTGAGTTGGGTTGAGCTGAGCGAGTTGAGTTGGGTTGAGTTGGGTTGAGTTGGGTTGAGTTGGGTTGAGTTGGGTTGAGTTGGGTTGAGTTGGGTTGAGTTGGGTTGAGTTGGGTTGAGTTGGGTTGAGCTGAGCGAGTTGAGTTGGGTTGAGTTGAGTTGGGTTGAGCTGAGCGAGTTGAGTTGGGTTGAGTTGGGTTGAGCTGAGCGAGTTGAGTTGGGTTGAGTTGGGTTGAGCTGAGCGAGTTGAGTTGGGTTGAGCTGGGTTGAGTTGGGTTCAGCTGGGTTGAGCGAGTTGAGTGAGTTGAGTTGGGTTGAGCTGAGCTGAGCTGAGTGAGTTGAGCTGGGTTGAGCTGAGTTGAGCTGAGCAAGTTGAGTTGAGCTGAGTTGAGCTGAGCTGAATGACTTGAGCTGAGTTGAGCTGAGCTGAATGACTTGAGCTGAGTTGAGCTGAGTTGAGCTGAGTTGAGCTGAGCAAGTTGAGATGAGTTGAGTTGAGATGAGTTGAGTTGAGATGAGTGAGCTGAGTTGATTTGAGTGAGCTGAGTTGATTTGAGTGAGCTGAGTTGATTTGAGTGAGTTGAGCTGAGCTGAATGGAACTTAGTTAAGTTGAGCTGAGTTGACCTGAGTTGAGCGAGTTGAGTTGAGCTGAGTTGTTTTTTAACCAATTCTGCCTCATTTTAGGGTTTTTTAGTGGAGAACATGAACAGCAGTGGCCTGTACTGGTTGGGGGTGACGGACCAGCTGCAGGAGGGAAACTGGGTCTGGACCAACGGCGACCGCACCAGCATCAGGTAAAACCCCCCAAAATTGGGAAATCAAAGGAAAACGGCAACGTTGACGCACCAGAAATTCGCTTTTTTAGCAGTTGTGCAGAAACTTGTCGCGTTTTTAATCATTTCGGCCCCGTTTTCGCAGTTATTGGGACACGTGGACGGAGAACAAGGACAAGGAGCAGGAGGATTGCGGCACCATCGGGGCCGGCGGCGTCTGGAGCGACGAGCGCTGCTCCCGCGCCCACCACTGGATCTGCGAGAAGGCCTGGAATTGCTGATTTTCCGCTTAGTTTTCCCTGGTTTCGCACGATTTTCCAAAAAAAAAAGCAGCAGATTTCAATATTATATCATGGGGCAAATCCTTAAATGAATCATTAATTAAATATAGAACGGGGCAAATCTGTCAATAAGTCATCAATTAAATACAGAATGAAGTCATCTCTGAATTTCTCCTTTGTGGAGCTCAACAAAGCCTGACAGAGCCCAATAAAGCCTGACAGGGCCCAACAGAGCTCAACAAAGCCCAATAGAGCCCAACAGAGCTCAACAAAGCCCAGTAGAGCCCAACAGAGCTCAACAAAGCCCAGTAGAGCCCAGCAGAACTCAACAAAGCCCAACAGAGCCCAGCAGAACTCAACAAAGCCCAACAGAGCCCAATGGAGCTCAACAGATCCCAACAGAGCCCAATAGAGCCCAACAGAGCTCAGCAAAGCCCAGTAGGGCCCAACAGAGCTCGACAGAGCCCGACAGAACTCAACAAAGCCCAATAGGGCCCAGCATAGCTCAACAAAGCCCAACAGAGCCCAATAGACCTCAATAAAGCCCAACAGGGTCCAATGGAGCTCAACAAAGCCCAGTAGAGCCCAACAGAGCTCACCAAAGCCCAACAGAGCCCAGCAGAACTCAACAAAGCCCAACAGAGCCCAATGGAGCTCAACAGATTCCAACAGAGCACAATAGAGCCCAACAGAGCTCACCAAAGCCCAGCAGGGCCCAACAGAGCCCGACAGAGCTCAACAAAGCCCAACAGAGCCCAACACAGCCCAGTAGGGCCCAACAGAGCCCAATAGAGCCCAGCAGAGCTCAACAAAGCCCAACAGAGCTCAACAAAGCCCAACAGAGCCCAGTAGGGCCCGACAGAGCTCAAGAGAGCTCAACAAAGCCCAACAGAGCCCAGTAGGGCCCGACAGAGCTCAAGAGAGCTCAACAAAGCCCAACAGAGCCCAGTAGAGCTCAACAAAGCCCAACAGGGCCCAACAGAGCTCAACAAAGCCCAATAGAGCCTGACGGGACTCAACAAAGCCCAATAGAGCCCGACGGGGCTCAACAAAGCCCAATAGGGCCCGACAGGGCTCAACAAAGTCCAATAGGGCCCGACGGGGCTCAACAAAGTCCAATAGGGCCCAGCAGAGCTCAACAAAGCCCAGCAGAGCCCGACAAAGCCCAATAGAGCCCAACAGACCTCAACAAAGCCCAATAGGGCCCAACAGAGCTCAACAAAGCCCATCACCCACTATGATGACACCATCACCCCCTATGGTGTCCCCACCACCCCAGTGTCACCTACAAAGTCCCCATGACACCAGCGAAGTCCTCACCACCCCATTGTCCCCAACCATGTCCCCACATCCCCCCCCATACAAACCCAGAGCCGGACTGTCAGTAAGGTCTTTATTTAACCCCTAAAAAAGTGTGTGTGGGGGGAGACGGGAGGGTGCGGGGCACCCATAGGGGGCACCCATGGGTGGGGGGCTCAGGATGGGCACCCGAACATGGTCATGGCCTCAGCGAACTCCAGCAGGTCCTGGCACAGGGACATGACGTCCGGCTCCTGGCACGTGTCCTCCGAGGGCCACAGCTCCAGCCACGTGTCCTTCCCCACCAGGTACGAGAAGCTGGGGACACGGGGGACACGGGTTATAATGAGGACACACGGCTCGTGTCCCTGCGTCCCCACATGTCCCCGATGTCCTGTGGCTTGTGTCCCTGTGTACTGCTCACTCATGTCCCAGCTGCTCATGTCACCAGTGTCCCCACGTCCCATCTACCCGCATCCCCATGTCCCATCTACCACATCCCCAGTGTCCCCATGTCCCATCTACCCGCATCCCCAGTGTCCCCACACGTGTCCCAATGTCCCTGTGTTTCCATATCCCCATGTCCCATCTACCCACATCCCCAGTGTCCCCACACGTGTCCCCATGTCCCATCTACCCACATCCCCAATGTCCCCACACGTGTCCTCACGTGTCCCCATGTCCCATCTACCCACATCCCCAGTGTCCCCACACGTGTCCCCATGTCCCATCTACCCACATCTCCAGTGTCCCCACACGTGTCCCAATGTCCCTGTGTTTCCATGTCCCTATGTCCCATCTACCCACATCCCCAGTGTCCCCACACGTGTCCCCACATGTCCCCATGTCCCATCTACCCGCATCCCCAGTGTCCCCACACATGTTCCAATGTCCCTGTGTTTCCATGTCCCCATGTCCCATCTACCCACACCCCCAGTGTCCCATGTCCCTATGTCCCCATGTCCCCATGTCCCTGTGTTTCCATGTCCCCATGTCCCATCTACCCACACCCCCAGTGTCCCATGTCCTGTGTCCCCATGTCCCCATGTCCCATCTACCCACACCCCCAGTGTCCCATGTCCTGTGTCCCCATGTCCTCATGTCGCTGTGTTTCAATGTCCCCATGTCCCATTTACCCACATCCCCAGTGTCCCATGTCCTGTGTCCCCATGTCCATCTACCTGTTCCCAATGTCCCCATGTCCCCAATGTCCCATGTCTTGTGTCCCCGTGTCCTCATGTCCCCTCTACCCACATCCCCAATGTCTCATGTCTTGTGTCCCCATGTCCCCACATACGTCCCCAAGTCCCCAGTGTCTCATGTCTTATGTCCCCATGTCCCCACATGTGTCCCCACACATGTCCCCATGTCCCATCCACCCACATCCCCAGTGTCTCATGTCTTGTGTCCCCATGTCCCCACATGTGTCCCCATGTCCCCACTGTCTCATGTCTTGTGTCCCCATGTCCCCATACGTGTCCCCAATGTCTCATGTCTTGTGTCCCCATGTCCCCACACGTGTCCCCATGTCCCCACTGTCTCATGTCTTGTGTCCCCATGTCCCCATACGTGTCCCCAATGTCTCATGTCTTGTGTCCCCATGTCCCCACATGTGTCCCCATGTCCTCAGTGTCTCATGTCTTGTGTCCCCATGTCCCCACATGTGTCCCCATGTCCCCAATGTCTCATGTCTTGTGTCCCCATGTCCCCACATGTGTCCCCATGTCCCCAATGTCTCGTGTCTTGTGTCCCCATGTCCCCACACTTGTCCCCATGTCCCCAGTGTCTCATGTCTTGTGTCCCCATGTCCCCACACTTGTCCCCATGTCCCCAGTGTCTCATGTCTTGTGTCCCCATGTCCCCACATCCCCACACGTGTCCCCACACATGTCCCCATGTCCCATCCACCCACATCCCCAGTGTCTCATGTCCCTGTATTTCCACATCCCCATATCCCACCCACATCCCCCGTGTCCCCACGTCCCCCGGCGTGTCCCCATGTCCCTACCGGCCATTGGTGACCCACATGTCGCTGGCCAGGCCCCACACCAGGTATTCCTGTCCGAGCCGCAGCTGCAGCGCGTCCCGGCACTGCCGGTGGCTCACGAAGGTCCGGTTGCTCCCGGCCGGGTCCTCGTCGGTCCCTGTCACCCGAGGGGACACGCGGGTGACACGTCACCTCCACCCAACGCAATGGGGACGGCCGCTGGGGTACGTCCCGCAATGGGGACACTCAGTCCCCAGGGACTGTTGTCACCAGCTGTGGGTGACACCAGCCCCCTCCAGCCTTCCCCAGCACCTGTGGGTGTCCCCACCTCAACTGGGTGACACTGGCCTTCATGGGTGTCCCCAACACCCTTGAGTGCCACCAACAACCCTGGTGGCCCTTCCCAATAGGTGTCCCAGTCACTGTTGAGTGTCCCCAACCCACATGGGTGTTCCCAACCCCCTTGAATGTCCCCAACCCCCTTGAGTGCCACCAACAGCCCTGGTGGCCCTTCCTAATGAGTGTCCCCATCACTGTTTGGTGTCCCCAACCCACTTGGGTGTCCCCAACCCACTTGGGTGCCACCAGCCCCCCTGGTGGCCCTTCCTAATGAGCGTCCCCATCACTGTTGGGTCTCCCCAACCCACTTGGGTGTCCCTATGCCACCTTAGTGCCACCAACCCCCCCTCCCTGGCTGTCCCCAGCCCAAGGTGACCCCCGTGGTGGCCTTGTCCCCAAACCACGGTCATACCCATCTTGATGACGGAGAGGACGGTCATGATGTAGTTGTCGTGTGACAGCGACTGCTCCGTGGCCACCAGCTTCACCTTGTACACTGGGGAGGGGACATCACCGCGTCACCCCCACCCCGTTCCTCTTGTCCCCTCATGTCCCCATCGCCTCCTGTGTCCCCGTTGCCCCCAATGTCCTTCCATGGCCCCTTCATGTCCCCACCCATATCCTTTGCGTTCCTCATTGTCCCTCCATGACGTCACACCACCCGTTGTCCCTCTATGATGTCACATCCCCCATTGTCCCCCCATGACGTCACATCCCCCATTGTCCTTCCATGACATCACACCCCCCATTGTCCCCGTGTCCCCATGTCCCACCATAGTCGACCCCGGCCTCGCAGGCGCGCTCAATGCGCTGGTTGACGGTGATGGCGACGTCGTCCTTGTGCCGCACGAAGCAGTTTTCTGTGGGGACATGGGGACATGGCCATGACATGGTCTGGGGTGGCAGTGACACGTCGTATCATGGCAGGGACATGGCCCCATGATGACCACGACATGTCCCATCATGTCAATGCCACGTCCATCATGGCCATGACGTGTCCTATCATGGTCACGACGTGTCACATCATGAGCGTGACGTGTTCCATCATGTCACTGATGTGTCCCATCATGACCTTCACATGTCCCATCATGCCAATGACAGGTCCCATCATGACCATGACGTGTCCCATCAGCTCAATGACACATCCCATCATGGTCATGACTTGTCCCATCACAACCATGACGTGTCCTATCATGGTCATGAGGTGTCCCATTGCAACCATGACATGTCCTATCATGGCCATGATGTGACGGAACACGTCATGGTCATGATATGTCACATCACGAGCGTGACATGTTCCATCATGTCATTGATATGTCCCATCATGACCTTCATGTGTCCTATCATGACCATGACATGTCCCATTATCTCAATGACACATCCCATTGTGGCCATGAGGTCCCATCACAGCCATGACTTGTCCCACCATGGCTATGAGGTCCCACCATGGCCATGACTTGGCCATGATAGGACCTCATGGCCATGACTTGTCCCATCACAACCATGACATGTCCCATCATATTAATGGCACATCCCATCATGGCCATGACGTCCCATCATGGCCATGACTTGTCCCATCACAACTATGACATGTCCCATCATATCAACGACACGTCCCATCATGGCCATGAGGTCCCATCATGGCCATGACTTGTCCCATTGCAACCAAGACATGTCCTATCATGACTATGAGGACCCATCATGACCATGATGTGTCCCATCGTGACCATGACGTGTCCCATTATGTCAATGACACATCCCATTGTGGCCATGAGGTCCCATCACAGCCATGACTTGTCCCATCATGGCCATGAGGTCCCATCATGGCCATGACTTGTCCCATCACCACCATGACGTGTCCCATCATGGTCACACCATTGTCCCCACGTCACCTTCGGCGCAGCGGCAGACGTCCCCATAGCAGATCTTGCTCAATTGTCCCCCGTCCTTGTCCGGGTGGTAGAAACGGGTGCAACGGTCATCTGTGGGGACACAAAGGGACACGAGGGGACACAAGGTGAGGGGGGACACGATTGGGAGACACGTGGAGGACACAGGGGACACAAAGGAACACAGGGAGAAGACCAGATGGGACAAAGGGACAGGAGGGGATGTGGAGGGGACTTTGTGGAGGACAGAGGGGACCTGAGGGTGACAGGAGGGGACATGGGGACGCACCAATCTTGTAGTAGCTGTAGACGGTGACGGCCGCTGGCTGGATCAGGCCCACACGGAACCGCTGATGGGCCTTGAAGGCAAAACACTCCTCGGCCTTGTGGGAGATCTGGGGACACGGGGACAACGTGGGGACACCATCACGACCATGACGTGTCCCATCAGGTCAATGACACATCCCATCATGGCCACGAATTGTCCCATCACAACCATGATGTGTCCCATCAGGTCAATGACACGTCCCATCATGACCATGACGTGTCCCATTATGTCAATGGATTGTCCCATCGTGGCCATGATGTGTCCCATCACGACCATGACACATCCCATCAGGTCAATGGACACATCCCATCATGGCTATGACTTATACCATCACAACCATGGCGTGTCCCATCATGGTCATGAGGTCCTACCATGGCCATGACGTCTCCCATCGTGGCCATGAGGTCCCATCGTGGCCATGAGGTCCTATCATGGCCGTGACGTGTCCCATCGTGGCCATGAGGTCCTATCATGGCCGTGACGTGTCCCATCGTGGCCATGAGGTCCTATCATGGCCATGACGTGTCCCATCGTGGCCACGACGTGTCCCATGACAACCATGACATGTCCTATCATGGTCATGACAGGTCCCATCATGAGCGTGACGTGTCCCGTCATGTCAATGACAGGTCCCATCATGACCATGACGTGTCCCATTATGTCAATGGATTGTCCCATCACAACCATGACGCGTCCCATTATGTCAATGGATTGTCCCATCACAACCATGACGCGTCCCATCAATGGCCATGAGGTCCTATCATGGCCATGACGTGTCCCATCATGTCATGTCACATCACGAGCATGACATGCTCATGGGGACACCGTGGGGACACAGGGACAGTGTCAGCGCCACAACCCCCAGCCTGGCCCTGTCCCCAGCTGTGTCACCGCCATGTCCCCATCCACCATGTGGAGCCACCCCTGGCCTTGTCCCCACCCATGAGAGCCTTTTCCTGTCCCCAACCCCACCTGTGTCCCCACCCTTGTCTCCATCCCCGTGTCCCCATTGTCCCCCATGTCCTTGTCCCCATCCTTGTTGCTGTCCCCACCCCTGTCCCATCCTTGTCCCCATCCTTGTTGCTGTCCCCACCCCTGTCCCATCCTTGTTCCCATCCTTGTTGCTGTTCCCACCCCTGTCCCATTGTGCCCCCAGTCCCGTCCCATCCTCGTCCCCATCCCCGTGTCCCCATTGTCCCCACCTTGTCCAGGTAGATGACGAGGTTGCTGCGCTCCGCCAGCGCTTTGTCGATCTCGAACTTGGAGATGTACCTGTCCACCCCCTCCGTGAGCTGGGGACAGGGACACGGTGACACCGGGCACGTGGGGACACGTGGGGACACGTGGCAGGATGCAGGGATGTGGGGACACGGGGAGGATGAGGACATGTGGGGATGTGGGGACACTGGGGGACACGGGGAGACATGGGGACACTGGGGGCACGAGGGGACACTGGGGGACATGGGGAGATGTGGGGACACTGGGGGACGTGGGGATGCTGGGGACACAAGCGGGGATATGGGGACACAAGGGGGGATATGGGGACACAAGGGGGGATATGGGGACACTGGCGGGGACGTGGGGAGGATGTGGTGACGTGTGGGGACGTGAGGACATGGGACCACATGGGGTACGTGGGACCACAGGGGGACATGGGGACACAAGGACACAGTGACACCAGGGGACACATGGCCATGGACTCAGCAGCACAGGGGAATACGGGGACATGGTGACACGAGGGCACACAACGGCAGGGCGCTGTGTCCCCTCCCCTTGTCCCCATGTCCCCACACGTGTCCCCATGTCCCCACGCTCACCCTCTTCAGGTCCTGCAGGTCGGGCGAGAAGCCGGTGAGCATGGACACATCCAGGATGGACATGGTGGCATCCACGGTGTCCAGGTGCCTGTGGGGACAGCGCTGAGGCCACACGCTTGTCCCGTCTTGTCCCCAACATCCCCAATCCCTGATATCCCTGTCCCCAGTGTCCCCACTCCTCTCCTTATCTCCATTGTCCCTAATGTCCCCAACCTGGTGCAGATGGTGATCTTGACGGAGCGGACGACGCCATCTTCTTCCTTGCCTGTGCGGGGACAATGAGGGGACAATGAGGGGACAATGAGGGGACAACGAGGGGACATCGAAGAGGACCTGGGGGATGCACACAGAGGACACGGGGAGGGGTACAGGGGACACCGTGGGGACATTGGGGACTCACCCGCCTTGACGTCCTCCACCTGCACCCTCAGGTCGAAGTTGTCACACTTGTTGTCCTTCTCGGGGACCTTGGCGTTGTAGACGGTCACCACTGTCATTGTCCCCTTGCCCGTGCCCTCGGCTTTCACCGTGAAGTCCTCGTTCAGCTTGGTCTGTGGGGACAGGGACAATGGGGACATTTCCCGGACATGGAGGGGACAACAGGGACACAAAGGGGACAGGGACATTGAAGGACATGGAGAAAACAGGGACGTTGAAGGACATGAAGGGGACAACAAGGACACAAAGGGGACAGGGACACTGAAGGACATGGAGGGGGCAGGGATGTTAAAGGACATTGAGGGAACAACCAAGACACAATGGGGATAAGGACACTGAAGGACATGAAAGGGACACAGAGGGACATGAAGGGGACGGGGACATTGAATGACATGGAGTGGACAACCAAGACACAAAGGGGACAGGGACACTGAAGGACATGAAGGGGACAGGGACACTGGGGGACACGGAGGGACATGAAGGGGATGGGGACATTGAGGGACATGGAGGGGACAGGGACATTGGGGGACACGGAGGGACATGAAGGGGACAGGGACATTAAATGACATGGAGGGGACAACCAAGACGCAAAGGGGACAGGGACACTGAAGGACATGGAGGGGACAGGGACATCAAAGGACATTGAGGGGACAACAAAATACAAAGAGAACAGGGACACTGAAGGCCGCGAAGGGGACAGGGACATTGAAGGACATGGAGGGGACAACCAAGACACAAAGGGGACAGGGACACTGAAGGACATGAAGGGGACAGGGACATTGAGGGACACGGATGGACATGAAGGGGATGGGGACATTGAGGGACATGGAGGGGACAGGGACATTGAAGGACACTGAGGGGACAACAAAACACAAAGAAGACATGGACACTGAAGGACATGAAGAGGACAGGGACACTGGGGGACACTGAGGAGATGGGGACACCCAGGAACAGTGACACGGGTGACACAGGTGACGGTACCTCTTCGGACCGCGCCACCAGCGCGTTGCGGTTCTCGATGCGGTAGGTGACGGGTTTGGCGCGACGCGGCAGCAGCAGCGACACGTCCAGGTTGAGCTCCAGCTGCCGCGGGGACGCCAGCTGGTACTGGGCCAGCGCCTGGAACACCAGCATGGTGGCCTGCGGGGACACCGGGGTCACCAGGGCTTGGGGACAACACCTGGAGTGTCCCCAGAGACCCCCTGGGTGACCCCAAGTGACAACAAGGTGACCCTTGGAACACCAGCATGGTGGACTGTGGGGACACTGGGGGTCACCAGGGCTTGGGGACAACACCTGGAGCATCCCCAAATACCCCTTGGGTGACCCCAAGTGACAACAAGGTGACCCTTGGAACACCACGATGAGGGGACATCTGGTGTCACCGGGACTTGGGGACACCATCTGGAGTGTCCCTAAAGAGCCCCTGGGTGACCCTGAGTTACAACACAATGACCCTTGGAACACCAGCGTGGTGGCTTGAAGGGACACCTGGGGTCACCAGGGCTTGGGGACAACACCTGGAGCATCCCCAAAGACCCCTTGGGTGACCCCCCAAGTGACAACAAGGTGACCCTTGGAACACCACGATGAGGGGACGTCTGGTGTCACCGGGACTTGGGGACATCCTTTGGAGTGTCCTCAAAGACCCTTTGGGTGACCCCAAGTGACAACAAGGTGACCCTTGGAACACCATGATGAGGGGACATCTGGTGTCACCAGGACTTGGGGACAACACCTGGAGCATCCCCAAAGACCCCTTGGGTGACCCCAAGTGACAAGATGACTCTTGGAACACCAGCATGCTGGTTTTTGGGGACATCTGGTGTCAGCAGAGCTTGGGGACACAATCTAGATTGTCCCCAAAGCCCCCTGGGTGGCCTAGAGGTGGACCCCAAACCCTGATGGATCCCTCAACACCCTTGAGGTCCCATACACGTCCCCAAGAGCCACTCGCCATCCCTGGAGTCCCCAGGGCCACAAGGTGACCCCTCAACCCCCACCTGCCCCACAGCAGCACCCATGGGTGCCAAGGGACCCGTAGCCCACCTGAGTGGACCCGTAGCCACCACCGAAGTAGTTCTGCTGGGCCAACCACCTGGCCACCGGCCCCGTCAGCTCTGCCTTCTCCATCTGCAGCAGGGCCAGCAGCGCGTAGGACGTCCCCTCCATGTTGTAGGTGCGGGCGTTACGTTCTTCCCAGCTCTTCCCTCCTGAGGGGACACCGGTGGGTCAGCACCCCCTGGGGACACGTTGTCCCCACCCCAGATAACCCATAACTACGTGTCTCCCGCACCCCGGTGTTGTCCCCATGTCCCCCATGGGCAAAACGTCACCTTTGGAGAACTTCATGAGAACCTTCTCGCTCTTGAGGTGGCCGGTCAGGGGACACATTGTCCCCACCCCAGATAACCCATAACTACGTGTCCCCTGCACCCCGGTGTTGTCCCCATGTCCCCCATGGGCAAAACGTCACCTTTGGAGAACTTCATGAGAACCTCCTGGTTCTTGAGGTGGCCGGTCAGGGGACACGTTGTCCCCACCCCAGATAACCCATAACTACGTGTCCCCTGCACCCCGGTGTTGTCCCCATGTCCCCCATGGGCAAAACGTCACCTTTGGAGAACTTAATGAGAACCTCCTGGTTCTTGAGGTGGCCGGTCAGGGGACACGTTGTCCCCACCCCAGATAACCCATAACTACGTGTCCCCTGCACCCCGGTGTTGTCCCCATGTCCCCCATGGGCAAAACGTCACCTTTGGAGAACTTCATGAGAACCTCCTGGTTCTTGAGGTGGCCAGTCAGGAGTCTTGAGGTGGCCGGTCAGGGGACACATTGTCCCCACCCCAGATAACCCATAACTACGTGTCCCCCACACCCCGGTGTTGTCCCCATGTCCCCCATGGGCAAAACGTCACCTTTGGAGAACTTCATGAGAACCTTCTCGGTCTTGAGGTGGCCGGTCAGGGCCAGCGCGTAGGAGGTCAAGGCCACCGTGTAGGGCCGGGCCAGTGATTGGTACCTCTTGGTGAGGTACTGGGCGGCCTTGGTGATGCTCCTCTCCAAGCTCTGGTGGGGGGGGAAAGCCAATTTTGGGGTCTCAGGTGGCTTCGAGAAGGGTTGGGTCTACGTGACAAGAGCCAATTGTCCCCAGCATGGGGTTGGGGACAAGGCCACTCACGTTGACGCGGTCCTTGCAGATCTCTCGGGACTCCTGCAGCGCGATGAGGACGAAGGCCGTGAGGGACACCTCGGGTTCGGCGCCGTGGTACCCGCCCTGGGGGACAAAATGGGGGAAGACTTGAGGGATCTCCTGAACCTTGGGAAGGTCCATGGGACTTGAGGGATCTCCTGAACCTTGGAGGACTTCATGGGACTTGGGGGATCTCCAGAACCTTGGGAGGACTCCATGGGACTTGGGGGATCTCCAGAACCTTGGGAGGACTCCATGGGCCTTGTGGGATCTCCTGAACCCTGGGAAGATCTGCGAGACTTGAGGGATCTCCTAAACCTTGGGATGGCTCCATGGGACTTGAGGGATCTCCTGAACCTTGGGAAGTCCCATGGGACTTGAGGGATCTCCTGAACCTTGGAGGACTCCATGGGACTTGAGAGATCTCCTGAACCTTGGGAAGATCTGTGGGACTTGAGGGATCTCCTGAACCTTGGAGGACTCCATGGGACTTGGGGGATCTCCAGAACCTTGGGAGGACTCCATGGGACTTGGGGGATCTCCAGAACCTTGGGAGGACTCCATGGGCCTTGTGGGATCTCCTGAACCCTGGGAAGATCTGCGAGACTTGAGGGATCTCCTAAACCTTGGGATGGCTCCATGGGACTTGAGGGATCTCCTAAACCTTGGGATGGCTCCATGGGACTTGAGGGATCTCCTGAACCTTGGGATGGCTCCATGGGACTTGAGGGATCTCCTGAACCTTGGGAAGGTCCATGGGATTGAGGGATCTACTGAACCTTGGAGGACTCCATGGGACTTGAGAGATCTCCTGAACCTTGGGAAGATCTGTGGGACTTGAGGGATCTCCTGAACCTTGGGAAGATCTGTGGGACTTGAGGGATCTCCTGAACCTTGGGAAGATCTGTGGGACTTGAGGGATCTCCTGAACCTTGGGAAGATCTGTGGGACTTGAGGGATCTCCTGAACCTTGGGAAGTCCCATGGGACTTGAGGGATCTCCTGAACCTTGGAGGACTCCATGGGACTTGAGGGATCTCCTGAACCTTGGGAAGATCTGTGGGACTTGAGGGATCTCCTGAACCTTGGAGGACTCCATGGGACTTGAGGGATCTCCTGGACCTTGGGAAGCTCCGTGGGACTTGAGGGATCTCCTGAACCTTGGGAAGATCTGTGGGACTTGAGGGATCTCCTAAACCTTGGAGGACTCCATGGGACTTGAGGGATCTCCTGAACCTTGGGAAGCTCCATGGGACTTGAGGGATCTCCTGAACCTTGGAGGACTCCATGGGACTTGAGGGATCTCCTGAACCTTGGGAAGCTCCATGGGACTTGAGGGATCTCCTAAACATTGTCCACCAGCATTGGGACCCCCCCATACCACCATCTCCTTGTGGATGACGGGAGCATCTTCTTGGAAGATGCCATCAGGCTTCTGCTTCTCCAGGATGAGCCACTTGACGGCCCCGCAAACCACCTCGGGCTCAATGTCCACCAGCGTGATGGCCAAGGAGAAGACTTTGGCCACATAGGCTGTCAACCTGGTGGACAAGGGGGGACCTTGGTGGCACGTTCGACGCAGTCACCTGGACCCACGTGGTGGTGGTGGCAACGGGACCCTCACCAGGTGCTCGATGGCCGGTCCTTGAAGGCGGCGTAGGAGTTGTCGGGCTTGCGGAAAGCGAGTTGTTGGGTGTAACCTGGGGAGGAGATGTGGGTTGGACAACACAAGGGGCACCCAAGGGTGCTGTCAGGTCATAAAGGTCCTTCAGCCATTGGCCACTCTATGGGAGATGATGACTCCACCCTATGGGAGATGATGCCCCCACCCTTCCTTTGGGAGATGCCCCCATGCTTTGGGAGGTGATGCCACCACCCTACAGGAGATGCCACCACCCTATGGGAGATGATGACTACACCCTGTGGGACATGATGCCACCACCGATTTGGGGGATGACTCCACCCTATAGGAGATGATGCCCCCACCCTTCCTTTGGAAGATGCCCCCACACTTTGGGAGATGATGCCACCACCCTTTGGGAGATGACGCCCCCACCCATTTAGGAGATCATTACTCCACCCTACATGAGATGATGCCACTACCCTTCCTTTGGGAGATGCCACCACCAATTTAGGGGATGCCACCACCCTACATGAGATGATGCCACCACCCTACAGGAGATGCCACCACCAATTTAGGGGATGACTCCACCCTATGTGAGATGATGCCACCACCCTACAGGAGATGCCACCACCCTACAGGAGATGCCACCACCAATTTAGGGGATGACTCCACCCTACGTGAGATGATGCCACCACCCTTTGGGAGATGCCACCACCCTTTGGGAGATGCCACCACCAATTTAGGGGATGACTCCACCTTATGGGAGATGATGCCACCACCCTTTGGGAGATGCCACCACCAATTTAGGGGATGCCACCACCAATTTAGGGGATGCCACCACCAATTTAGGGGATGCCACCACCCTACGTGAGATGATGCCACCACCCTACAGGAGATGCCACCACCCTACAGGAGATGCCACCACCCTACAGGAGATGCCACCACCCTACAGGAGATGATGCCACCACCCTACAGGAGATGATGCCACCACCCTACAGGAGATGATGCCACCACTCTACGTGAGATGATGCCACCACGCCACAGCAGATGTCCCCACCTTTTTTGATCAAGTTGATGGCCTCAGCGCGCCGGTCGATGCCGAAGCTCTCCCACTGCTGGGTGCTGTCCAGGTAGTGGGTGGCGATGACCGTGGGCGTCATCCCGATCATGTTCTGCTCGCCGCAGCCCGCCGGCGTCACAATGAGGTGCTTCAGCTTGTCCCCATCAATAGCCTTCTCCACCAGGACGGACACGGGGTTGCCTGGACCAGAAGAAGGGGACACGTCAAGGCGGGAGCGTCCTGTCCCCTCCTGGTTTGTCCCCATGGGGTGTCCCCTGTGGTCCCACCTTGGATGCTGACTTTGGTCTCCGATTCGGTGTTGGGGACGATGTCGGAGAGGTTGGCTGCCCTCACCCGTTCTTCTTGGACACCATCTGTGGGGCAAGGGAGGTCAGGGTGGACACGGGTGGCCCTTCATGTCCCCATCACCCCCAGGTGACCCAGCCCTGCAGACCCTTGTCCCTCGAGATGTTCCAGAGCTGAACCACGTTGTCCCTTCTCCCTTGAGATGCCCCATCTCCATAATGAGATGTCCCTTGTCCCCAAGGGTGTCCCAGGCCCACAGCAGGATGTCCCTCATTCCTTGAGGTGCCCCAGTTCCATAGCAGGATGTCTCTTGTCCTCAAGGATGTCCCTTGTCCCCAGGGATGTCCCAGACCCACAGCAAGATGTCCCCAATTCCCTGAGATGCCTCATCTCCATAGCAAGATGTCCCTTGTCCCCAAGGTGTCCCAGTCCCACCCTTGGTGGCACATCCATCATCCCTCAAGATGTCCCAGGCCCATGGTGGGACTTCCCTTGTCCCCTGAGATGCCCCCAATCCCTCAGGGGAAATCCCCATGGGGCTGGGGCATGTCCATGGGACGGGGACATCCCCATGGGGCTGGGACATCCCCAAGGCCACCTGGGACCACTCACTGATTCCCTTCGTCTTCGGGTCCAACTCAACGATCTTCACCGTCTTCTCCAACCTTATCCCTTCGGGCTGCAGATGGGAGAGTCCAATGCTCCAGGTTGGGTTGGGTTTGGGTTCCTCCCCTTCCCAACCTCCCTCTGGGTTGTCCAGGAAGGTTGTCCCACCCCAACATGCCACCAACAGCTCAAGGTGCCATGGAGGGGACCCAAGACCCCAAGATGCCACTAAGACCTCAAGATGCCACCAAGAAGACCTCAAGGTGCCATGGAGGGGACCCAAGACTCCAAGATGCCACCAAGAAGACCTCAAGGTGCCATAGAGGGGACCCAATAGCCCAAGATGCCACCAAGACCTCAAGATGCCACCAAGAAGACCTCAAGGTGCCATGGAGGGGACCCAAGACCCCAAGATGCCACCAAGATCCCAAGATACCACCAAGAAGACCTCAAGGTGCCACGGAGGGGACCCAATAGCCATAAATGCCACCACCAGGGTTGTCCAGGAAAGGTGTCCCAGTACAAACCAGCACCCCCAGGTCACGGGCCAAACTGGGAGAACCCCAGAAGACCACACTTGACCATCCTGGATGGAGGATCCTTGGACGTCAACACCAGGATGGAACCAGAGATGCGGATGTCACAGGGCCACCACACTGGGGACATCTCAGCGATGGAGGTGGCACCACATGGTGGAGATACCATGAGCAGCAACACCTACTCACCACAACTTTGAGCTTCTTCTTGACGCCGTCGGCCACGAAACTGCCCCGGACGGCGGCCTTGACCTCCACATCATGTTGTCCCAGCTGCAAGGGGACAATGACGAAGGGGACGGCCCAGGATGATTGTGGCTTCAGCTTGAGGATCTGCTGGTAGCGCTTCTTGGAGGTGGACGCGCTGCAGATGGCCGGGTTGTGGACCAGCTCCACGCGAACCTGATGGACACCGAGTTGGCCGTGGGGTCCAGGTGGCCACCAAAGCCCCCCTAGATACCCAGCGTGGGTCTCCTACCAACCGTGATCTCGTGGGTCCAGTAGTTGTAGAGGACGGCGCGGATCTCCACCTGCTCGTTCCTCACCACGGAGTAGGGCAGGCGCAGGTCAATGAAGAACTCCTTCATCACCGTGATCTCGTATGGGTCGGCCACACACAGCCCTGCCGGGTGGCCCATGGGGACACGGGACTCAGGTTTAGGGGCTCCTTGTGTCCCAGGGATGTCCCCAAGATGATCCCTCAAGTCCCAGGGGGCCAACCAAGGTTCAGGAGATCCCTCAAGTCCCACAGATCTTCCCAAGGTTCAGGAGATCCCTCAAGTCCCATGGAGCCATCCTAAGGTTCAGGAGATTCCTCAAGTTCCATGGAGCCATCCCCAAGGTTTAGGAGATCCCTCAAGTCCCATGGAGCCACCCCCAAGGTTTAGGAGATCCCTCAAGTTCCATGGAGCCACCCCCAAGGTTTAGGAGATCCCTCAAGTCCCATGGAGCCATCCCCAAGGTTTAGGAGATCCCTCAAGTCCCATGGAGTCCTCCCAAGGTTTAGGAGATTCCTCAAGTCCCACAGATCTTCCCAAGGTTCAGGAGATCCCTCAAGTCCCATGGAGCCAACCAAGGTTCAGAAGATCCCTCAAGTCCCATGGAGCCATCCCAAGGTTTAGGAGATCCCTCAAGTCCCACAGATCTTCCCAAGGTTCAGGAGATCCCTCAAGTCCCATGGAGCCATCCTAAGGTTCAGGAGATTCCTCAAGTTCCATGGAGCCATCCCCAAGGTTTAGGAGATCCCTCAAGTTCCATGGAGCCATCCCCAAGGTTTAGGAGATCCCTCAAGTCCCATGGAGCCAACCAAGGTTCAGAAGATCCCTCAAGTCCCATGGAGCCATCCCAAGGTTCAGGAGATCCCTCAAGTCCCATGGAACGACCCCAAGGTTTGGGGAACTCCTCCAATCCCCAGGGAGCACCTTCCTCCTCCATCACATACCCTTGGTTGGGGACAGGCTGACGGCCAAGACCTCCCAGGTAGTGATGGAGTCCTTCAGGTAGATGGGCAGAGTCTTTCCGGAGATGCTGGTGAAGATGAGAAGGACCAACGAGGTCACAACCAACCCTAAGCCAGGCTTGGGAGGTGGCACCAGCCACCACGCTGGAGTAAGGGGCTCACAGCTGGTCCCCAAGGTGGAGCAGGGGGGTGTAGATGGTCCCTAAACTGGACCAGCGTGCCACACTTGGTCCCCAAGGTGGACCACGGGGTTGTAGATGGTCCCTGAGCTTGATGAGGGTGTCACACTTGGTCCCCAAGGTGGACCAGGAGGGTGTAGATGGTCTCTAAACTGGACCAGGGTGTCACACTCGGTCCCCAAGGTGGACCAGGAGGGTGTAGATGGTCCCTGAGCTGGACCAGGGTGTCACACTCGGTCCCCAAGGTGGACCAGGAGGGTGTAGATGGTCCCTGAGCTGGACCAGGGTGTCACACTCGGTCCCCAAGGTGGACCAGGAGGGTGTAGGTGCCACCTGAGCTGGACCAGGGTGTCACACTTGGTCCCCAAGGTGGACCAGGGGGGTGTAGATGGTCCCTGAGCTTGACCAGGGTGTCACACTTGGTCTCCAAGGTGGACCAGGAGGGTGTAGGTGCCACCTGAGCTGGACCAGGGTGTCACAGTTGGTCCCCAGGTTGACTCAGGAGGTCCAAGGTGGCCCTTGATGGACTTGGGGGATTCATAACTGATCTCCAGCCTCCAGAGCTGGCCAGGGAGGAGGTGCCGATCCCCAGGCTGAGCCACGGGGTGGTGGGATGGGGTCGCACGCTCACCCCAGATCGTTGGGCGGCTCCGTCAGCTTCTCCTCCTGCCACAACCAGCTCTCCGGGAAGAGGCTCCGCGAGGGGATGTCGTCATCGTCCAGGAATCCATCGTCCACCTCGCCTGGGGGCGGCACCATCCCCCTCGACCGTGGCCTCAGGAGACCAACCCCTGAGCGGAGCCGGTAGCACCCCCAGCATCATCCGAGCACCGCTCGAGCAGCGTGTGGGCAGCACCCAACCCCACCCAGCCCTCTCCCAACCATCGCTTGAGGTTCACTTGACCTTCCCCCAACCTTCACCCAAGCTTCCCCCAACCATCACCCAACCATTGCTTGAGGTTCTCTTGACCTTCACCCAACCATCTCCCAACCTTCACTCAACCATCACCCAACCTTCCCCCAACCATTGCTTGACCTTCACCCAAGATTCACCCAACCTTCACCCAACCTTCCCCCAACTATTGCTTGACCTTCACCCAAGATTCACCCAATGTTCCCTCAACCATTGCTTGAGGTTCTCTTGACCTTCACCCAACCATCTCCCAACCTTCACTCAATCATTGCTTGACCTTCACTCAACCCTCTCCCAACCATTGCTTGAGGTTCTCTTGACCTTCACCCAACCATCTCCCAACCTTCACTCAACCATTGCTTGACCTTCACCCAACCCTCTCCCAATCATTGCTTGAGGTTCTCATGACCTTCACCCAACCATCTCCCAACCTTCCCCCAACCATCACCCAACCTTCCCCCAA
Source organism: Nesoenas mayeri (assembly GCF_963082525.1). Taxonomy (NCBI): domain Eukaryota; kingdom Metazoa; phylum Chordata; class Aves; order Columbiformes; family Columbidae; genus Nesoenas; species Nesoenas mayeri. Next base: position 591,937 of record NC_137567.1, on the reverse strand, counting down.
CCCTCTCCCAATCATTGCTTGAGGTTCTCTTGACCTTCACCCAACCTTCACCCAACCTTCACCCAATCATTGCTTGAGGTTCTCTTGACCTTCCCCCAACCATCTCCCAACCTTCCCCCAACCATCTCCCAACCTTCCCCCAACCATCTCCCAACCATTGCTTGAGGTTCTCTTGACCTTCACCCAACCATCTCCCAACCTTCACCCAACCATCTCCCAACCATCAATTGAGGTTCTCTTGACCTTCATCCAATCATCACCCAACCATAACCCAACCTCCACCCAACCTTCTCCCAACCATCACTTGAGGTTCTCTTGACCTTAACCCAACCTTCAGCCAAGATTCAACCAACCTTCATCCAAGGTCTACCCAACCTTCCCCCAACCATCTCCCAACCTTCACCTGACCATTGCTTGAGGTTCTCTTGACCTTCACCCAAGTTTCACCCAACCTTCACGCAACCATCACCCAACCTTCATCCAACCTTCTCCCAGCCATTGCTTGAGGTTCTCTTGACCTTCATCCAACCATCACCCAACCATCGCTTGAGGTTCTCTTGACCTTCACCCAACCATCTCCCAACCTTCACCCAACCATCCCCCAACCTTCACCCAACCTTCACCCAACCATCCCCCAACCTTCACCCAACCATCCCCCAACCTTCACCCAACCATCCCCCAACCTTCACCCAACCATCCCCCAACCCTATGACCCAGGACTTGCTTCGCGCCAGCTGGAGATGGAGCTCGCGCTGCTTCTGCTCGCGGATGCCCTTGATGTAGTTGCAGCAGGTCAGGAAGGCCTGGACGCAGGTGTCCCCATCCTGGATGTAGGTGGCCCGGCGCTCGCAGCTGTGTCCCATGGGGTTGTCCTTCATCCCGTCCTCGCAGCACTTGCGTTGCGCCTTGTCCGTGTACTCGGCCGCTGATGGGACCGAGGGACCCGACTGGCACCCGGCATCCCCAGGGACATGGGACATGCTGGTGGCCTTTGGGTCATGGAATCTGTGGTGTCACCGGGGACCTGGGACACTCTGGTGGCCTTTGGGACATGGGACATTAGTATTGATAGGGAGATAGAGTGAGCTGGTGTCCCTCAGGGACATGGGACAATCTGGTGGCCTTTGGGACATGGGACACTGGTCTTGATGGGGATATGGAATGAGCTGGTGTCCTTTGGGGACACGGGACAATCTGGTGGCCTTTGGGACATGGGACACTGGTCTTGATGGGGATATGGAATGAGCTGGTGTCCTTTGGGGACATGGGACAATCTGGTGGTCTTTGGGACATGGGACACTGGTCTTGATGGGGATATGGAATGATATGATGTCCTTTGGGGACATGGGACAATCTGGTGGCCTCTAGGACACTCTGGTGGCCTGTAGAGTGTGGAATGTTATGGTGTGACCAGGGATACGCTGGTGGCCTTTGGGACAATCTGGTGGCCTTTGGGACATAGGACGCTGTGGTGTCACCAGGGCTTGGGATACCGGTGTGGATTAGGACATGGGACAATCTGACATCCCTCAAGGACATGGGACACCATGGTGTCCCCAGGGGCATGGGCCATCCTGGTGTTTTTGGGGACAAGGGACACTCCGGTGTCACCTACCCTTGGTGCCCTTGTACTCCATGAGCTGCAGGGAGCGGCGCTTGCGCTTGGCAGGTTGGGGACACTGGACATCTGGGGAGGGAGGGGACAGAGGTGTCACCACCCCATGGCATCAGGATGTGACCCCGAACCCAAGTGTCACCTTCCAAAGCTCAGGGGACACCTTCAGGTGTCACATTCCCCAACCCTTGAAGTGCCATGTCCCCAAGGTGTCACCCTTGAGATGCCACCCCAGGTTGTCCCCAATGCGTCCCCTACCCATCTTTGAGCCCCATCCTTGAAGTATCATGTCCCCAAGGTGTCACCCTTGAAGTGTCACCCAGGTTGTCCCCAATATATCCCCTACCTGTCCTTGAGCCCCATTCTTGACATGTCACGTCCCCAAGGTGTTGCCCTTGCGATGCCATCCCAGGTTGTCCCCAACATGTCCCCTACCCATCCTTGAGGCCCATCCTTGAAGTGCCACCTCAGGTTGTCCCCAACATGTTCCCTACCCATCTTTGAGCCCCATCTCTGATGTGCCACATCCCCAAGGTGTCACCCTTGAAGTGTCAGCCCAGGTTGTCCCCAATGTGTCCCCTACCCATCTTTGAGCTCCATCCTTGAAGTATCATGTCCCCAAGGTGTCACCCTTGAGATGCCACCACAGATTGTCCCCAATGTCCCCCCTACCCATCTTTGATCCCCATCCTTGAAGTGCCACATCCCTGAGGTGCCACCCCATGTTGTCCCCAATATGTCCCCTACCCATCTTTGAGCCCCATCCCTGATGTCCCACATCCCCAAGGTGCCACCCTTGAGATGCCACCCCATGTTGTCCCCAACATGTCCCCTACCCATCTTTGAGCCCATCACTGACGTGCCACATCCCCAAGGTGTCACCCTTGAGATGCCACCCCAGGTTGTCCCCAGCGCGTCCCCTACCCGCTCGCTGTGGCGTGGTGACCTTCTCGCTGGTGACGATGCTCAGCCCGGCGTCCGCAAAGACGCCCACGTTGTCCCTCCCGCTGCCCGCGGTGCAGCCGATGTCGCTCTTCTCCACCGTGTCCCACACCTACGGCCGCGTTGGGGACAAGGGTGACGGCCACCGGGACAAACGGGGACAGCGGGGACGGCAGGGACGTGCTCGCTCACCTTGGCTTGGGTGATCTTGTGCTTCTTGTTGAGGACGAAGACGCCCTTGTCCACGGCCACCAGCCCCACGTGGGCGTTGTGGTCGCCCTCGATGCGCAGCCGCATGGGCGTCCCTGGCTCGTGGACGCGGTTGTCGGCCTCCGACGCGCCCTTCACCACCAGCTGGGGGGGACATGAGGTGGTGTTGGGTTGGGAACACGGGGTGGCATTGGCTGATGTCCATGGGACACCCCAAAAGAACCTTCACCACATCCCCAGGAGCTGCCGTGACCCCAAGGGGTGGTGGGGACCTCCAGGGGTGGTTGATGTTCCTCATGGTGGAACATCTGGACCATCAATAGGCTGCCCAAGTCACTCATGGACTATCCAAAGCACCCAAGTGACACCCAGTCCCCATCATGGGCCACCCAAAGCCTTCAAGGGTCACCCAAACCCTTCCAATGGTCACACAAACCCCTCAAGAGTCATTCAAGTCCCTCAAGGGCCACCTCAAGGGTCACCCAAGCCCTTCCAATGGTCATCCAAACCCCGCAAGGGTCACCCAAGTCCCTCAAGGGCCACCTCAAGGATCACTCAGTCCCTTCAAGAGTCACCGAAACCCTTCCAATGGTCACCCAAACTCTTCAAGGGTTACCCAAACCCTTCAAGAGTCACCGAAACCCTTCCAATGGTCACCCAAACTCTTCAAGGGTTACCCCCAAACCCTTCAAGAGTCACCGAAACCCTTCCAATGGTCACCCAAACTCTTCAAGGGTTACCCAAGACCCTTCAAGAGTCACCCAAACCCTTCCAATGGTCACCCAAACTCTTCAAGGGTCACCCAAGCCCTTCCAAATGTCCCCCAAGGGCCACCTCAAGGGTCACTCAATCCCTTCAAGAGTCACCCAAACCCTTCCAATGGTCATCCAAACTCTTCAAGGGTCACCCAAGACCCTTCAAGAGTCACCCAAACCCTTCCAATGGTCACCCAAACTCCTCAAGGGTTACCCAAGCCCTTCCAAATGTCCCCCAAGGGCCACCTCAAGGATCACTCAGTCCCTTCAAGAGTCACCCAAACCCTTCCAATGGTCACCCAAACTCTTCAAGGGTTACCCAAGACCCTTCAAGAGTCACCGAAACCCTTCCAATGGTCACCCAAACTCTTCAAGGGTTACCCAAGACCCTTCAAGAGTCACCCAAACCCTTCCAATGGTCACCCAAACTCTTCAAGGGTTACCCAAGACCCTTCCAAGAGTCACCCAAGACCCTTCCAAGAGTCACCCAAGACCCTTCCAAGAGTCACCCAAGACCCCTCAAGGTCCCACTCACGCTGCCCATGCACGTATCCTTGACGTCCACCCAGACGGAGTCGGCCACGATCTCGCCAGGCATCACGTAGTAATAGGCCACGATGCGGAAGGAGGGGATGAGCTCGGCCGTCACCGGCAGCGACATGGTGACCAGGCTCTGCCCGGCCTCGTGCGCCTGCCGCCCCACGCGCACGATGCGGCCCTTGCTCATGACCTGCGGGCGGGCGAGGAGAGGACGCGGTTGGTGGCCACGCGGTCACCGAAGTCACCAAGACTTGAGGCCGCGTGTGGAATATTGTGTCCCATTGTAGCCCCTCAACTCAAGGACAGGGACACGTTCCTGTGTCACCTCAGCTGGGTGTCCCTGCTCGGGGGGACCGGGTGAGCTTTGAGATCCCTTCCAACACTCTGGGATTAAGATGGGGGACAATGGGGCGGCCCACGCGCCCTCACCAGGTAGGTGAAGAACCGCACGGCGTCGCGGACGGCGTTGCTGTTGCTCTTGAGGTGGAAGTTGACGACGAGGTTGTCCCCAGGCTTCACCTCGGTGGCCCCCACGGCCAGGTGGAGGAAGTTGCCGGAGGAGCCCTGGCTGCGGTACGCTTCCGCCGTCATCTGCCGCGACGCCTGGCGCTCGGCCGGCAGCCCCGGCTGGTCCGTCCGCACCTGCGACACGGGGGACACGGTGACGTTGGGTCAATGGGGAGAGGTGTGGACCTGGATGGGGGTCAACATGGAGGTCTGGGCTGCCGTAGAGGTCTTGGTTGTGCTGGTGTTCCCTGCTGGCCTGGGACCTGGTCAATCGTCATCAGCTCCTTGGTCAACTTGATCACCTTGGTCAACCTGACCACCTTGGTCAACCTGACCACCTTGGTCAACCTGACCATCTCCCTTGGTCAACTATCATGAACTCCTTGGTCAACTTGACCATCTCCCTTGGTCAACTATCATGAACTCCTTGGTCAACCTGACCATCTATTGGTCAACCTGACCATCTATTGGTCAACCTGACCATCTCCCTTGGTCAACTATCATGAACTCCTTGGTCAACCTGACCATCTATTGGTCAACCTGACCATCTCCCTTGGTCAACTATCATGAACTCCTTGGTCAACCTGACCATCTATTGGTCAACCTGACCATCTCCCTTGGTCAACTATCATGAACTCCTTGGTCACCCGAACATCTCCACCACCACTGTTGTCACAGCAACCCCAACCCCCAGGTTGCCCCTGTCCCCACCTTGGCTACCCCGGTGCCGATTGTCACTCACGGTGATGGGGACGGTGTCCTTGTTGGCCGGCATGTTGAGGACCAGCTTGGCCGTGCCGTCGCGTTGGGTGGAGACGATCCCCTGGAAGCCATCGGCCTTGACGGTGACACGCGGAGCCGGGGACCCATCGGGGTTGGTGACGTAGACCTGACAGGGGGACACGACACGAGGGACACGTCACCCGGTGCCATCCAGGTGACACAGGGACAGGACACAGGGACAAACTCTGGTCCCCACGTCTCCTCCAACCACAATCCCCCCAGGTTTGTCCTGTCCCCACCATGATGCTGGTGACACATGGGGGTCATTGGCCAACTGTCCCCAACGCTGTCCCCAGGTGGCATTACCGTCAGGTCAAAGGGCATCCCCGGCTTGAAGTACTTGGGGGTGTGGGTGAAGTGGATGGTGTAGGGGGACGTCACGATGCGGATGCCACTGCGCTGCGTCTCCACCATGTCACTGCCTGCGGTGGCCATGGGGATGGACATGTCACCCGTGGCGGCCACCAGGGGACCTGGGTGGCCCCAGGTGTCCCCATCCTCACTGTTCCCAACCCCATCCTCGTTGTCTCCAGCCCCTGGTCTTCTCCATCCTTTGGTGTCCCCAACCCCTCATCTCTCCATCCTTTGGTGCACCCAACGCCTTTGTCCCCAACCCCTTGTCTCTCCACCCTTTGGTGTCCCCAACTCCTTGTCTCTCCACCCTTTGGTGTCCCCAACCCCTTGTCTCTCCATCCTTTGGTGTCCCCAACCCATGTGTCCCCAACCCATGTGTCCCCAACCCCTTGTCTCTCCATCCTTTGGTGTCCCCAACCCCTTGTCTCTCCATCCTTTGGTGTCCCCAACCCATGTGTCCCCAACCCCTTGTCTCTCCATCCTTTGTTGTCCCCAACCCTTGTGTCCCCAACCCCTTGTCTCTCCATCCTTTGGAGTCCCAGACCAACGTGTCCCCAAACCCAACTTGTCCCTGCTGCCCCCATCCCCTTATGTCCCCACATGTCCCCAGGTGTCCCCCACCCACCAAACTTGCTGAGTCCTGTGACACAGACAGAGCCAGTGGCCTCATGTGTCCCCACTGTCCCTGTTCCCCAATGTCCCCTCATGTCCCCCCATGTCCCCCGCACACCTGAGTCGGTGAGGACGGTGACGGACACGTAGAGCGAATGTCCCACCAGCTCCTGGGGGTTCTTGAACCGCTGCCGCAGGTCGGCCATGGACAGTGTGGCCTCCCCGTCCCCGTCGGTCACCTGCGGGACAGGGTTGGTGGGACAGGGGACAACAACAGGGACAGGGGACAAACATGGGGACAGGGGACAATCATGGGAACTGGGGTGGGGACAGGGATGGGAACAGGGGACAACCATAGGGATGGGGGACAACAATGGGAACGGGGGTGGTGAGAGGGGACAACAAGGGGGACAAGGGACAACCATAGGGACCAGGTTGGGGACAAGGGTGGTGACAGGGGACAGCCATGGGGATGGGGGACAACCATGGGGACCGAGTTGGGGACAAAGGTGGTGACAGGGGACAGCCATGGGGACCAGGTTGGGGACAAACACAGGGATTGGGATGGGGACAGGTGGAGGGATGGGGGTGACAGCAAGGGACAACAGAGGATGAGGGCGGGGACATGGACACAGAGTAGGGTTGGGGATGGGGACACAGAATGGTAATAAGGACATGGGATGGGGACAGGGACATGGAGACGGGGACACAGAATCGAGACGGGGCTGTGGGATGGGGACACAGGACAGGGACATGAAATGAGGATGGGGACAAGGGACAAGGACATGGGATGGGAACAGGAACAGGGACATGGGATGGGAACAAGGACACAGGATGGGGACAAGGACACAGGATGGGGATGGGGCTGTGGATAGGGACACAGGACAGGGACAAGGACATGGGATGGGGACAAGGGACACTGCTGGTGTCACCTGGATGCGCTGCAGGGACTGGGGGATGCTCTTCTTCTCGTCGTCCACCATGACGCCGAAGAGGACGAACGCCGAGCCCTGTAGGCGCTTCCCATACAGGTACCTGGGGACGAGCCGCTGTCACCGCGTCCCCATCACTGTCACCACGTCCCCATGACATCCCTTTCGCTGTCACCGCATCCCCATCACTGTCCCTATGTCCCCATGACATCACTGTCACCGCAGTCCCATCACTGTCACCGCATCCCCATGACATCTCTGTCGCTGTCACCGTGTCCCCATCACTGTCCCCATGTCCCCATGACATCTCTGTCACTGCAGTCCCATCACTGTCACCGCATCCCCATGACATCTCTGTCGCTGTCACCGTGTCCCCATCACTGTCCCCATGTCCCCATGACATCCCTGTCACTGCAGTCCCATCACTGTCACCGCGTCCCCATGACATCCCCGTCACTGTCACCATATCCCCATTGCATCCCCATCATTGTCACTGTGTCCCCATCGCATCCCCATCATTGTCACCGTGTCCCCATCGCATCCCTGTCACTGTCACCGCGTGTCCCCCACATCCTCATCGTGTCACCCTGTCACCCCATTGCCCCACATCCTCATCAGTGTCCCTGTCACTCCACCTGCCCATGTCCCCATGTCACCCCTGGGGACATCACCCCGTGTCCCCTCACCTCCTGTCACATCCATCCCCTTGTCCCCACCGCCCTCACCCCGTCACCTTCCACCGGTGCCACCCCCATCCCTGGGGACATCCCACGGGGTCGATGTCACCCCCCACTGTCCCACTGTCCCTCGGGTGGGGTTTTGACCCCAAAGCTGCAGAACGCGGGTGTCCCCGTCCCACCTGGCGGTGATGGTCACCCGGAAATCCTCCTGCCGGTCGATGTACAGGAACTTCTCCTCGGGCTCCAGGAGCACCTCGAAGCTCGGCAGCACTGCGGGGGATGGGCACCCGGTGGACCCAGGCGTTCGGGAGAGGCCCGAGGGACCCAGGCGTCCGGGAGAGACCAAGGGACCCAGGCGTTCAGGAGAGACCGAGGGACCCGGGCGTGCAGGAGAAGACCGAGGGACCCAGGTATGTGTCAAAGACCGAGGGACCCAGGTATGTGTCAAAGACCGAGGGACCCAGGCGTCCGGGAGAGACCGAGGGACCCGGATATGTGTCAAAGACTGAGGGACTCAGGCGTCCGGGAGATGCCCAAGGGACCCAGGTATGTGTCAAAGACTGAGGGACCCAGGCATGTGGGAGGGGCCCGAGGGACCCAGGCGTCCGGGAAGGACCCAGGCGTCCGGCGACCTTACCATACTCTTTGACTTCAAATTGGGTGGAGAAGACCTGTTCTGGCGAATCTTCAAATTTGGCCATAATCGTCCACGTCCCCAAGCTGAGAAAGACCGAGGGGACAAGGTGAGGGGACAAAGTGGTGGCCACCGATGTCCCCGTGTCCCCCGTGGAGGTGACACCCACCTGACGACCTCGGGCAGGTAATGGTTGAGCGAGAAGATGCCGGTTTTCATGGGCGAGGACACGGGCACTTGTTTGACGATGATGTTGTCGGGGGTCTGGGGGACACGGAGACGTTGGGGACGGTGACATCGGGGTCCCCGTGTCCCCATGTCACCTGTGGGAACCCACCTTGAACTCTACGACCACCGTCTTGGGTGCCGGTTCCATGCGGTGGTTCAGGGCGAAGAGGCGACAAAGGACTGGGTGGGGGGACATGGGGACATGGTGAGAAGGGACAGGGTGGGGACACCCACAAATGGGGGGATGTCCCCAAATAGGAGCTGGTCCCCAGCAACCCAAGGTGACACCAGGATGGCAAGATGCCATGGAGGGGACCCAAGACCCCAAGATGCCATAGAAGGGACCCAAGACCCCAAAATGCCGTCAAGAACCCAAGATGCCACCAAGAAGAGCCAAACATGCCATAGAAGGGACCCAAGACTCCAAAATGCCACCAAGAAGAGACAAAGATGCCACCAAGAAGAGACAAAGATGCCATAGAAGGGACCCAAGACCCCAAGATGCCACCAAGACCCCAAGATGCCACCAAGACCCCAAGATGCCACCAAGACCCCAAGATGCCACCAAGAAGACTCCAGGTTGCCATAGGAGGGATGCAAGACACCAAGATGCCACCAAGAAGACCCCAGGTTGCCATAGGAGGGATGCAAGACCCCAAGATGCCACCAAGAAGACCCCAAGACCCCAAGATGCCACCAAGACCCCAAGATGTCACCAAGAAGACTCCAAGTTGCCATAGAAGGGACCCAAGACCCCAAGATGCCACCAAGAAGACCCCAAGATGCCACCAAGAAGACCCCAAGATGCCATAGAAGGGACCCAAAACCCTAGATGCCACCAAGACCCCAAGATGCCACCAAGAAGAGCCCAAGATGCCACCAAGAAGAGCCCAAGATGCCACCAAGAAGAGCCCAAGATGCCATAGAAGGGACCCAAGACCCCAGGATGCCACCAAGAAGAGCCCAGGATGCCACCAAGAAGAGCCCAGGATGCCACCAAGGGGACCCACCGGTGGAGCTGGGGGTGTAGATGGGCTTGTCCGTCTGCACGAAGATGTGGCCGCTCTGCAGTGACACCAGCAGCACCTTCTCCAGTGTCACCTGGGCCACCCGCGCCGTCACCGACACGAAGCGCTTCCCCTGGCCCGGCGGCAGCTCCTTGGCCGACACCTGCGGGGACAGGGGACACCGGTGGCACCCGCCCCATGGGGACCATGGGATGGCAGCGAGATGAGGGTGTTAGGTGATGGTCACCAAGGTCCCTAGGGTCACCATCACCAAGAACCCCATGGTCACCATCTCCAAGGATATGGGGTCATTGTCACCAAGGAGCTGAGCTGGCTGTCCCCAAGGACCCCATGGTCACCATCACCAAGGACCCTGTGGTGACCGTCCCCAAGCACATGGGGTCACTGTCCCCAAGGATCCCATGGTCACTGTCCCAAATGACTTGGGGTCGTTGTCCCCATGGACCTGGGGTGACTGTCCCCAAGGACCCCATGGTCACCATCCCCAAGGACCAGGGATCATTGTCCCCAAGGACCCCATGGTCACCATCCCCAAGGACCAGGGATCATTGTCCCCAAGGGCCCCATGGTCACCATCCCCAAGGACCTGGCACCACTGTCCCCAAGGACCCCATGGTCACCATCCCCAAGGACCAGGGATCATTGTCCCCAGGGACCCCATGGTCACCATCCCCAAGGGCCCCATGGTCACTGTCCCCAAAGACTTGGTGTCATTGACCCCAAAGACCCCATGGTGACCATCCCCAAGGGCCCCATGGTCACTGTCCCCAAAGACTTGGTGTCATTGACCCAAAGACCCCATGGTGACAATCCCCAAGGACATGGGGTGACTGTCCCAAGGACCTGACACCACTGTCCCCAAGGACCCCAGGTCACCATCCCCAAGGACCCCATGGTCACCACCCCACCCCAGATGCCACCACCCCCATGGAGGTTCCCCACCTCCTCCCGGTCACCTCGTTGGGTCAGGAGGGGTCAGTGACCGGTGGGGTGGTGACATATGGGATGGACACACGGGGACGTGACACGGGCGGAGGTGACACATGGGACGGTGACACAGGGGGAGGTGACACCTGGGATGGACACACGGGGTGGTGACACAGGGGATGGACACACAGGGAGGTGACATGGGGGGAGGTGACACCTGAGATGGATACATGGGGTGGTGACACATGGGGGAGGTGACACTGTGGGGGAGGTGACATCCATACCTTGATGGTGGCCTTGGCCAACATGCCCTGTGCTGGGTTGATGGGGACCCGGACCTGGTAGAGAACCTGGCGCTTGCTGGGAAAGTCCTGGACCAGCACGGTGGCCTCGGTGGCCACCGTCAAACCTGGGGCCTCCAGCACCACCTGCTCCTCCGTGTCCAACCGCAGCACGGCCGGGGCCACCATGGTCACCCTGGGGACAGCGTGGAGGTGGCACTGGGTCCCCATGGCACCTTGGGGACCTCACAGGACCCTGGGACAACCTGACCTGTCCCAATGGCACCTTGGGACCTCACAGGACCCTGGGGTCACACTGACCCGTCCCAATGGCACCTTGGGGACCCCACAGGACCCTGGGACACCCTAATCTGTCCCAATGGCCCCTGGGGGACCCACAGGACCCTGGGACACCCTGACCTGTCCCCATGGCACCTTGGGGACCTCACAGGACCCTGGGACACCCTGACCTGTCCCAATGGCACCTTGGGGACCCATAGGACCTTGGGACACCCTGATCTGTCCCAATGGCACCTTGGGGACCTCACAGGACCCTGGGACACCCTGACCTGTCCCAATGGCACCTTGGGGACCTCACAGGACCCTGGGACACCCTGACCTGTCCCAATGGCACCTTGGGGACCCCATAGGACCCTGGGGACACCCTGATATGTCCCAATGGCACCTGGGGGACCTCACAGGACCCTGGGACACCCTGACCTGTCCCCATAGGACGCTGGGGACACCCTGATATGTCCCAATGGCATCTTGGGGACCCCATAGGACCCTGGGACACTCTGACCTGTCCCCATGACACCTTGGGGACCCCATAGGACCCTGGGGACACCCTGACCTGTCCCAATGGCACCTTGGGGACCCCACAGGACCCTGGGACACCCTGACCTGTCCCAATGGCACCTTGGGGACCCCATAGGACCCTGGGGACACCCTGATATGTCCCAATGGCACCTGGGGGACCTCACAGGACCCTGAGACACCCTGACCTGTCCCAATGGCACCTTGGGGACCCCATAGGACCCTGGGGACACCCTGACCTGTCCCCACAGGGGGTCTCATGGGTGGGAGTCCTGGGACAGGGGGGTCCTATGGATTGGGGGGTCCCATGGGGGGTTCTATGGGTTGAGGGTCCCATGGGGCATCCTGGGACATGGGTGGTTCAATGGGTGCAGGGGGGGGCCCATAGAGGGTCCCATGGGTTGGGGTCCAATTGATGGAGGGTCCCATAGGGGGTCCTGGGACAGGGGGGAAACCCATAGGGGGTCCTGGGACAGGGGGGAAACCCATGGGTACAGGGGGGTCCCAGGGGGGAAGGAGGGGTTCCATAGGGGGTCTCATGGGTGGGGGTCCCATGGATTGGGGGGTCCCGGGACAGAGTGGGGGGATCCCATGGGTGGGAGACCCATAGGGGGTCCTGCGACAGGGTGGTCCCAGGGGTGAAGGGGGGGTCCCATAGGGGGTCCCATGGGTGGGGGTCCCATGGGTGACTCACAGCTGGGCGGTGGCCAATGGCAGCAGCAGGAGCCCCAGGACGAGCGGGGGGGGCAGCGCCGGAGCCCCCATGGTCGTGGTGGGGGGTGGTGACAGTGACACCGGGGGGGTCCCTTTATGGTGGCACCAGTGGTTAATGTGTAACCAGCGCCCAGACGCCTGGGTCCACCCATGCCAACCAGGCTCGGACGCCTGGGTCCACCCATAGATGTAGCGGGGGGGGGGGCACCCCCCGGATGCCTGGGTCCACTTGGGTGGGGGTTGGGAGCCAATGGGTGAGTCCCAGACGCCTGGGTCCACTTGGGTGGGGGTTCACCCAGCCACCTGAGTCCACCCGGACGCCTGGGTCCACCCATAGTGAGGGGGTGCAGGACCCACTTTTTGGGGGGGTCCGCAGCTTTCTGGGTGCAGCTGGGTGGGGGTTGGGAGCCCCAGGACTCCTGGGTCCACCCACAGCGGGGTGGGGGAGGGGCTGCCCGGACGCCTGGGTCCTTCCTCATTTCGGGGAAAGTGGTTGGCTGGGGGCCATGGGGGTTGCGACATCGCATGGGGGGGGAAAGGGGAGGGACGTGACGGGAATGGGGGGACACCGAGGGACACCAGGGGACACTCCTGGGTTGGGTGGATGGGAAGGACCCGAACACCTGGGTCCCCCCTGGACCCGAATTCCTGGGTCCCCCCTGACACCCAGAACCCCCCCTGAACACTTGGCAGGACCCGAACTCCTGGGTCCTCCCTGAACCCGAACTCCTGGGTCCCCCCCAAAGACCTTTGACAGATCCCGAACGCCTGGGTCCCCTCCATGACCCCTCGGTAGGACCCGGATGCCTGGGTCCCCCTGGGATCTATTGGGTCACCACACCTGGACGCCTGAGTCCTTCATGAGACCCTCAGTGGGGGTGCAGGCCCCGGACGCCTGGGTCCCTTCCTGGACCCCTGGTAGGACCCGGATGCCTGGGTTCCCCCTGAGAACCCCCAACAGGCCCCGGATGCCTGGGTCCCCTCACGAGTCCCGGACGCCAGAGTCCCCCCTGGGGCCCCCAACACACCCCGAACGCCTGGGTCCCCACAACTCCTGGACGCCTGGGTTCCGTTTTACTCCCGGATGCCTGGGTTCCCCCCTCTTCTAGATGCCTGGGGCCCCCAACAGGCCCCGGACGCCTGGGTCCCCCCTGGGGCCCCCAACATGACCTGAACACCCAGGTCCCCACAACTCCCGGACGCCTGGGTCCCCGACGATTCCCGGACGCCTGGGTCCACTATTACTCCCGGATGCCTGGGTCCCCCCATGACTCTCGGACACCTGGGTCCTCTCTGGGGCCCCCAACAAGCCCCGAACGCCTGGGTCCCCCCTGGGGCCCCCAACACAACCTGAACACCCAGGTCCCCACAACTCCCGGACGCTTGGGTCCCCCACGATTCCCGGACGCCTGGGTCCCTCCATGACTCTCGGACACCTGGGTCCTCCCTGGGGCCCCCAACAAGCCCCGAATGCCTGGGTCCCCCCTGGATCCCCCAACAGGCCCCAAACACCTCGGTCCCCTACAACTCCCGGATGCCTGGGTACCCCCTGGGTCCCCACAACCCCCGGACGCCTGGGTCCACCCATGGGCCCCTCATTCCCCCACAAGCCGTGACCACACTGGGGCCCCCCAGGAAGCGGTGGCTCCTCCCTGGCTGCGGGAGGGACCCCGGCATCCGGCCGCTGCCTCGGGGCTCCCATTGGCCCCCGCGGGCGCAGGCGCGGAAGCACCAGCACCATCACCTTCCGGCTCCGGTTCCTCAACAGGGCCACCAAGGCCTCATCTCCAGCGGTTCCTCCTCAATCGTGGTGGGTTTTGGGGGGGGAAGGACCCCCCGGCTGTAGGACCCTCCCCAGAAGTGATTGAAGACCCATCTCCATTGGTTCCTCACCAGAAGTGGCTCCACCTGGACCTCATCTCCATCAGCTCCTTAGAGAACACCCCATAAGGTCTCATCTCTATTGGTTCCTCTTCAATCGTGGGGGGTTTTGGTGGGGGAAGGACCCCCCGGCTATAGGACCCTCCCCAGAAGTGATTGAAGATCCATCTCCATTGGTTCCTCACCAAAAGTGGCTCCACCTGGACCTCATCTCCATCAGCTCCTTAGAGAACACCCCATAAGGTCTCATCTCTATTGGTTCCTCTTCAATCGTGGTGGGTTTTGGTGGGGGGAAGGACCCCCCAGCTGTAGGACCCTCCCCAGAAGTGATTGAAGACCCATCTCCATTGGTTCCTCACCAGAAGTGGCTCCACCTGGACCTCATCTCCATCAGCTCCCTAGAGAACACCCCACGAGGTCTCATCTCCGTTGGTTTCATCCTCCAAGTGGTCCCACCTGGACCCAACTCCAGCAGGTACGTGGACAACGTCCCACCAGGGCCGCACCTCTATTGGTTCTTCACCAGACATGGTAGTTTTGGGGGGAAGGACCCCCCAGTTGTAGGACCCTACCCAGAAGTGATTGAAGACCCATCTCCTTTGGCTACTTGGACACCATCCCACCAAGCCCCATCTCCATTGGCTCCTCCCCAGACTCCATCCCACCAGGACCCATCTCCATTGGCTACTGGGACCCCATCCCACCAAGACCTATCTCCATTGGCTCCTCCCCAGACTCCATCCCACCAGGACCCATCTCCATTGGCTTCTCCCTGGAGTGCTACCACCAGGACCCATCTCTATTGGCTCCTTCCTAGAGTGGTCGCACCAAGACCCATCTCCATTGGCTCCTTCCCAGACTCCATCCCACCAGGACCCATCTCTATTGGCTCCTTCCTAGAGTGGTCCCACCAAGACCCATCTCCATTGGCTCCTCCCCAGACTCCATCCCACCAGGACCCGTCTCCATTGGCTCCTTCCTAGAGCGGTCCCACCAAGACCCATCTCCATTGGCTCCTCCCCAGACTCCAACCCACCAGGACTCATCTCCATTGGCTCCTTCCTAGAGTGGTCGCACCAAGACCCATCTCCATTGGCTCCTCCCCAGACTCCATCCCACCAGGACCCATCTCCATTGGCTTCTTCCTAGAGAGGTCCCACCAAGACCCATCTCCATTGGCTCCTTCCTAGAGTGGTCCCACCAAGACCCGTCTCCATTGGCTTCTTCCTAGAGTGGTCCACCAAGACCCATCTCCATTGGCTCCTTCCTAGAGTGGTCGCACCAGTCCCCACCTCCACCAACTTCTTCTGGGTGGTCCCACCAAGCCCCATCTCCATTGGCTCCATCCTAGGGTGGTCCCATCAAGCCCCATCCCCATTGGGCGCTGCCCAGACCCCGGCGCACGTCCCGCCGGAGCGGCGGGCGCCATGGAGGCGTGGCGGCAGTGCGCGCGGTGGCTGGTGGCCGCGCGGGTGCTCCCGGCCGCTCACCGCGCCAGCGGCCCCGAGGGCCACGTGTGGGACCTGGCGCAGGCGCTGCGGGACGGGGTCCTGCTGTGTCACCTCCTCAACGCCCTCCTGCCCCGCGCCGTGTCCCCCCACGACATCTGTCCCCGCCCGCAGATGTCACAGGTGAGACCCGGCCTGGGGGATGGGGACAATATGGGGACAACGGGGGGATGGGGACTAAGGTGGGAATGGGGGTGACGGTGACAAGAGGGTCGATGGTGACAATGGGGATAATGGTGGTGATGGGGGGGACAAGAGGGTCAATGGTGACAATGACAGATGGTAGGAATGAGGGTGACAAGGGTGACAAGAGGGTTGATGGTGACAATGGGGATAATGATGGTGATGGGGGTGACAAGAGGGTCAATGGTGACAAGTGTAGATGGTGGGAATGGGGGTGACAAGAGGTTCAATGGTGACAAGGACAGATGGTGGGAATGGGGGTGACAAGGGTGACAAGAGAGTTGATGGTGACAAAGGGGATAATGGTGGTGATGGGGGTTACAAGAGGGTCAATGGTGACAATGACAGACGGTGGGAATGGGGGTGACAATGGTGACAAGAGGGTTGATGGTGACAATGGTGACAAGAGGGTCAATGGTGACGATGGGGGTGACAAGAGGGTCCCATGGTGACAATGACAGACTGTAGTGATGGGGGTGACAATGGTGACTGGAGGGTTGATGGTGACAATGACAGAGATGACACCAACGGTGGTGACGATGATGGGATGACGGTGACAATGACAGAGATGCCACCAATGGCGATGACGATGGGATGACGGTGCCGATGGCCATGACGGTGCCAAGGGGGGCGCCGATGGGGGTCAGGGTGACATGGGGGTGACACGGTGACGGTGCCACCGCAGTTCCTGTGCCTGAGGAACATCCGCACGTTCCTGAGCGCCTGCACCGACAAGTTGGGGCTGCCCAAGCACCGGCTCTTCGGGGCCTTCGACCTCTTCGACGTCCAGGACTTCGGCAAGGTGGGGACCCAGGCGTCCGGGGGGGACCCAGGCATCCGGGAGGGACCCAGGCGTCTGACTCTCGATGTCCCCTGTGTGTCCCCAGGTCATTGACACCCTCTCGACCATCTCCTGGACGCCCATCGCTCAGAGCAAAGGCCTCACGTGAGTGGAGGGGACCCAGGCATCCGGGGCTCAAGGGACTCAGGTGTCCGGGCCTTGAAGGACCCAGGCGTCCGGGACCCCTTCCTGAGGGACCCAGGCATCCGAGCTTTGAGGGACCCAGGCATTCGGGGCTCAAGGGACCCAGGTGTCCAGGCCTTGAAGGACCCAGGTGTCTGGGATCCCTTCCTGAGGGACCCAGGCATCCGAGCTTTGAGGGACCCAGGCGTCCGGGGCTCAAGGGACCCAGGCGTCCGGGGCCTCGAGGGCTCAGGGGCATCCAGGGCTCAAAGGACCCAGGTGTCCGGGCCTTGAAGGACCCAGGTGTCCAGGCCTTGAAGGACCCAGGCGTCCGGGACCCCTTCCTGAGGGACCCAGGCGTCCGGGGCTCAAGGGACCCAGGCGTCCGGGGCTCAAGGGACCCAGGCGTCCGGGGCCCAAGGGACCCAGGCGTCCGGGTTGTGTCCCCCTTACCCAGGCCCTTCCCCACCGAGGACTGCATTGGGGACGATGACATCTACAGCGGCCTGTCCGATCTCATCGAGTGAGTGGGACGTTCTGGTCCATACTGGTCCATACTGGTCCATACTGGTCCATACTGGGAACAGCTTAAGTGTCTCTAGGGGGGCTTGAAGGGGATACCGGGCCATACTGGGGGCAGCTTAAGGGCCATACGGGTCCATACTGGTTCATACTGGGGATAGGCTGGGGGACTCTGGGGGGCATTTGAGGGTGATACTGGTCCATACTGGTCCATACTGGGGATAGATTGGGGGGTTCTATGGGGGCTCGTGGGGCACACTGGTCTATACTGGGCCATACTGGGGATAGGTTGGGGGGCTCTATGGGGGTTCGCGGGGCACACTGGTCCATACTGGTCCATACTGGGGATAGATTGGGGGGCTCTATGGGGGTTCGGGGGCACACTGGTCCATACTGGTCCATACTGGGAATGCAGCGACACGGCCGAGGAGGATGATGAGCTGTACGACTGCGTGGAGGCTGAAGGGGACGATGGGGACGACGTCTACGAGGACCTGATGCGATCGGAGCCACCGACGGCCACCGTGGGTGTCACCTCCCCTTCCCGGACGCCTGGGTCCGCTTCCCGGATGCCTGGGTCCCTCTCCCGGACACCTGGGTCCCCTGTATTTGCAGAAGGAGCTGGATCGGCGGCTTTGCTGCCTCCAGGAGCTGCGGCAAACGGAGGAGAAGTACACACAGACCCTGGAGAGCATCTGCCAGGTGGGGACATTGGGGACATTGGGGACAATGGAGACAATGGGGGATAACGAGGACGTTGGGGACATTGGGGACAATTGGGATGTTGGGGACAATGGGGACGTTGTGGACATGGAGAGACTGGGGACAGTGGGACATGGAGATGTGGGGGACATGGGGGACAATGGGGACATTGGGGACAATGGGGACATGGGGGATAATGGGGATGTTTGGGACGTTGGGGACAATGGGGACAATGGGGACATTGGGGACAATGGGGACATGGGGGATAATGGGGATGTTTGGGACGTTGGGGACACTGGGGACACTGGGGACAATTGGGACATGGGGGATAATGGGGATGTTTGGGACGTTGGGGACAATGGGGACATGGGGATGTTGGGGACAGTGGGGACACTGGGGACATGGAGGGACAAGGGGGGACATTGAGGTAGTTGGGGACACTGAGGACATGGGGACATTGGGGACGTTGGGGACATGGGGAGACATTGGAGACATGGGGACATCAAGGAAATAAAGGGACACTGGGGGACATTAGGAACATGGGGGACAAGGGGGGACAATGGGGACATGGGGGACAATGGGGACATGGGGGACAATGGGGACATGGGAGATAATGAGGATGTTTGGGATGTTGGGGACAATGGGGACACTGGGGACATGGGGATGTTGGGGACAATGGGGACATGGGGGACAATGGGGACATGGGAGATAATGGGGATGTTTGGGACGTTGGGGACAATGGGGATACTGGGGACATGGGGACACGGGGCTATTGGGGACATGGCCCCGGGCTCCCAGTGCTCCCAGTAAGTCCCAGTTTCCCCAGCACTTCCTGCGGCCGCTGCGGCACTTCCTGCCGCCCCAGGACCTGGAGAGCGTGTTCATCAACACCGAGGTGACCCCGGCACACCAGTCACACCAGTAACCCTCCCAGTGCTCCCAGTAACCCTCCCAGTGCTCCCAGTACCAACCAGTGACCCCCCAGTGCTCCCAGTAACCCCGACCAGTCACACTAGTGATCTCCCAGTACTGACCAGTAACACCCAGTAACCCTCCCAGTAACATCCCAGTAACATCCCGGTAACATCCCAGTGCTCCTTGTAACCCTTCCCAGTGCTCCCAGTAACATCCCAGTGATTCCAGTAACATCCCAATGCTCCCAGTAACATCCCAGTAACATCCCAGTGATCCCAGTAACATCCCAATGCTCCCAGTAACATCCCAGTAACATCCCAGTGATTCCAGTAACATCCCAGTAACATCTCAATGCTCCCAGTAACATCCCAGTAACATCCCAATGCTTCCAATAACATCCCAATGCTCCCAATAACATCCCAGTAACATCCCAGTGCTCCCAGTAACATCCCAATGCTCCAAATAACATCCCAGTAACATCCCAGTAACATCCCACTAACATCCCAATGATCCCAGTAACATCCCAGTAACATCCCAGTGCTCCCAATAACATCCCAGTGCTCCCAGTAGCATCCCAATGCTCCCAGTAACATCCCAGTAACATCCCAATGCTCCCAATAACATCCCAATGCTCCCAATAACATCCCAGTAACATCCCAGTGCTCCCAGTAACATCCTAATGCTCCCAGTAACATCCCAGTAACATCCCAGTGCTCCCTGTAACCCTTCCCAATGCTCCCAGTAACATCCCAGTAACATCCCAGTGCTTCCAGTAACATCCCAATGCTCCCTGTAACATCCCAGTAACATCCCAGTGCTCCTTGTAACCCTTCCCAGTCCTCCCAGTAACATCCCAGTAACATCCCAGTGCTTCCAATAACATCCCAATGCTCCCTGTAACATCCCAGTAACATCCCAGTGCTCCTTGTAACCCTTCCCAGTCCTCCCAGTAACATCCCAGTAACATCCCAGTCCTCCCAGTAACATCCCAGTAACATCCCAGTGCTCCCAATAACATCCCAATACTCCCAGTAACATCCCAGTGCTCCCAGTAACATTCCAGTGCTCCCAGTAACTCTTTTTCGGGGTGTCCCCCCCAGGAGCTGCTGCAGCTGCACCAGCAATTCCTGGGGGAGCTGCGGGGGATACTGGGAGCAACTGGGAGCACTGGGGGGGCCCGCGGGCTGCCCCCCCTGTTCCTGACCTACAAGAAGAGGTACTGGGGGAACTGGGAGGAACTGGGAGGAACTGAGGAGAGGTTACTGGGAGCACTGGAGGGAACTGGGGAGACTGGGATGTACTGGGAGCACTGGGGGGAACTAGGGAGACTGGGATGTACTGGGGGGAACTGGGAGGAACTGGGAGGAACTGGGGGGCGAGTTACTGGGAGCACTGGGGGGAACTGGGGACACTGGGAGGAACTGGGAGGAACTGGGAGGAACTGGGAGGAACTGGGGAGGGGTTACTGGGAGCACTAGGGGGAACTGGGGAGACTGGGATGTACTGGGGGGAACTGGGAGGAACTGGGGGCACTGGGAGAGGCCCATTTTATGGCCTGTTTTGGGTCTATTTTGGGGTCATTTGGGGCTATTTCATGGTTGATTTTTGGGCCAAATTCTCTCCATTTTGGGCCCAACTTCAGGTCCATTTTGGGCACAATTCTGTCCATTTCAGGTCCAATTCTGGATCCATTTTGGGTCCATTTCTCTCCATTTTGGTCCTGTTACCAACTCAAACCCCAACCATTTTGCACCCAATTTCGGGTCCATTTATGTCTATTCCAGGGCTGATTTTTGGGTCCAATTCTTTCCATTTTGGGCCCAACTTCAGGGCCATTTCAGGTCCAATTTTGAGTTCAATTTGGCCACGTTTTGGGTGGATTTGGGTGGATTTTGGGTGGTTTTTGTCCACAGGTTCCTGCTCTATGGCCGCTACTGTAGCCAAGTGGAATCGGCCGCCCGGCGCCTGGACCAGTTGGCCACCAACACCGACCTGCGCATGAAGCTGCGGGTGCGCCCGGACGCCTGGGTCCCTTCCATGGGACCCCCCCCAAACCCCCCCCTTGAACCCCCAAATCTCCCATTAACCTCCAAATCCCCCCACGAAACTGCGGGTGCACTCGGACGCCTGGGTCCCTTCCATGGGAACCGCCCCCCCCATGACCTCTGTGACTCCACGTGACCCCTGTGATCCCCTTGACCCTACGTGACCCCCCCATGACCCTTTGACAACCCTTGACCCCTGTGACCCCTTGACCCTTGTGACCCCATGACCCCTGTGACCCCACATGATCCCCTTGACCTCTGTGACCCTCCTGATCCCTGTGACCCCCATGACCCCTGTGACCCCACATGACCCTTGTGACCCCTGTGACCCCACATGACCTCCCTTGACCCCCATGACCCCTGTGATCTCCCATGACCCCTTTGACCCCACATGACCCCTTTGACCCCACATGACCCTTGTGACCCCTGTGACCCTACATGACCTCCCTTGACCCCTGTGACCCCCGTGACCCCCATGACCCCCTTGACCCCCCGTGACCCCTGTGACCCCCCGTGACCCCAGGAGTGCTCCCAACGAGCCAACAACGGGCGCTTCTCCCTGCGGGATCTGCTGATGGTGCCGATGCAGCGAGTGCTCAAGTACCACCTGCTGCTACAGGTCTCATCCCGGGGCATGCCTGGGTCCCCTGGGGCATGCCTGGGTCCCTTGGGGAGGAAGGGGCATGCCTGGTTCCCTTGGGACATGTCTGGGTCCCTTGGGGAGGAAGGGGTATGCCTGGGTCCCTTGGGGATGTGGGGACACACTTGGGTCCCTTGAGGCATGCCTGGGTCCCTCAGGGATTTGAGGGAATGCCTGGGTCCCTTTGGGAAGAAAAGGGATACCTGAGTCCTCTGGGGCATGCCTGGGTCCTCTAGGTCCCCAGGGGAATGCCTGGGTCCCTTGGGGCACACCTGGGTCCCTCAGGGCACGCCTGGATCCCTCAGGGATGTGTGGGCATGCCTGGGTCCCTCAGGGTATGTCTGGATCCCTCAGGGATGTGTGGGCATGTCTGGGTCCCTTGGGGCACACCTGGGTCCCTCAGGGCACGTCTGGATCCCTCAGGGATGTGTGGGCATGCCTGGGTCCCTCTGGGCATGCCTGGGTCCCTCAGGGATGTGTGGGCACGCCTGGGTCCCTTGGGGCACACCTGCGTCCCTCAGGGCATGCCTGGGTCCCTCAGGGATGTGTGGGCATGCCTGGGTCCCTCTGGGCATGCCTGGGTCCCTCAGGGATGTGTGGGCACGCCTGGGTCCCTTGGGGCACACCTGGGTCCCTCTGGGCACGTCTGGATCCCTCAGGGATGTGTGGGCATGCCTGGGTCCCTCGGGGCACGCCTGGGTCCCTCAGGGATGTGTGGGCATGCCTGGGTCCCTTGGGGCACACCTGGGTCCCACTGTGGGGGGGTTCTACCCATTGTCCCTCGGTGGGGGAGGTGGGGCCCGGACGCCTGGGTCCCTGCTGTGACCTCTGACCTCTGACCCCCAGGAGCTGGTTAAGTTGACCCCGGAGCCAACGGAGCGGGAGAACCTGAGGGGGGCGCTGGACGCCATGAGGGTGGATTTGGGGGGTCCTGGGTGGTTTGGGGGGGTCTTGGGGAAGTTTGGGGGGTTCTTGGGGGGTCTTGGGGGTCCTGGGGGGGTTTGGGGGGATCCTGGAGGCAGTTGGAGGGATTTTGGGGGAGTCCTGGGGGATTTTGGGGGGTCTGGGGGGGATCCTGGGGGCATCTTGGGGAAGTTTGGGGGGTTTTGGGGGGTCCTGGAGACACCTTGGGGGGGTCTTAGGGGGTTCTGAGGAGTTTTGGGGGGGGCCCAGGGGCATATTGGGGGGTCCTGGGGGATATTGGGGGAGCTTTAGGGGGTCCCAGAGGGTCCTGAGGGGTCTTGGGGAGGTTTGGGGGTGTCTTAGGGGGTTCTGATGGGTTTTGGGGGGGTCTTGGGAGATTTTGGGGGGGTTCCAGGGGGTTCTTGGGAGTTCTGGAGTTACTTGGGGGGTGTTGGGGGGTCCTGAGGGATTTTGGGGGGTTCTGGTGGGTTTTGGGGGTCTTGGGGTATCTTAGGGAGTCCTGATGGGTTTTGGGGGGTCTCAGGGGGATCTTGGGATGTGTGGGGGGTCCTGGGGATGTCTGGGGGAATTTGGGGGTGTCTGGAGGTGTCCTGGGGCTTTGGGGGGTCCCTGGGGAGGTTTGGGGGAGTCCTGGGGGTTTTGGGGTGTCTGGGGAATGTGGGGTGTCCTGGGGGGGTTTGGGGTGTCCTGGGGAGTTTTGGGGTGTCCTGGGGGGTCCCCGGGGGTGTTGTTTTTTTGGGGGGGTCTGACTGTGCCCCCCAGGATTTGGCTCAATGTGTGAACGAGGTGAAACGGGACAACGAGACCCTCAAACAGCTGACGAGCGTCCAGCTGTGTCTGCACAACATGGTGGGGACCCCGAAACCCCCTGAGACCCCAAACCCCCCCACCCTGGGACCCCCCCAAACACCCTGAGACCCCCCAAAGCCCCTCAAAGCCCCTGGGACCCCCCCAAACTGCCTCTGCACCCCCAAACTGTCCCAGTGTCCAGCTGTGTCTGCACAACATGGTGGGGACCCCAAAACCCCCTGGGATCCCCCTTATGTCCCTGTGTCCCCTCCATGTCCCTCACGTCCCTCATGTCCCCCCATGTCCCCATATCCCCATGTCCACATGTCCCCATGGCCCCCCATGGCCCCATGTCCCCATGTCCACGTGTCCCCCCCATGGCCTCATGTCCATGTGTCCCATGTTCCCCATGTCCCCACATCCCCATGTCTCCATATCCCCACATCCCCCCATGTCCCCCCATGTCCCCATGTCCCCATATCCACATTCCCCCATATCCCCATGTCCCCCCATGTCCCCATATCACCCATATCACCCATGTCCCCGGATGTCCCTGGATGTCCCCGCCATGTCCCCATATCCCCATGTCCCCCCATATCCCCATGTCCCCCTATATCCCCATATCCCTATGTCCACGTGTCCCCATGTCCCCCCATGTCCCCATGTCCATGTGTCCCATATCCCCATGTCCCCTCATGTCCCCATATCACCCATGTTCCCATATCCCCCATGTCCCCCCATGTCCCCCCATGTCCCCCCATGTCCCCCCATGTCCCCCATATCCCCATGTCCCTTCATGTCCCCATATCACCCATGTGCCCATAACCTCATGTCCCCCCATGTCCCCCCATGTCCCCTCACGTCCCCATGTTCCCCATGTCCCCCCATGGCCCCCATGTCCATATGTCTCCATATCCCCATGTCCCCCCATGTCTCACATATCCCCATGTCCCCATATCCACATGTTCCCCCTGTCCCCCATGTCCTCTATGTCCCCCCATATCCACATGTTCCACCTCTCCCCCATGTCCTCTATGTCCCCCCATGTCCCCATATCCCCCTGTCCCCATGTTGCCCCATGTGCCCCCATTGTCCCCATGTCCCCCCATGACCCCATGTACCCCCATATCTCCCTGTCCCCATGTCACCTCATGTCCTCCCAATGTCCCCATATCCCCCCATGTCCCCATGTCCCCATGCAGCCGCAGTCCCTGGCTCAGTTCGGTCGCCCCAAAATCGACGGGGAGCTGAAGGTCTCCAGCACCGAGAGGCGCTCCAAGGTGGACAGGTGGGACGGGGACATGGGGACACCGTGGGGACACCGCGGGGAGACCCATGGGGACAACCACAAGAACACGGGAATACCCATGGGGACAACCACAGGGACATGGGGACATCATGGGGAGACCCATGGGGACACCACAAGAACATGGGGACACCACAGGGACATCCACAGGGACATGGGGACACCCATGGGGACACCACAGGGAGACCCATAGGGACATGGGGACACCATGGAGACAACACAAAGAGAATGGGGACACCACAAGAACATGTGGACACCACAGGGAGACCCATAGGGACATGGGGACACCACAAGAACATGGGGACACCACAGGGAGACCCATAGGGACATGGGGACACCATGGAGACAACACAAAGAGAATGGGGACACCACAAGAACATGGGGACACCACAGGGAGACCCATAGGGACATGGGGACATTCAAGGAGACTCCATGGGGACACCACAGGGACATGGGGACACCACAGGGACATGGGGACACCACAGGGAGAACCACAGGGACATGGGGACACCATGGAGACACCACAAGGAGAATGGGGACACCACCAGAACCTGGGGACACCCTTGGGGACACCCAAGGGGACACCACAGGAACATAGGGACACCATGGAGAGACCCATGGGGACACCACAAGAACCTGGGGACACCCATGGGGACACCACAAGGACATGGGGACACCCAAGGAGACACCATGGGGACACCACAGGGAGATGGGGACACCCAAGGGGACACCATGGGGACACCACAAGAACCTGGGGACACCACAGGGAGACCCACAGGGCCATGGGGACACCATGGAGACACCACAAGGAGACCACAGGGACACCCATAGGGCCAGACAGATGGGAACACAAGGACACCTTGGGGACACCCCGAGGTGTTTGGTGGCCATGGTGTCACCTGCGTCCGTGTCCCCAGGT
Organism: Nesoenas mayeri; assembly: GCF_963082525.1. NCBI lineage: Eukaryota > Metazoa > Chordata > Aves > Columbiformes > Columbidae > Nesoenas > Nesoenas mayeri. The sequence goes on along the minus strand of NC_137567.1, from coordinate 566,081 downwards.
ACGGGTTCCTCCTGGACAAGGCCCTGATCATCTGCAAGCGCCGTGGGGACAACTATGAGGCCAAGGACGTGGTGGACCTGCAGAGCCACCAGCTGCGCGACGGTGGCCTCGGGCCCCGTGACGGCAAGAAGGTACCAAGGGGAACGGGTGGTGGCCCAAAGGACGGGTCTGGTGGCCCAACAGCCAGGTCTGGTTGGTACGAAGTCTTCGGTGGCCCAAGTGTCCACATCTGGTGGCCCCAAGTATCTAAGTCTTTGGTGGCCCAAGTGTCCATATCTGGTGGCCCAAGTATCCAAGTCCTTGGTGGCCCAAGTGTCCACATCTGGTGGCCCAAGTCTCCAAGTCCTTGGTGGCCCAAGTAACCAAGTCCTTGGTGGCCCAAGTGTCCACATCTGGTGGCCCAAGTATCCAAGTCCTTGGTCGCCCCAAGTGTCCAAGTCTGGTGGCCCAAGTCTCCAAGTCCTTGGTGGCCTAAGTCTCCAAGTCCTTGGTGGTCCAAGTGTCCAAATCTGGTGGCCCAAGTATCCCAGTCCTTGGTGGCCCAAGTGTCCACATCTGGTGGCTCAAGTATCCAAGTCCATCGTGGCCCAAGTGTCCAGATCTGGTGGCCCAAGTGTCCACATTTAGTGGACCTCAACATCCAGGTCCCTGGTGACCCAAGTGTCCAAGTCCTTGGTTGCCCAAGTGTCCACATCTGGCGACCCAAAGTGTCCAGGTCTGGTGGGACCAAGTGTCCATGTCCTTGGTGGCCCAAAGTGTCCAGGTCTGGTGGCCCAGGTGTCCACATCCTTGGTGGCCCAATTGTCCACATCTAGTGGCCCTCAACATCCAGATCCTTGGTGGCTCAAGTGTCCATGTCCTTGGTGGACATGGACAAATCCTGGTGGCCCCAGGTGTCCGGGGGTGTGGAACCCAGGCGTCCGGGTGGTGAGGAACCCAGGCGTCCGGGGGTGAGGAACCCAGGCGTCCGGGCGCCGCTGAGCCCCATTCCCTGCAGTGGAGCCACACGTTCCTGCTCATCGCCACCGCCGGGCTCCAGGGCTACGAGCTCTTCTTCAAGACCCATGAGCTGAAGAAGAAGTGGCTGGAACAGTTCGAGATGGCCCTGTAGGTGCCCAGCACCCATGGGTGGGGGTCCCATCCTCATTGGTGGCCCTGGGGGTGAGACAATTTGCCCCCCCAGCAGCCTCACATCCCCCACGTCTCTTGGTAGCTCCAACATCTTCCCCGAACACGCGTTGGCCGATGGGCATGAGTTCCAGATGTTCTCCTTCGAGGAAACCACGTCCTGCAGGGCCTGCCAGATGTTGTTGAGGTGGGACCCCCAAAATGACGGCCCATTTTGGGGGGGGATGGGGTGATATGGAGAAGGGGATTTAGGGGGTGGAGGTCAAGGTTGGCCAATGGTTGGGTGGAGTCAAGAGGTGGGTGGGGGTCAATGGTTCGGTGGGGGTCAAAGGTTGGGTGGGGTCAATGGTTGGGTGGGGTCAAAAGGGGTCAGGGGTTGGGAGGGGTCGAAGGGTTGGGTGGGGTCGAAGGGTTGGGTGGGGTCAAGGGTTGGATGGGGGTCAAGAGGTGGATGGGGGTCAAGGGTTAGGTGCGGGTCAAGGGTTGGGTGCGGGTCAAGAGTTGGGTGGGATCAAGGGTTGGGTGGGGTCAATGGTTGGGTGGAGGTCGATGGTTGGGTGGGGTCGATTGTTGGATGGGGGGTCGATGGTTGGGTGGGGTCAAGGGTTGGTTGGGTGGAGGTCGATGGTTGGGTGGGGTCAATGGTTGGGTGGGGTCAATGGTTGGGTGGGGGTCAAGGGTTGGGTGGGGTCAATAGTTGGGTGGGGGGTCAATGGTTGGCTGGGGTCAATGGTTGGCTGAGGGTCAATGGTTGGGTGGGGTCAATGGTTGGGTGGAGGTCGATGGTTGAGTGAGGGGTCAATGGTTGGGTGGAGTCAAGGGTTGGGTGCAGGTCGATGGTTGGGTGGGGGTCAATGGTTGGGTGGGGTCACTAGTTGGAGGGGGGTCAATGGTTGGGTGGGGGGTCAATGGTTGGGTGGGGTCAATGGTTGGGTGGAGATCGATGGGTGGGGGGTCAAGGGTTGGGCGAGGTCAAGGGTTGGGTGGGATCAAGGGTTGGGTGGGGTCAAGGGTTGGGTGGGGTCACTGATTGGGTGGGGGGTCGATGGTTGAGTGGAGGTCGATGGTTGGGTGGGGGTCGATGGTTGGGTGGGGTCAAAGGTTGGGTGTGTGGAGTCCCAGGTTGGCCAAGGCCACCGTGGGCCAATCCCGGGCCGGCTCAAACCCAAGGTGGTTGATCCCGGTGGGGCTCGAGGGCCGGGATTGGCTGTGGGGCACGGGGGCGTCCCCTCGTGCTCACCGTGTCCCCCCTTGTCCCCAGGGGCACGTTCTACCAGGGCTATCGCTGCACCCGCTGCCGCGCCCCCGCGCACAAGGAGTGTCTGGGCAGGATGGGGCCCTGCGGGAAGGGCGGGGCTGGTGAGCGGCATCATGGGACGGAGGGGGACGGGCAGAGAGGGTTGGGGGAGCGGGAGACAAGATGGCGGACACAGTGCCAGGGATTGTGGGGTACAAGATGGCTGATGTGAGCGTTATGGGGTACAAGATGGCTGATGTGAGCAGGGTATATTGGGATACAAGATGGCCGACGTGGGCAAGGGAGTTTGGGGTACAAGATGGTGGATGCAGAGCTAGGGATTGTGGGATTCAAGATGGCCGATGTGAGTATTATGGGATACAAGATGGCAGACATAGAGCCAGGGATTGTGGGATCCAAGATGGTTGACATGAGCATTATGGGATACAAGATGGCCGCCATGAGCAGGGGATTGTGGGATCCAAGATGGCCGACAAAGCACAGTGCACTGTGGGATACAATATGGCGGACATATTGCCAGGGATTGTGAGATATAAGATGGCTGATGTGAGCATTATTGGGATACAAGACGGCTGATGTGAGCAGGGGATTGTGGGATACAAGATGGCGGAAATAGAGCCAGGGATTGTGGGATCCAAGATGGCTGACATGAGCAGGGCATTATGGGATCCAAGATGGCAGACACAGAGCCAGGGATTGTGGGATACAAGATGGCAGACATGAGCATTAGGAGATCCAAGATGGCCGCCATGAGCAGGGGATTGTGGGATCCAAGATGGCCGACAAAGCACAGTGCACTGTGGGATCCAAGATGGCTGATGGGTGTTAATGAGTGTTAATGAGTGTTAATTAGCGCTAATTACCCCATTAACGAGTGTTTCCTCTTCTCTACAGACCCCGGAACCCGGAAGGTACCGGCGGGAACTGGGAAAATGGGGCAAAATGGGCGGGAAATGGGTCGAAATTGGCGGGAAATGGGTCGAAATGGGCGGGAAATGGGTCGAAATTGGCGGGATATGGGTTGAAATTGGCGGGAATGGGTCAAAATGGGCGGGAAATGGGTTGAAATGGGCGGGAACGGGTCGAAATGAGCGGGAAATGGGTCAAAATGGGCGGGAATGGGTCAAAATGGGCGGGAATGGGTCGAAATGGGCGAGAATGGGTCAAAATGGGCGGGAATGGGTCAAAATGAGTGGGAAATAGGTCAAAATGGGTGAAAATGGGCGGGAATGGGTGAAAATGGGCGGGAATGGGTGAAAATGGGCGGGAATGGGTCAAAATGGGCGGGAATGGGTCAAAATGGGTGAAAATGGGTGGGAATGGGTCAAAATGGGCGGGAATGGGTCAAACTGGGTATGAATGGGTCAAAATGAGTGGGAAATAGGTCAAAATGGGTGAAAATGGGCGGGAATGGGTGAAAATGGGCGGGAATGGGTCAAAATGGGTGAAAATGGGTGGGAATGGGTCAAAATGGGCAGGAATGGGTTAAAACGGGTGGGAAACAGGTCAAAATGGGCTGGAATGGGTCAAAATAGGTGGGAAATGGGCCAAAATGGGTGGGAATGGGCCAAAATGGGTGGGAAATGGGTCAAAATGGGCGGGAATGAGTCAGAATAGGGGGAAATGGATAAAAATGGGCAAAAATGGGTTAAAATGGGGGAAAAGGGTCAAAATGGGCAGAAATGGGTCAAAATGAGCGGGAAATGGGTCAAAATGGGTGGGAATGGGTTGAAATAGGCGGGAATGGGTCAAAATGGGCGGGAATGAGTCAAAATGGGTGAAAATGGGTGGGAATGGGTCAAAATGAGCAGGAATGGGTCGAAATGGGTGGGAATGGGTCAAAATGGATGGGAATGGGTCAAAATGGGCTGGAATGGGTCAAAATGGGCGAGAGATGAGTCGAAATGGGTGAAAATGGGTGGGAATGAGTCAAAATGGGCAGGAATGGGTCAAAATAGGTGGGAAATGGGTCAAAATGGGCGGGAATGAGTCAGAATAGGGGGAAACGGATAAAAATGGGCAGGAATGGGTCAAAATGGGCGAGAATGGGTCAAAATGGGGGTAAATGCGTCAAAATGGGGGGAAACGGCTCAAAATGGGTGAGAATGGGTCAAAATGGGTGAAAATGGGCAGGAATGGGTGAAAATGGGTAGGAATGGGTCAAAATAGGGGGAAATGGCTCAAAATGGGCGGGAATGGGTCAAAATGGGTGAAAATGGGCAGGAATGGGTGAAAATGGGCAGGAATGGGTCAAAATAGGGGGAAATGGGTCAAAATGGGTGGGAATGAGTCAAAATGGGTGAAAATGGGTCAAAATGGGCAGAAATGGGTCAAAATAGGTCCCAACTGGGTCATCTTGTCCCCAGAACAAGTGGCCGCGGCTGCAGTCTGAGCCGGGACACCTGGGTGAGGACACAGCCCGGATGCCTGGGTCCCCCGGATGCCTGGGTCCTCGTGTGAGGGGCAAAGGGGAGGGTCCACACCCGGACGCCTGGGTCCTCATTTCGGGGGTGTCCATGTCCCAGACGCCTGGGTCCTCATTTTGGGGGTGTCCATGTCCCGGACGCCTGGGTCCTCATTTGGGGGGTGTCCATGTCCCGGATGCCTGGGTTCTCGTGTCGGGGGAGCGTCCAGACCTGGACGCCTGTGTTCCCCCGGACGCCTGGGTCCCTCCCCATGGACTGTCCCCCCGCAGGGCTCCCCAAGATGGAGGCCACGCAGCCGTACGGGGGTGTCCCCCCCCCGCCAGGGTCCCTGGGGACCCCCCTGCGCCTCAGCCCCGGGGACGTCCTGGAGGTGACAGTGGCCGAGGCCGAGCAGCTGTGGTGGCAGGTGAGGACAGAGTGCCATGTCCCCCCCATGTTCCCTGTGTCCCCTCATGTCCCCACAATGTCCCCTCAATGTCCCCTGGTGTTCTCATGTCACCCCAGTGTCCCCAATGTCCCTCCCAAGTCCCCCCAGTGTCCCCCCATCCCCAGGTCCCCTGATGTCTCCCCCCAGTGTCCCCCCATCCCCAGGTCCCCTGATGTCCCCCCCACGTCCCCTTGTGTCCCCATGTCACCCCAATGTCCCCATGTCACCCCAATGTCCCCATGTCACCCCAGTGTCCCCATGTCCCCTCATGTTGTCCCCATGTCCCCCCACATCCCTTCATGTCCCTGTGTCACCCCAATGTCCCCATGTCCCCCCAGTGTCCCCATGTCCTCCCATGTTGTCCCCATGTCCCCTGATGTCCCCCCCACGTCCCCTTGTGTCCCCATGTCCCCCCAATGTCCCCATGTCCCCCCAATGTCCCCATGTCCCCCCATGTTTTCCCCATGTCCCCTGATGTCCCCCCCACATCCCCTTGTGACCCCTGTCACCCCAGTGTCCCCACGTCACCCCAATGTCCCCACATCCCCCCATATCCCCCCCACGTCCCCTTGTGTCCCCACGTCCCCTTGTGTCCCCACGTCCTCTTGTGTCCCCATGTCCCCCCAGTGTCCCCATTTCCTCCCTACGTTCCCCCCGTGTCCCCTGATGTCCCCCCCACATCCCCTCATGTCCCCACATCCCCTCATGTCCCCACATCCCCTCAATGTCCCCATGTCACCCCAATGTCCCCACATCCCCCCAGTGTCCCCACGTCCCCCCCACAATGTCCCCATGTCCCATTGTCCCCAGGGCAGGAACTTGGCCACCGGTGACCTGGGCTGGTTCCCCTGCGCCACCGTCAGACCCTTCGTCCCCGTGAGTCGCGGGGACCCCAAAACTGTCCCCAGGGACCCCCAGAAATGTCCCCAAGGAGCCCCTGAGATCTGGGGGCGTCCTGGGCTCTGGGGGTGTCACTTTGTCACCTTCTTGTCCCCAAATCTGCTTCTGTCCCCAGGTGCCGCTGCCGGATCTGTCCGTCTACCCCTGGTTGGTGTCGGGGACCCCAAAATCCTCTTCTGGGACCCCAAATCCTCCCATGGGACCTCAGTTTTTCCCTGGGCCCCCAAATCCTCTCCTTGGACCCCAAATCCTCTCCTTGGACCCCAAATCCTCCCATGGGACCCTAATCCTTCTCTGGGTCCCCAAATCCTCTTCTGGGACCCCCAAATCCTCTCCTTGGACCCCAAATCCCCTTCTGGGCCCCCAAATGATCTTCTGGGACCCCCTAATCCTCTCCTTGGACCCCAAATCCTGCCATGGGACCCCAGTCCTTCTCTGGGTCTCCAAATCCCCCTCTGGGTCCCCAAATCTTCCCCTGGCTCCCCAAATCCTCCCTCAGCCCCTGGGGACCCCAAATCCTCTTCTGGGACCCTAAATCTTCCCCTGGGACCCCAAGTCCTCCCCTGGGTCCCCAAATCCTTCTCTGGGCCCCCAAACTCCCCTCTGGGCCCCCACAACCCCTGGGGACCCCCCAAATCCTCCCCTGGTTCCCCAAATCTTCCCCTGGGCTCTGGGGACCCCAAAATCCTCCCCTGGGCCCCCAAATCCTGTCCTGGGACCCCCAAATCCTCCCATAGCCCCTGGGGCCCCCAAATCCTCCCCTAGGGACCCGAAATCTTCCCCTGGGACCCCAAATCCTTTCCTGGGACCCCCACATTCTTCCCTGGGCCCCCAAATTCCCCTCTGGGCCCCCACAACCCCTGGGGACCCCCCAAATCCTCCCCTGGGTCCCCAAATCTTTCTGTGGGCCCCCAAATCCTCCTGTGGGCCCTGGGGACCCCCAAACCCTCCTGTGGGCTCTGGAGACCACAAGACCCCATCAACCCTCCCCAGGGTCACCCCAACCCTCCTGTTTTCCCCCCAAATTCTCCATCCACGTGTCCCCCAGCCCCCCAAAACCCCCCCAAATCCCCTGGGGTGGCATTTTGGGGGGTTCAGGACCACGTGCCCCCCACATTTGTAGGTTCGCCGGCCCCATGGAGCGCGGGGAGGCCGAGGAGGCGCTGGCCCCACGTTCGGACGGCGCGTTCCTGGTGCGGCAACGGGCGAAGGACGGCGGCGAATACGCCATCAGCATCAAGTAATGGGGGGACACCCACGTTTTTTGGGGTGTCACAAGGGTGGGGGACACCCTGAGGGGTCACCCCACCGCGTCCCACCCCCAGGTTCCGTGGGGAGGTGAAGCACATCAAGGTGATGACCGGAGAAGGGTTGTTCCGCGTCACCGACAAAAAGGCCTTCAAGGGGTTGGTGGTGAGTCTTGGGGGCAACCCAGATGTTTGGGGACCCTCCCAGATGTTTGGGGAGCCCTCTGTGGGTTGGGGGAGCTGGTGGTGACCCCCGAATGGTCTCCAGGAGTTGGTGGAGTTCTACCAGCGCCATTCGCTCCGGGATTGCTTCAAGGCGCTGGACACCACGTTGGCCGTGGCCTTCAAGGAGCCTGAGAGGCGCGCGGGGCCGTGGGCGCACGGTGGGACATGGGGACAAAGGGGGGACATGGGGAGGTCCCAGTGGATGGGTGAGGTGGGGTGGAGGTGATGGAGTCCCACCATTGAGGTGAGGTGGGATGGGGGTGGTGGGATCTTAGGGTCGTGGTGGGATGGAGATGATGGGGGTCCCACCATTGGGGTCATGGTGGGTTGGAGGTGATGGGGTCCCACCATTGGGGTGAAGTGGGATGGAGGTGGTGGGATCTCAGGGTCATGCTGGGATGGAGATGATGGGGGTCCCACCATTGGGGTCATGGTGGAGTGGAGGTGATGGGGTCCCACCGTTGGGGTCATGGTGGGGTGGAGATGATGGGGGTCCCACCATTGGGGTCATGGTGGGGTGGAGATGATGGGGTCCCACCATTGGGGTCATGGTTGGATGGGGGTGATGGGTTGAGTTGAGGGACCAATGGTCAAGAAGAACCAAGGGGGACACGTGGGACAAGGGGACAGTTGGGTCATGGAGTCACCTCATTGACAATGGCCAAGGTTGGGTTGAGTGACCAACAGCCAAGAGGCACCAAGGGGACAGTTGGGTGATGGAGTCACCTCATTGACAATGGCCAAGGTTGGGTTGAGTGACCAACGGCCAAGGGGGACAAGGGGACAGTTGGGTCATGGAATCACCTCATTGACAATGGCCAAGGTTGGGTTGAGTGACCAAGAACCACGGGAGGGTCGATGGGACACAACAACCATGAGGAGCAGCTGGAGGGACCACGGTCGCCGCGAGGTGGCCCCGGGGGACCCCAAGGTGGCCCCGGGGGACCCCGTGTCCTTGTCCCCAGGCGCCGTGCGCAGCTTTGGCTCGGCCAAGGCCCGGTACGACTTCAGCGCCCGCGACCGCACGGAGCTGACGCTGCGCGAGGGCGACGTGATCCGCGTCCTCAGCAAGAAGGGCCACCCGGGCTGGTGGAAAGGGGAGATCTACGGACGGGTAGGACCCCCACGCGTGGCGCCCGAGCTCCAGCACCTGCTCCCATGTGTCCTTCACCCATCGTGTCCTTCCTCTTCCATGTCCTTCACCCATTGTGTCCTTCTTGTCCCGTGTCCTTCACCCATTGTGTCCTTCTTTTCCCATGTTCTTCACCCATCGTGTCCTTCTTCTTCCATGTCCTTCACCCATTGTGTCCTTCTTGTCCCGTGTCCTTCACCCATTGTGTCCTTCTTGTCCCGTGTCCTTCACCCATTGTGTCCTCCTTGTCCCATGTCCTTCTCCCATCATATCCATCTTCTCCCATTGTGTCCTTCACCCATTGTGTCCTTCTCCTCCCATGTCCTTCACCCATTGTGTCCTTGTCCCATGTCCTTCACCCATCGTGTCCTTCTTCTCCAATGTTCTTCACCCATTGTGTCCTTCTTCTCCCAAATCCTTCACCCATCGTGTCCTTCTTGTCCCATGTCCTTCTCCCATCATGTCCATCTTCTCCCATTGTGTCCTTCTTCCATCATGTCCTTCTTGTCCCAACATGTCCTTGTCCCAACATGTCTTCCCACTCCCAACGTGTCCTTCTTGTCCCATCATGTCCTTCACCCATCATGTCCTTCTTCTCCCATGTCCCTCTCCCAATGTGGCCGTCTTCTTCCATCATGTCCTTCTTCTCTCAATGTGTCCTTCTTCCATTGTGTCCTTCTTGTCCCATCATGTCCTCCTTGTCCCATCGTGTCCTCCTTGTCCCATCATGTCCTTCTTGTCCCATTGTGTCCTTCTTCTCCCAATGTGTCCTTCTTCCATCATGTCCTTCTTCTCCCATATCCCTCTCCCAACACGTTCATCTTCTCCCAATGTGTCCTTCTTCTTCCATCATGTCCTCCTTGTCCCATTTTGTCCTCTTGCTCCCATGTCCTTCTTGTCTCAACATGTCCTTCTTGTCCCATCCTGTCTTTATTGCCCCATCATGTTCTTCTGCTCCCAATGTGTCCTTCACCCATCATGTCCTTCTCCCGTGTCCATCTTGTCCCAACGTGTCCTTCTTGTCCCAACGTGTCCTTATTGTCCCATCATGTCCTTCTTCTCCAATGTGTTTCTTCTCCCAATGTGTCCTTCTTATACCATCATCTTCTCGTCCCATCGTGTCCTTCTTGTCCCATCGTGTCCTTCTTGTCCCATCGTGTCCTTCTTGTCCTATCGTGTTCCTTCTCCTCCCATTGTGTCCTTCATCTCCCATCATGTCCTTCATCTCCCATCATGTCCTTCATCTCCCATCATGTCCTTCTTGTCCCAACATGTCCCATCGTGTCCTTCATCTCCCACCGTGTCCTTCTCCCCCAGGTCGGATGGTTCCCCGCCAACTATGTGGATGAAGATTACTCGGACTATTGCTGACCACAGACCCCCCCATCCCATCCCATCCCATCCCATCCCATCCCATCCCACCCCATCCCATTCCCCAGGAGGGACAATAAACGAGGATAAGGACGAATCATGGGGTCGAGTTCTGTGGGAAGGGACCCAGGCATCCGGGTAGAGGTGACATCCCAGGGTTGATGTCCCCAAGAAGGGACCCAGGCATCCAGGTGGGGGTGACCATGGGGTTGATGTCCCCAAGAAGGGACCCAGGCATCCGGGTGGGGGTGACCATGGGGTTGATGTCCCCAAGAAGGGACCCAGGCATCCAGGTGGGGGTGACCATGGGGTTGATGTCCCCAAGAAGGGACCCAGGCATCCGGGTGGGGGTGACCATGGGGTTGATGTCCCCAAGAAGGGACCCAGGCATCCAGGTGGGGGTGACCATGGGGTTGATGTCCCCAAGAAGGGACCCAGGCATCCGAGTGGGGGTGACCATGGGGTTGATGTCCCCAAGAAGGGACCCAGGCATCCGGGTGGGGGTGACCATGGGGTTGATGTCCCCAAGAAGGGACCCAGGCGTCCGGGTGGGGGTGACCATGGGGTTGATGTTCCCAAGAAGGGACCCAGGCGTCCGGGTGGGGGTGACCATGGGGTTGATGTCCCCAAGAAGAGACCCAGGCGTCCAAGTGGGGTCAAGATCATGGGGACAACATCTCTGAGAAGGGACCCAGGCATCCGGGCAGAGTTGACACCCCAGGGCTGATGTCCCCAAGAAGGGACCCAGGCGTCCGAGTGTGGGTGATTAAACTTTGATGCCCCAAAATGGACATTTGACCTCCCCAAGTGAAAATTTGACCCCAAAAAGGGGCTGGTGAGCATCAATATTGGGGTTATAACACCCCCCAAATAACATTTTTTACCCCAAAATTGGGGGTTGAGCCCTATGGGGGGGTGGATCCTGGGCCCTATTGGGCTCTGTTGGGTTTTGTTGGGCCCTATTGGGCTCTGTTGGGCCCTATTGGGCTCTCTTAGGCCCTATCAGGCTCTGTTAGGCTTTGTTGAGCTCTATTGGGCTTTGTTGAGCTTTGTTGGACTTTGTTGGGCCCTGTTGGGCTCTGTCGCGCTTTGTTGTGCTCTATCAGGCTCTGTTGGGCTTTGTTGGGCCCTATTGGGCTCTGTTGAGCTCTGTTGGGCTTTGTTGGGCCCTATTGGACTCTATTAGGCTTTGTCGGGCTTTATCGGGCTTTGTCAGGCGCTATTAGGCTCTGTTGGGCCCTATTTGGCTTTGTTGGGCTCTGTCAGGCTATGCTGGGCTCTGTTGGGCTCTGTTGGGCCCTACCGGCTCCGTTGGGGTTTGTTGGGCTCTCTCAGGCCCTGTCAGGCTCTGTTGGGCCCTATTGGGCCCTCTCAGGCTTTGTTGGGCTCTGTTGGGCTTTGTTGGGCTCTCTTAGGCCCTATTGGGCTTTGTTGGGCCCTCTTGGGCTCTGTTGAGCTTTCTTAGGCCCTATTGGGCTCTGTTGGGCTCTGTTGGGCTCTGTTGAGCTTTCTTAGGCCCTATTGGGCTCTGTCGGGCTTTGCTGGGCTCTGTTCAACTTTCTTAGGCCCTATTGGGCTCTGTCGGGCTTTGTTGGGCTCTGTTGGGCTTTGTTGGACTCTCTTAGGCCCTATTGGGCTCTGTTGGGCTCTGTTGAGCTTTCTTAGGCCCTATTGGGCTCTGTTGGGCTTTGTTGGGCTCTGTTGAGCTTTCTTAGGCCCTATTGGCCTCTATCGGGCTTTGTTGAGCTCTGTTGAGCTTTCTTAGGCCCTATTGGGCTCTGTTGGGCTTTGTTGGGCTCTGTTGAGCTTTCTTAGGCCCTATTGGGCTCTATCGGGCTTTGTTGGGCTCTGTTGAGCTTTCTTAGGCCCTATTGGGCTCTGTTGGGCTTTGTTGGACTCTCTTAGGCCCTATTGGGCTCTGTTGGGCTCTGTTGAGCTTTGTTGGGCTCTGTTGAGCTTTCTTAGGCCCTATTGGGCTCTGTCGGGCTTTGTTGGACTCTCTTAGGCCCTATTGGGCTCTGTTGGGCTCTGTTGGGCTTTCTTAGGCCCTATTGGCCTCTGTCGGGCTTTGTTGAGCTCTGTTGAGCTTTCTTAGGCCCTATTGGGCTCTGTTGGGCTTTGTTGGGCTCTGTTCAACTTTCTTAGGCCCTATTGGGCTCTGTTGGGCTCTGTTGGGCTTTCTTAGGCCCTATTGGGCTCTGTTGGGCTTTGTTGGGCTCTGTTCAACTTTCTTAGGCCCTATTGGGCTCTGTTGGGCTCTGTTGGGCTTTCTTAGGCCCTATTGGCCTCTGTCGGGCTTTGTTGAGCTCTGTTGAGTTTTCTTAGGCCCTATTGGGCTCTATTGGGCTTTGTTGGGCTCTGTTCAACTTTCTTAGGCCCTATTGGGCTCTGTTGGGCTCTGTTGGGCTTTCTTAGGCCCTATTGGGCTCTGTCGGGCTTTGTTGGGCTCTGTTGAGCTTTCTTAGGCCCTATTGGGCTCTGTTGGGCTCTGTTGAGCTTTCTTAGGCCCTATTGGGCTCTGTCGGGCTTTGTTGGGCTCTGTTGAGCTTTCTTAGGCCCTATTGGGCTCTGTCGGGCTTTGTTGGGCTCTGTTGAGCTTTCTTAGGCCCTATTGGGCTCTGTCGGGCTTTGTTGGGCTCTGTTGAGCTTTCTTAGGCCCTATTGGGCTCTGTTGGGCTCTGTTGGGCTCCTCATCTCATCACTAAGGGGGCGGTGGGGACCCCAAACACACCCTGAGGACCCCGGCGTCCAGGTCGGTGACATCCCGGGGGGATCGTCCCCTGTTTTCGGGGACAATTAAAGCCCTTTTAGGACACTGGGCACCATAAATAGATTTATTAATTAATAAATAAATTAAGCGGCGAATAATTTAGGGAGGGGGAGGGACCCCCAGGCCGGCTGGGGGGGACGGGAAGGGGACCCTGATGTCCCCAAAATGGGCTCTGTGATGTCACTTGGTGTCCCCAATGTCCAAGCACGGAGGTCACTGATGTCCTTTGATGTCCCTTAATGTTCCTTGATGTCCCCAAATCCTTGAACATGGGGGTTTTGGGACCCAAAATGTCCAGGTGGGAAGTCACCAATGTCTCCAGATGTCCCCAAATGTCCAGGTAGGGAAGTCATTGATGTCCTTTGATGTCCCTTGATGTCCCTTGGTCTCCTGGCAGGGACGTCACTGATGTCCCTTGATGTCACTTGATGTCCTCAAATCCTTGAACATGGGGATTTTGGGACCCAAAATGTCCAGGTGGGAAAGTCGCCAATGTCCCCAGATGTCCCTTGATGTCACTTGATCTCCTGGCAGGGACATCACTGATGTCCTTTGATGTCACTTGATGTCCCCAAATCCTTGAACATGGGGGTTTTGGGATCCAAAATGTCCAGGTGGAAAGTCACCAATGTCCCCAGATGTCCCCAAATGTCCAGGTAGGGAAGTCATTGATGTCCCTGAATGTCCCCTGATGTCCCTTGGTCTCCTGGCAGGGACATCACTGATGTCCCTTGATGTCCCCAAATCCTTGGACATGGGAGTTTTGGGACCCAAAATGTCCAGGTGGGACGTCACCAATGTCCCCACATGTCCCCAGATCTCCACCCCCCCATGTCCCCAAACATCCCCCCCATGTCACCCCCCAGCGATCCGCAACAACCCCACGAAATTCCCCTCCCGCTCGTCCTGCTCCAACTGCCACCCGTCCCCATCATTGTCCCCATCATCATTGTCCCCGATGGTGTCCCCAACAAGCGCCAAGCTCAGGACGTCCCCGGGTTCCAATTGTCCCACCGCTTGTGACAACCCGGAGCGCGCAGGGCCCGATCCTGTCGCCGGTGTCGTTGTCACCGTCACCGCCAGCAGCGGTTGTTGGGACCCGCGGCGGCGCAGCTGGAGGGTGACGGTCCCTTGGGGACACTCAGTGGCCGCGCAGCTGATGGCGAATTGGCCGTAGAGCAGGTAGAGCCCCCCCGATGTCACCAACAGCTCCCGTGGGGACATCACTTGGATGTCACCGCTCAGGAAGGCGCCGTTGATTCCGGTCTCGTAGCGCAGGAGGGGACCCGAGGGGGACAAAGAGCCTGGGGGGGGACAAAGAAGGGGACAAGAGGGTTATGGGTGTCCCCAAGGGGGTGACCCCAAGGGGGACACCCATGTCCCCCTGTCCCCCTATATCCCCGTGTCCCCCCGTGTCCCCCCATGTCCCCCTATGTCCCCAATGTCTCCATGTCCCTCCTTATCCCCCCATATCCCCCCATGTCCCCATGTCCCCAAGTCCCCCAATGTCCCCCACGTCCCCAATGTCCCCAAGTACCCCATGTCCCCTCTGTCCTGCCATATCCTCATGTCCCCCATGTCCTCATGTCCCCCCATATCCCCCCGTGTCCCCAGTGTCCCCATGTCCCCATGTCCCCCAATGTCCCCCACGTCCCCAATGTCCCCAAGTCCCCCCATGTCCCCTCTGTCCTGCCATATCCTCATGTTCCCCCATATGTCCCTTGTCCCCAAGTCTCCCCATGTCCCTCCATGTCCCCAATGTCCTCAAGTGACAGCGATGGGATGTGGGTGTCCCCAAGGGGAGAAAGGTGTTGCTAGGGGGACATGGGTGTCCCCAAGGGGAGAGGGGTGACCGCAGGGACCCCTCTGTGACAATTTGGGGACACCGTGTGATGCTGTGGGGACAGAGGACACTCTATGACATCCTTGGGACACTCGGTGGCACCCTATGACACCTTGGGGACAGAGGGTACTCCGTGACACCCTATGACACCTTGGGGACACTCCATGACACCTGGGGGACAGAGGATGCTCCATGACACCCTGTGACATTTTGGGGACACTCTGTGACACTTTGGGGACACTCTGTGACATCCTGGGGACAGAGGATGCTCTGTGACATCCTGGGGACACTCCATGACACTTGGGGACACTCAGTGACACCTTGGGGATGGAGGATGCTCTGTGACATCCTGGGGACACTCCGTGACACTTGGGGACACTCAGTGACATCCTGGGGACAGGGGACACTCTATGACACTTTGGGGACACTTAGTGACATCCTGGGGACAGAGGATGCTCTGTGACATCCTGGGGACACTCCGTGACACTTGGGGACACTCAGTGACACCTTGGGGACAGGGGACACTATGACACTTTGGGGACACTCCGTGACACCTTGGGGACAGAGGATGCTCTGTGACACCTTGGGGACACTCAGTGACATCCTGGGGACAGGGGACACTCTATGACACTTTGGGGACACTCCATGACATCCTGGGGACAGAGGATGCTCTGTGACATCCTGGGGACACTCCGTGACACCTTGGGGACAGAGGATGCTCTGTGGCATCCTGGGGACACTCCATGACAATTGGGGACACTCAGTGACACCTTGGGGACAGAGGATGCTCTGTGACACCTTGGGGACACTCAGTGACATCCTGGGGACAGGGGACACTCTATGACATTTTGGGGACACTCCGTGACACCCTGGGGACAGAGGATGCTCTGTGACACCTTGGGGACACTCAGTGACATCCTGGGGACAGAGGATGCTCTGTGGCATCCTGGGGACACTCCATGACACTTGGGGCCACCCTGTGACACCTTGGGGACAGAGGATGCTCTGTGACATCCTGGGGACACTCCGTGACACTTGGGGACACTCCGTGACACTTGGGGACGCTCCGTGACGCCCGGTGCCGCCCCCGGACGCTCCCCGGTGACATTTCCTCAGCGCGGGCGGAAGGAGGAACCGCAACGTGACGGAGCAGAAGCCACAGTCCCCATGTCCCCATGTCCCCTGGCCCCTGTCTGATGTCCCCATGTCCCCACATGTCCCCATGTCCCCAATATCCCCATGTCCCCATGTCCCCTGTCCCCTCTCTGATGTCCCCATGTCCCCCCTTTCCCCATCCCCATGTCCCCAATATTGCCATGTCCCCATCCCCTGTCTGATGTCCCCATGTCCCCCATGTCCCCATGTCCCCTCATATGTCCCATGTTCCCCTGTCCCCCTATATCCCTATGTCCCCTCATGTCCCCCCATATCCCCCCATGTCCCCCAAGTCCCCCAATGTCCCCCACGTCCCCAGTGTCCCCAAGTCCCCCCATGTCCCCTCTGTCCTGCCATATCCTCATGTCCCCCTATATGTCCCATGTCCCCCATGTCCCCATGTCCCCTTATATGTCCCATGTCCCCCTGTCCCCCTATATCCCCATGTCCCTCCATGTCCCCCCATATCCCCCCACGTCCCCAATGTCCCCATGTCCCTCCTTGTCCCCCCATGTCCCCAAGTCCCCCCATGTCCCCTCTCTCCTGCCATATCCTCATGTCCCCCATGTCCCCCCATATGTCCCATGTCCCCCTATATCCACATGTCCCCCCGTGTCCCCCAATATCCCCCCATGTCCCCAATGTCCCCATGTCCCTCCTTGTCCCCCCATGTCCCCAAGTCCCCCCATGTCCTCCTCTCCTCATGCCCCCTTTCCCCATGTCCCCAAGTCCCCCAATGTCCCCCACGTCCCCAATGTCCCCAAGTCCCCCCATGTCTCCTCTCTCCTGCCATATCCTCATGTCCCCCCATATGTCCCTTGTCCCCGAGTCTCCCCATGTCCCTCCATGTCCCCAGTGTCCTCAAGTCCCCCCATGTCCCCAATGTCCCTATATCTCTATGTCCCCCCCATATGTCCCTTGTCCCCAGTGTCCCCAGTGTCACTCACCGGCGCTCAGCAGGACGTGGGCAGCGGTCGCAGCCTGTGGGGGAGGGGAAAGAGAGTGTCAGGGGGACCTGAGTGTCCTTGTCCCCAAGTGTCACCTCCCCCCCTGCCCACCCCCCCCAAGGGGAAGTTGTTGTCACGACGGGATTTGGGGACTTTCCATTGGGGCGGATTTGGGAACATTGGGGAAACTGAGGCACGGGGGGGTGGGGACACAGACGGACAACGGGACACTGGACACCAGGACAGACGGACAGCCGGACCCTAACGGACACCTGGACAAGCAGACAGATGGACGGACACCAGGACAGACACCTGGATGGACAGACAGACACCTGGAACTAATGGACAGCCGGACAACCAGATGGATGGACACCCAGAGCTCCCGGATGGATGGACAGACAGCCGGACAAATGGACAGACACCGAGAGGAACATCCAGATGGACAGACGGACGGATGGACGCCCAGCTTGCCCCAGACAGATGGACGGACACCTGGAAAACTGGACAGACAGAGCCCTGGACAGAGAGACTGACGGACGAATAGACACCCGGACAAACAGCAGGAAAAACAGACAAACGGACCCTCGGACAGATGGACAGATGGACACCCAGTCCCCCGGACAGACTGACACCCAGTTCCCCCGACAGACTGACAGACGAATGGACACCTGGACGAACACCTGGAAAAAGGGCCGAACGGACTCCTGGACGGACAGACATATGGACAGACAGATGGACAAATGGAGACCTAGATGGACACTCAGACAGACAGACAGACACATGGATGGATGGACTGACACCTGGACGGACAGACAGACGGGTAGACACATGAACGGACGGACAGATCCCCCCGGACAGACAGACACATGGATAGGCATGAGCCCCAGACGGATGGACACCCAGATGGACACACGGACGGACACACCCAGACGGACAGACCCCTGGACGGACAGACAGACACCTGGACAGACAGATACCCAGATGTACAGACAGACACACGGACAGACAGACAGACCCTCGGACAAACAGAGCCCCGGACGGACAGAACCCCAGATGGACAGACCTCCGGACAGACAGACTGACCGACCCCTGGACAGACAGACTGCCAGACAGACACATGGACGGACAGACACATGGACAGACAGAGCCCGTTCCCCACCCTCATCCGCAGCCACTCCATGCCCCGCAGCACCGCAGCGGACAGACCCCCGGACGGACAGACAGACAGACACATGGATGGACAACTGGACAGACAGACCCCCGGACAGACAGACAGACAGACAGACAGACCCCCGGCCAGAGCCCGCTCCCCGCGCTCACCCACGGCCGCTCCGTGCCCCGCAGCAACCCCAGCACCGTAAAGGACAGACCCCCAGACAGACAGACCCCCGGACAGACAGACAGACCCCTGGACAGTCAGACACCCGGACAGACACATGGACGGACAGACCCCCGGACAGACAGACACACACCCGGACAGATAGACCCTCGGACAGACACATGGACGGACAGACCCCCGGACAGACAGACAGATGGACGGACACACACGTGGACAGACAGACAGACACATGGACGGACAGACCCCCGGACAGATACATGGATGGACAGACCCCCGGACAGACAGACAGATGGACGGACAGACACGTGGACAGACAGACAGACACACATGGACGGACAGACCCTCGGACAGATACATGGACGGACAGACCCCAGGACAGACACATGGGCGGACAGACCCCCGGACAGACAGACAGACACATGGACAGACAGACCCACCCCGCTCCCCGCGCTCACCCGCGTTCGCTCCGTGCCGCGCAGCAGCCCCAGCACCGCAACGGACGGACCCCCGGCCAGACAGACAGACCCCGGGACGGACAGACACATGGGCGGACAGACCCCCGGACAGACAGACAGACACATGGACGGACAGACCCACCCCGCTCCCCGCTCTCACCCGCGTTCGCTCCGTGCCCCGCAACAGCCCCAGCACCGCAACGGACGGACCCCCGGCCAGACAGACAGACCCCGGGACGGACAGACACATGGGCGGACAGACCCCCGGACAGACAGACAGACACATGGACGGACAGACCCACCCCGCTCCCCGCGCTCACCCGCGTTCGCTCCGTGCCCCGCAACAGCCCCAGCACCGCAACGGACGGACCCCCGGCCAGACAGACAGACCCCGGGACGGACAGACACATGGGCGGACAGACCCCCGGACAGACAGACAGACACATGGACGGACAGACCCACCCCGCTCCCCGCGCTCACCCGCGTTCGCTCCGTGCCCCGCAACAGCCCCAGCACCGCAGCGGCGGCTCCGAGGGCGGCGGCTCCGACGGCGGCGGCGACAACCGGGAGGAGACGGAGGGATCGGGACCGGGAGCGGGACCCGGAGCGGAACCGGCAGCGGAACCGGCAGCCGCAGCAGCAGCAGGTCCCTGGGGGACCCGGTTGGGACGCGGGGGACACCCCGCAGGGACACGCGGGACCGGCGAGAGGCGACATCGCGGCGGGGACGAGGCGGAGGAGCCGCCGTTATACAGGGAGCGGAGGGGACGGGGAGGGGACAGGGACATCGGGGAGGGGACAGGGAGGGACGGGGAGGGGTTGGGGACATCGGGGAGGGGACAGGGAGGGGATGGGAGGGACAAGGGAAGGACCGGGGAGGGGTTGGGGACACTGAGTAGGGACCAGGAGGGACAAGGGAGGGGTTGGGGACACTGTGGGGAAGAGGGTTGGGGACATCGCGGGGGGACCGAGAGGGACCCGGGGTGGGATGGGGATACAGGGGATGGGGACACTGAGGAGGGGATGGGGACAATGGGGAGGGGATGGGGACAATAGGGAGGGGATGGGGACAATGGGGAGGGGGACCGGGAGGGGATGGGAGGGACAAGGGAGGGAGCGGGGAGGGGTTGGGGACACTGAGTAGGGACCAGGAGGGACAAGGGAGGGGTTGGGGACACTGTGGGGAAGAGGGAGAAGGGGACACTGGGGACACTGGGGACATCGCGGGGGGACCGAGAGGAACCCGGAATGGGATGGGGATACAGGGGATGGGGACACTGAGGAGGGGATGGGGACAATGGGGAGGGGATGGGGACAATGGGGAGGGGATGGGGACAATGGGGAGGGGGACCGGGAGGGGATGGGAGGGACAAGGGAGGGACCGGGGACAGTGGGGAGGGGATGGGGACACTGGGGAGGGGTTGGGGACACTGAATGGGGACCGGGAGGGACAAGGGAGGGGATGGGGACACTGGGGAGGGGTTGGGGACACTGAATGGGGACCGGGAGGGACAAGGGAGGGGATGGGGACACTGGGGAGGGGATGGGGATATCATGGGGAGGGACCGAGAGGGGTTGGGGACATCGGGGAGGGGACAGGGAAGGGATGGGAGGGACAAGGGAGGGACCGGAGACAATGGGGAGGGACAAGAGAGGGGTTGGGGACATGGGGGTGGGACCGGGAATGCGATGGGGATACAGGGGATGGGGACACTGAGAGGGGGTGGGGACAATGGGGAGGGGATGGGGACACCGGGAATGGGGACATTGGGGATGGGGACACCGGGAAGGACCGGGAGGGGTTGGGGACATTGGGGATGGGGACACCGGGAAGGACCGGGAGGGGTTGGGGACATTGGGGATGGGGACACTGGGGAGGACCGGGAGGGGTTGGGGACACTGGGGATGGGGACACTGGGGAGGACCGGGAGGGGTTGGGGACACTGGGGATGGGGCCACTGGGAAGGATCGGGAGGGGCTGGGGATACAGGGGATGGGGACACTGGGGAAGGGTTGGGGACACTGGGGAGGGGATGGGGACACTGGGGATGGGGACACCGAGGGGACACTGGGAGGGACCGGGAGGGGTTGGGGACATTGGGGATGGGGACACTGGGAAGGACCGGGAGGGGTTGGGGACATTGGGGATGGGGACACTGGGGAGGACCGGGAGGGGTTGGGGACATTGGGGATGGGGACACTGGGAAGGACCGGGAGGGGTTGGGGACATTGGGGATGGGGACACTGGGGAGGACCGGGAGGGGCTGGGGACATTGGGGATGGGGACACTGGGAAGGACCGGGAGGGGTTGGGGACATTGGGGATGGGGACACTGGGGAGGACCGGGAGGGGTTGGGGACATTGGGGATGGGGACACTGGGGAGGACCGGGAGGGGTTGGGGACATTGGGGATGGGGACACTGGGAAGGATCGGGAGGGGTTGGGGACATTGGGGATGGGGACACTGGGGAGGACCGGGAGGGGTTGGGGACATTGGGGATGGGGACACTGGGGAGGACCGGGAGAGGTTGGGGACATTGGGGTTGGGGACATTGGGGAGGGGTTGGGGACATTGGGGATGGGGACACTGGGGAGGACCGGGAGGGGTTTGGGATACAGGGGATGGGGACACTGGGGAGGGGTTGGGGACACTGTGAAGGACCGGGAGGGGTTGGGGACACTGGGGATGGGGACACTGGGAAGGGGTTGGGGACACTGGGGAGGGACCGAAGGGACCCCGTTGGGAGCGGGGGGGTCACCGGTGACACTGGGGAGGGACAAGGAGGGGGCGATCAGGGCTGGGGACAAAGCGGCCCCGGGGGTGGGTGGGGACAAACCAGGGAGGAACCGGCGACACCGGGGGCGGGGGGAACCCCGGGGGGGACACCGGGGAAAGGCGGAGAGTGCTGGGATGGGGACCCAGGCGTCCGGGCACCCAAAACCCCTCCCACAACGGCTTCCGGGGGACCCAGGCGTCCGGGGGCTGTGCCCCCCTCCCTATCAGTGGGTGCCCGGACGCCTGGGTCCTCTGGAAGATATTGGGGAATACCCGGACACCTGGGTCCCCTGGAAGCTGATATGGGGGTACCCGGACGCCTGGGTCCCCTAAAAGACATTGGCGGGGGGACCCGGACGCCTGGGTCCTCTGGAAGACATTGGGGGGGGGAGGGGGGGTACCCGGACGCCTGGGTCCCCTAAAAGACATTGGGGGGGGATCCGGACACCTGGGTCCTCTGGAAGACATTGCGGGGGGGGGGGGGGGGGTGTACCCGGACGCCTGGGTCCCCTAAAAGACATTGGGGGAGATCCGGACGCCTGGGTCCTCCTGAAGACATTGGGGGGGGGTACCCGGACGCCTGGGTCCCCTAAAAGACATTGGCGGGGGGGACCCGGACGCCTGGGTCCCCTGGAAGCTGATATGGGGGTACCCGGACGCCTGGGTCCCCTAAAAGACATTGGCGGACATCCGGACGCCTGGGTCCCCTGAAAGCTGATATGGGGGTACCCGGACGCCTGGGTCCCTCCGGTTGGTGACGTCACCGTGGACGGGAAGTGTCTCCCCTTGCCCCCCCCACCGGGATTTCGCCTCCTCTGATCGGGACGGAATTTCCCACACATTCCTCCCCCCGGGGGGGGGGGGTGGCACCTTCCCGGACGCCTGGGTCCCCTGGAGCAGTTTCTGGTCCCCACCCTCCCCCCCAAAAATCCATGGGACCCCCCCAAATTGATCCCACATAATGGGAGACACCCCCCCCCAATCGAACCCCCCATGTAAACCCCAACCCCCCCTCCCACCTCCCCCAAGCGAGAGCTCCACGTAAACCCCCCCTGGGGGAATCCCCATGGGGGACTCCCCCAGCAGGCCACGCCCCTTCCCCTTGGCCCCGCCCCTCGCCCTTTAGAATCTGCCAGCCATGGCCCAGCCCCTTCCCTGGCCACGCCCCCTGGGCTCCGCCCCGCCCCTCAGCCAATCAGCGCGCTCCGCTGAGGGTTAAAATAAAGCTCCGGCGGGCGAATGACGCGAAAGGGGCGGAGCCGGAAGGCAGTGTCACGTGATTGAGTCTGCGTCATGTGATTCAGGCGGCAGCGCCGGCGGCCGCGGGGTCGGTGCGGGGAGGGGGCGTGGCCGAGGGGGTGGGCGGGGCCGCAGGAGTGGGCGGGGCTCGGGGCTTCCGGGACGAGCAGGTGGTGGCTTGGCGGGGGGGGAGGGATCCCGATTTGGGGTGACACGGGGGTGCCCTTGGATCCGGGGGGGTCATGGGACCCAGGGGGGTTGGCCCCGCCCTCTGGGGGTTGCCATGGGAACGGGGGGGGGGGGGGGGGCGTCGTGGGATTGGGGGGGGACGCTGGGGGGGGTCACAGAACCAGGGGACACCGGGGGGGGGGGGGGGGTGTGGGATCCCTCCACCCCCCCATCACCCTTTTTAAGCCTAAAAAGAGGCAAATTGGGGGGTTTAAGGAGGAAAATCCGGCGTCTGGATCAGCTCCGGTGGGGTGGGAATGGGCTAAAACCGGGATTAGTTTTTTTGGGAGGGGGGGTTAGGCTGGGTTTAGGATTTTCTGTCTCTTCCCCCCCCCACCCCGTCCCAAGCAGGTCTTTGCGTGGGCACCGAGAGTTGGAGAAGACAGACGAGTTCGTTAGGGTAATTAAGCAAATGAGCCGGGGTTGGGCTTGGCTTAGTGTGGATTAAGCTTGGTTTAGTGTTGGGGTTGCGCCAGAGAAGTACTGGGTTCAGTTAAACTGGGTTCAATTCCTTGGGTTCAGTTAAACTGGGTTCACTTAAACCGGGTTTAATTCCTTGGGTTAGGTTCTATTGGGTTCAGGTAAACTGGGTTCAGGTAAACCGGGTTTAATTCCATGGGTTAGGTTCTATTGGGTTCAGTTAAACCGGCTTTAATTCCTTGGGTTCAGTTAAACTGGGTTCAGTTAAACTGGGTTCAGTTAAACCGGGTGTAATTCCTTGGGTTAGGTTCTATTGGGTTCAGTTAAACTGGGTTTAATTCCTTGGGTTAGGTTCTATTGGGTTCAATTCATCCATCTCAGTTAAACTGGGCTCAGTTAAACTGGGCTCAGTTAAACTGGGCTCAGTTAAACTGGGCTCAGTTAAACTGGGCTCAGTTAAACTGGGCTCAGTTAAACTGGGCTCAGTTAAACTGGGCTCAGTTAAACTGGGCTCAGTTAAACTGGGCTCAGTTAAACTGGGCTCAGTTAAACTGGGCTCAGTTAAACTGGGCTCAGTTAAACTGGGCTCAGTTAAACTGGGCTCAGTTAAACTGTGTTTAATTCCTTGGGTTAGGTTCTGTTGGGTTCAATTCATCCATCTCAGTTAAACTGGGTTCGGTTAAACCAGATGCAGTGAATTGGGTTTGTTTAATCTGGGTTCAATTATTCCAGGTTCAGTTCACCAAATTCAGTTAATCTGGGTTAATTGATCCGTGTTCATTTCACCAAATTTAATTAATCCTAGTTCAGTTAATCCGGGTTCAATTATTCCAGGTTCAATTCACCAAATTCAATTAATCTGGGTTAATTGATCTGTGTTCATTTCACCCAATTTAATTAATCCTGGTTCAGTTAATCTGGGTTCAATTCCCCCAATTTAATGAGTCTGGGTTCGATTCCCCCAATTTAATGAGTCTGGGTTCAGTTCACCCAATTTAATTAGTCTGGGTTCAGTTCACCCAATTTAATTAGTCTGGGTTCAGTTCACCCAATTTAATTAGTCTGGGTTCAGTTCACCCAATTTAATTAGTCTGGGTTCAGTTCACCCAATTTAATTAGTCTGGGTTCAGTTCACCCAATTTAATTAGTCTGGGTTCAGTTCACCCAATTTAATTAATTGAGGTTCAATTCATCCGGGTTCAACTCACTAAATTCAATTAATCTGGGTTCAATTAATCTGAGTTCAAGTCACCAAATTCAACTAAACCCGGCTCAACTAAACCCGGCTCAACTAAACCCGGCTCACCTATCCCCCCAGGCCTCTCCCGCCATCCCCATGGACGCCCTGAGCGCTGTCACCGTGTCCTTGGCCACCCTCCTGGTGGCGGTGGCCGCGGCGCTGGCCGCACTGGCCCATCGCTTGGGTCTCGTCTACCAACTCTTCCACCCGGTAGGCAGCACCCCCAATTTTTTACCCAAAACCACCCTTTTTCACCCCAAAACCCGCATCGTTCTGGCCGAGGCGACGCCGGTGACGTCCCCACGGTGTCACAGGTGGACCCGCAGAGTCCCCGGCACGGTGGCGAGTTGGTGGCCGCCGTCTTGAAGGCCCACGGCGTGCGGTTCGTCTTCGCCTTGGCCGGCGGGCACATTTCGCCCATCCTGGTGGCCTGCGAGAAGATCGGGGTGCGCGTGGTGGACACGCGGCACGAGGCCACCGCCGTCTTCGCCGCCGACGCCGTCTCCCGCCTCTCTGGTGAGATCTGGGGTCACCTCATGGTGGCTTTTGTCCTCATTTGTCACCTGCAGGCCAAAGGAGGTGAGACCAAGGGCACCATGTTCTTCTGTTCCAAGGTTTTGGGGTGTCCCAACTTGGTTGGTTCCCCATTGACCTACGAAGGGCTCAAGGACTTTTGAGGTGTCCAGGGACCTTCTGTGGTGGCTTTTGTCCCCATTTGTCACCTACAGGCCCAAAAGAAGGTGACTCCATGGCCATCACGTTCTCTTGGCTCAATGGATGGAGAATTTTGGGGTGTCCCAACTTGGTTGGGTCCCCATTGACCTGAAGAGGGTTCAAAGACTTTGGGGATGTCCAGGGACCTTCTGTGGTGGCTTTTGTCCCCATTTGTCACCTACAGGCCCAAGAGAAGGTGGCACCAAGGCCACCATGTTCTTCTGTTCCAAGGTTTTGGGGTGTCCCAACTTGGTTGGGTCCCCATTGACCTACGAAGGGTTCAAAGACTTTGGGGGTGTCCAGGGACCTTCTGTGGTGGCTTTTGTCCCCATTTGTCCCCATCTGTGCCATCCCCAGGTGGTGTCGGTGTCGCCATTGTCACCGCGGGCCCCGGTGTCACCAACACGATCACCGCGGTCAAGAACGCCCAGTTGGCCGAGTCGCCATTGCTGCTCATCGGGGGAGCAGCCGCCACCTTACAAAAGGTAAAGAAATCCCTTTTGGGGCACATTTTGGGGCGGTTTCCTCAATTTTAGGGTTTTTTCCTCCATTTTGGAGAGTTTCGTGCTATTTTGTTCCATTTTTCTCCTCAGTTTGGGGTTTTTCCTTCATTTTTGGCGTGTTTTCCGCCATTTTGTTGGGTTGATTTCCGCCATTTTTGAGGTGTTTCCCGCCATTTTTTTTCCCCTCCATTTGGTGTTTCTTTTCTTCAGTATTTGGGGAGTTTCCCCCCATTTTGGGGTGGTTTTTCCCCCCATTTTGGGGTGGTTTTTCCCCCCATTTTGGGGTGGTTTTTCCCCCCATTTTGGGGGTGTTTTTTCCCCCCTTTTTTGGGGTGGTTTTCCCCCCCATTTCTGACCCATTTCCCTCCATTTTTGGGCTGTTTTTTCCCTCTACTTTTGAGGCATTTCTCCCCATTTTCCCCCCATTTGGGGCTCATTTTCCCTCCATTTTTTTGGGGGGGGGTTTCCCTCACTTTTTTTGGCTGGTTTCCCCTCCATTTTGGGGTGTTTTTCCCCCTCAATTTTTGGGGTGTTGTTCCCCCCATTTCCAACGCGTTTCCCCCCATTTTGGGCTCATTTTTCCTCCATTTTTGATGTGTTTTTTCCCTCCATTTTTGGGCTCATTTTCCCCCCATTTTGGGGAGGTTTTTCCCCTCCATTTTTGGGTGGTTTTCCCCCCAATTTGGGGCTTATTTTTCCTCATTTTTGGGGTGTTTTTTCCCTCCATTTTTGGGCTCATTTTCCCTCCATTTTTGGGCTCATTTTCCCTCCATTTTTGGGCTCATTTTCCCTCCATTTTTGGGCTCATTTTCCCTCCATTTCTGACCCGTTTCTCCCTCCATTTTTGGGTGTTTCCCTACCCCCCATTTCTGACCCATTTCCCCCTATTTTGGGCTCATTTTTCCTCACTTTTGGGCTGGTTTTCCCTCCATTTTGGGGTGTTGTTCCCCTCCATTTTGGGCTCATTTTCCCCCCCATTTTGGGCTCGTTTTCCCCCCCATTTTGGGCCATTTTCCCTCCATTTTTTGGGGTGGTTTCCCCCCCATTTCCAACCCATTTCCCCCCGATTTCCAACCTGTTTCCCCCTCCATTTCCGACCCGTTTTTCCCTCCATCTTTGGATGTTTTTCTCCCCATTTCTGACCCATTTCCCTCCATTTTTGGGCTCATTTTCCCTCCATTTTTTGGGGTGGTTTCCCCTCCATTTCCAACCCGTTTCCCCCTCCATTTCCGACCCATTTTTCCCTCCATCTTTGGATGTATTTCCCCCTATTTTGGGCTGGTTTTCCCTCCATTTTGGGATGTTGTTCCCCCCCATTTCCGGCTCATTTTCCCTCCATTTTTTGGGGTGGTTTCCCCTCCATTTCCAACCCATTTCCCCCTCCATTTCCAACCCATTTCCCCCTCCATTTCCAACCCATTTCCCCCTCCATTTCCAACCCATTTCCCCCTCCATTTCCAACCCATTTCCCCCTCCGTTTCCAACCCATTTCCCCTCCGTTTCCAGGCCGTTTTTCCGCCCCCCATTTCTGACCCATTCCCCCTATTTTGGGCTCATTTTCCCTCCATTTTTGGGCCATTTTCCCTCAATTTTGGGACGTTGTTCCCCTCCATTTTTGAGGCACTTCCCGCCATTTTTCAGCCATTTTCCCCCCATTTTGGGCTCATTTCCCCCTCCATTTCCGACCCGTTTCCCCCTCCATTTGCGACCCATTTTCCCTCCATCTTTGGATGTTTTTCTCCCCATTTCTGACCCATTTCCCCCTATTTTGGGCTCACTTTCCCTCCATTTTGGGGCATCGTTCCCCTCCATTTTTGAGGCACTTCCCGCCATTTTTCAGCCATTTTCCCCCCATTCCCACCCCGTCCCCCCCATTCCCACCCATCCCCCCCATTTCCACCCCGTTCTCCCCCATTTTGGGCTCATTTTTGCTCATTTTGGCCCGTTTTGCCCCGTTTCCAGGGCCGCGGCGCGCTGCAGGACGTGGAGCAGCTCTCGCTCTTCAGGACGCTCTGCAAGGCCCGTTTGTCCGTCCGCACCGTGCGAGACCTCGTCCCCACCATCCGACGGGCCATGGCCACCGCCAGGGCCGGGACCCCCGGTATGGGACCCCAAAATTGGGGGGACACCCCCAAATGTGGGGGGGACACCCCAAAACATAGGGGGGAAACACACACGAAACATGGGGGACATTGGCCCCAGCATCCCTCAGGCCATGGCCACCGCCAGGTCTGGGACCCCTGGTATGGGACCCCGAAATGTTGGGGGGGGTCACCCCAAAATGTGGGGAGGACACCCCGAAATGTGGGGGAGAAACACGTCAGAAATGGGGGGGGAAATGCACACAAAACATGGGGGACATTGGCCCCAGTATCCACCAGGCCATGGCCACCAACAGGGCTGGGACCCCCGGTATGGGACCCCGAAATGGAGGGGGGGACACCCCAAAATGTGGGGGGGACACCCCAAAATGTGGGGGGGACACCCCAAAATGTAGGGGGGACACCCCAAAACATAGGGAGGAAACACACACGAAACATGGGGGACATTGGCCTCAGTATCTGCCAGGCCATGGCCACCAATAGGTCCGGGACCCCCGGTATGGGACCCCAAAATGTGGGGGGGGACACCCCAAAATGTGGGGGGGACACCCCAAAACATGGGGGAGAAACACGTCAGAAATGGGGGGGAAATGCACACAAAACATGGGGGACATTGGCCCCAGTATCCACCAGGCCATGGCCACCAACAGGGCTGGGACCCCCAGTATGGGACCCCGAAATGGAGGGGGGACACCCCAAAATGTGGGGGGGACACCCCAAAATGTGGGGGGGACACCCCAAAATGTGGG
>NC_137567.1:219335-537287 GCF_963082525.1 Nesoenas mayeri | reverse complement strand
CCGCTGGTGCTGCTGGGCAGCCAGGCCATGCTGCCCCCACCACCCCAGCGCAGCTGTGGTGAGACCCCGAAACAGCTGCTTTGGGGACACTTGAACTGGTTTGGGGACACTTGAACTGGTTTGGGGACACTTGAACTGGTTTGGGGGCAGATCAGCCAGTTTGGGGACAGTTGAACTGGTTTGGGGGCAGATCAGCCCATTTGGGGTCTATGAACTAGTTGAACTGGTTTGGGGACAGTTGAACTGGTTTGGGGACAGTTGAACTGGTTTGGGGACAGTTGAACTGGTTTGGGGGCAGATCAGCCCATTTGGGGTCTATGAACTAGTTGAACTGGTTTGGGGACAGTTGAACTGGTTTGGGGACAGTTGAACTGGTTTGGGGACAGTTGAACTGGTTTGGGGACAGTTGAACTGGTTTGGGGGCAGATCAGCCCATTTGGGGTTTATGAACTAGTTGAACTGGTTTGGGGACAGTTGAACTGGTTTGGGGACAGTTGAACTGGTTTGGGGACAGTTGAACTGGTTTGGGGGCAGATCAGCCCATTTGGGGTCTATGAACTAGTTGAACTGGTTTGGGGACAGTTGAACTGGTTTGGGGACAGTTGAACTGGTTTGGGGACAGTTGAACTGGTTTGGGGGCAGATCAGCCCATTTGGGGTCTATGAACCAGTTGAACTGGTTTGGGGACACTTGAACTGGTTTGGGGACACTTGAACTGGTTTTGGGGCAGATCAGCCCATTTGGGGACACTTGAACTGGTTTGGGGACAGTTGAACTGGTTTGGGGGCAGATCAGCCAGTTTGGGGACACTTGAACTGGTTTGGGGACAGTTGAACTGGTTTGGGGGTGGCTGAACTGGTTTGGGGACGGTTGAACTGGTTTGGGGGCAGATCAGCCAGTTTGGGGACGGTTGAGCTGGTTTGGGGACAGTTGAATTGGTTTGGGGACAGTTGAATTGGTTTGGGGACAGTTGAATTGGTTTGGGGACAATTGAACTGGTTTGGGGACAGTCGAACTGGTTTGGGGGCAGATCAGCCCATTTGGGGGAGGCTGAACTGGTTTGGGGACAGATTCACTGGTTTGGGGCCAAACTGACCCAGTTTGTGGCGCTGACCAACCTGGTTTTAGGGCCAAACTGGGCCAGTTTGGATCTCCAACCCAGCCAGTTTTTGGGGCCAAATGGAGCCAGTTTGGGGTCCTGACTGAACTGGTTTTAAAGCCAAACTGAGCCAGTTTTGGCCTCAGACTGAGCCAATTTTAAGGCCAAACTGAGCCAGTTTGGGGCCCTGATTGAGCCAATTTTGGGGCCAAACTGGGCCAGTTTGGGTCTCCAACCCAGCCAGTTTTTTGGGGCCAAATGGAGCCAGTTTGGGGTCCTGACTGAGCTGGTTTTAAGGCCAACTGAGCCAGTTTGGGGCCCTGATTGAGCCAATTTTGGGGCCAAACTGACCCAGTTTGTGGCCCTGACCAACCTGGTTTTAGGGCCAAACTGGGCCAGTTTGGGTCTCCAACCCAGCCAGTTTTTGGGGCCAAATGGAGCCAGTTTGGGCCTCACACTGAGCTGGTTTTAAGGCCAAACTGAGCCAGTTTAGGGCCTCAGACTGAGCCAATTTTAAGGCCAAACCGAGCCAGTTTGGGGCCCTAAGTGAGCCAATTTTGGGGCCAAACTGGGCCAGTTTGGGTCTCCAACCCAGCCAGTTTTTGGGGCCAAATGGAGCCAGTTTGGGCCTCACACTGAGCTGGTTTTAAAGCCAAACTGAGCCAGTTTAGGGCCTCAGACTGAGCCGGTTTTAAGGCCAAACTGAGCCATTTTGGGGCCCTGATTGAGCCAATTTTGGGGCCAACCGGCTGCATTTTGTCCCCCAGCTCGGCGCTGGAGTCCCTCGGCATCCCCTGTTACCTGGGGGGGGCGTCGCGGGGTCTCCTTCCCCCCGACAGCCCCATCCTGCTGCGCCAAAAACCGCCGCGACGCCCTTCGCGACGCCGACCTGGTGCTGCTGGCAGGTACCGCGTCCCCAAATGGGGTCGGTGACACCCCGTAATGTCACCGACCCCCTCACAGCGACGCTGTTGCCGTCCCCAAGGCGCCGTCTGCGATTTCCGCCTGTCCTACGGGCGACTGTTCAACCGCGGCGCCGCCATCGTCGCCGTCAACCGAGACCGGGAGCAGCTGTTGAAGAATTCGGATGTTTTTTGGAAGCCGCGGTTGGCGGTGCAGGGTGAGGGGTCACCCGGGGGGGGGGGTGGAAAAGGGAGCGGGGGGGGGTCCTGGGGACAGCAGGGTGAGCATGGAAAAAGGATTTAGTTCAGATATTATCAGGATATACTTAGGGAGCATGTATATATACATATATATAATATATACAGCCATAGCGCCCTGAGAATGCCTGATCTGGGAAGCTAAGCAGGGTCGGGCCCGGTCAGTGCTTGGATGGGAGACCAATGGTACCTGGGGTGGGTTAGAAGGGGGTGGTCAGTAGGTCAGAGAGGTTCTCCTGCCCCTCTGCTCTGCCCTTTAGTTCAGATGCTATCAGGATATACTTGGGGAACATATATATATATACGTATAAAATATATACAGCCATAGCACTCTGAGAACAGCTGATGTGGGAACCTAAGCAGGGTCAGGCCCGGTCAGTGCTTGGATGGGAGACCAATGGGACCTGGGGTGGGTTAGGAGGGGGGTGGTCGGTAGGTCAGAGAGGTTCTCCTGCCCCTCTACTCTGCCCTTGAAAAACGGTTTAGTTCAGATACTATCAGGATATACGTGGGGAACATACATACATATATAGAGATATATATATATATATATATATATATAAAATATATACAGCCATAGCACCCTGGGAAATGCCCCATCTCGTCTGATCTGGGAAGCTAAGCAGGGTCGGGCCCGGTCAGTGCTTGGATGGGAGACCAACGGTACCTGGGGTGGGTTAGAAGGGGGCGGTCAGTAGGTCAGAGAGGTTCTCCTGCCCCTCTGCTCTGCCCTTCAGTTCAGATACTATCAGGATATAATTGGGGAATATATATATACACATATATATAATATATACAGCCACAGCACCCTGAGAACGCCCCATCTCATCTGATCTGGGAAGCTAAGCAGGGTCGGGCCCGGTCAGTGCTTGGATGGGAGACCAGCTGGGAATAGCGGGTGCTGTGGGCTGAGCCAGCACTGGGCCCTTGTGGCCAGGAAGCCAATGGGACCTGGGGGGGATTAGAAGGGGGTGCTCAGTAGGTCAGAGAGGTTCTCCTGCCCCTCTGCTCTGCCCTGGGGAGGCCACATCTGGAATAGTGTGTCACATCTGGAATAGTGTGTCCAGTTGTGGCCCCTTGGTTCCAGACAGACATGGAGGCGTTTTTGGCAGGGGATGTGGCGTCGTTCGTGGTGCGGTTGGCGCAGAGCCTGAGCGGGTTCAGCTGCCCCCGGGAATGGGGAGAGCAGCTGCGGGAGGCGGAGAGGAGGAAGGAGAAGGAGATCCGGTGAGGGGACGGGAATGGGGACAGGGATGGCGATGGAGATGGGGACAAGGGTGGGGATGGGACAGGGATCAGGATGGGACAGGGACAAGGATGGGGATGGGGACAAAGATTGGGACAAGGATGGAGACAAGGACAGGAATGGGAATGGGGACAATGATGGGACGGGAATGTGTGTGGGGATGGGGTTGGGGACAAGGGTTGGGATGGGGATGGGGACAGGGACAAGGATGGAGACAGATGGGAATGGAGACAATGATGGGGACAAGATTGGGGATGGGAATGGGGACAGTGGTGGGACAGGAATGGGAACAAGGATGGGGATGGGGACAAGGATGGGACAGGAATGGGTGTGGGAATGGGGACAATGGTGGGACAGGGATGGGGACAAGGGTTGGGACATGGATGGGGACAGAAATGGGGACAAGGATTGGGAAGGGATGGGGACAAGGACAGGACAGAGATGGGACAAGGACAGGGATGGGAATGGGGACAAGATGGTGACAAGGATGGGGACAAGATGGGGGATGGGAATTGGGACAATGGTGGGACAAGGATGGGGATGGGGACAAGGATGGGGATGGGGACAAGGATGGGGATGGGGACAATGGTTGAACAGGGATGGGGACAGAGATGGGGACAAGGTTGGGGATGTGGATGGGGACAAAGAACATCCATTTTGGGGATCCCACCCCCATTTTTGAGGTGTCCTCACCCCCATTGTGGATCACCTTACCCCCTTTCCACCTGCGTGGGGTCCCCATTGTGGGTGTCCCCACCCCATTTTTGGCTGTTCCCCATATCCCTAAGGGACAAAGCGACCGTCCCCGCTCCCCCCCACCTGAACCCCCTGGATCTGCTGCTGTGCGTGGACCAGCTGCTGCCCCAGAACTGCATCCTGGTGGCCGACGGGGGCGATTTCGTGGCCACCGCCGCCTACATCCTGCGGCCACGGCAGCCCCTGGCCTGGCTGGACCCCGGTGAGCGACCACGGGGCCTGGACGGGGCGGCATGGTGGGTAAAGATGGCGCCAGAGTCACCTCAGGGTCAAAATGGCGCCAGAATCACTTCAGGGTCAAAATGACGCCAGAATCACCTCAGGGCTCAAAATGGCACCAGAGTCACTTCAGGGCTCAAAATGGCCCCAAAATCACCTCAGGGTCAAAATGGCCCCAAAATCACCTCAGGGTCAAAATGGCGCCAGAATCACCTCAGGGTCAAAATGGCGCCAAAATCACCTCAGGGATCAAAATGGCGCCAGAATCACCTCAGGGTCAAAATGGCCCCAGAATCACCTCAGGGCTCAAAATGGCGCCAGAAATCGCCTCAGGATCAAAATGGCGCCAGATTCACTTCAGGGTCAAAATGGCCCCAAAATCACCTCAGGGTCAAAATGGCCCCAGAAATCGCCTCAGGGATCAAAATGGCGCCAAAATCACCTCAGGGCTCAAAATGTCGCCAAAATCACCTCAGGGTCAAAATGGCGCCAGAATCACCTCAGGGCTTAAAATGGCGCCAGAATCACCTCAGGCTCAAAATGGCGCCAGAATCACCTCAGGGCTCAAAATGGCCCCAAAATCACCTCAAGGTCAAAATGGCGCCAGAATCACCTCAGGGCTCAAAATGGCCCCAAAATCGCCTCAGGGTCAAAATGGCCCCAAAATCACGTCAGGGTCAAAATGGCCCCAAAATCGCCTCAGGGTCAAAATGGCGCCAAAATCGCCTCAGGGCTCAAAATGGCCCCAGAAATCGCCTCAGGGATCAAAATGGCGCCAGAATCACCTCAGGGCTCAAAATGGCGCCAGAAATCGCCTCAGGGTCAAAATGGCGCCAGAATCACTTCAGGGTCAAAATGGCGCCAGAATCACCTCAGGGCTCAAAATGGCGCCAGAGTCACCTCAGGGCTCAAAATGGCCCCAAAATCACCTCAGGGTCAAAATGGCGCCAGAATCACCTCAGGGTCAAAATGGCGCCAAAATCACCTCAGGGTCAAAATGGCCCCAAAATCACCTCAGGGATCAAAATGGCGCCAGAATCACCTCAGGGTCAAAATGGCCCCAGAATCACCTCAGGGCTCAAAATGGCGCCAGAAATCGCCTCAGGGTCAAAATGGCGCCAGATTCACCTCAGGGTCAAAATGGCCCCAGAAATCGCCTCAGGGTCAAAATGGCGCCAAAATCACCTCAGGGCTCAAAATGGCGCCAGAATCACCTCAGGGCTCAAAATGGCGCCAGAATCACCTCAGGGTCAAAATGGCGCCAGAATCACCTCAGGGCTCAAAATGGCGCCAGAATCACTTCAGGGTCAAAATGGCGCCAGAATCACCTCAGGGTCAAAATGGTGCCAGAATCACTTCAGGGTCAAAATGGCGCCAGAATCACCTCAGAGCTCAAAATGGCGCCAGAATCACCTCAGGGCTCAAAATGGCCCCAAAATCACCTCAGGGCTCAAAATGGCGCCAGAAATCGCCTCAGGGATCAAAATGGCGCCAGAATCACCTCAGGGCTCAAAATGGCGTCAGAGTCGCCTCAGGGCTCAAAATGGCGCCAGAATCACCTCAGGGCCTAAAATGGTGCCAAAATCACCTCAGGGATCACAATCTTGGGGCCATTTTAGCGCCACGTTGCGTTACCATTGTCCTCAACCTCACGGGCTCTTCCACCTGAAGCCATTCGGTGACATTCGGTGACATCTTTTTGTCCCCAACCAGGACCTTTCGGCACGTTGGGAGTCGGCGGCGGGTTCGCGCTCGGCGCCAAGCTGTGCCGTCCTGACGCCGAGGTACGAGAACATGGCGCTTGGGGACAATGGGGACACTTGGGGACAATGGGGACACTTGGGGACAATGGCGGGGACACTTGGTGACATTTCCCGCCAGGTTTGGGTCCTTTATGGCGACGGCTCGTTGGGCTACAGCTTGATGGAGTTCGACACCTTCGTGCGCCACAAGGTGGGTGACGCGATAAGGGACACGTTGGGGACACTCGGCGGTGTCATCGGGGGGTGGTGACATTAATTCTTGTCACCACAGACGCCGGTGATCGCGCTGGTGGGGAACGACGCCTGTTGGAGCCAGATCGCGCGGGAACAGGTGGCGCTGTTGGGCAGCAACGTGGCGTGTGGCCTCGCCTACCTGGGTAATGTCACCTCTTTGTCACCTCTTTGTCACCTCTTTGTCACCTCTTTGTCACCTGTCACCTCTTGGCACCGGGGTTGGGGACACACGTGGTGTGGGAGCTCGGGGGGGGTTTGAGGTGGCACCAGGGGACATGGAGAAGGGACCGGTGGCATCTTGGCACCAGGGATGGTCCCCCTGTGTCAACCATGTTTGGTGTCCCCATGTCACCCCAGATCAGGTCACACCTCTGGTGTCCCCATGTCACCCATGTCAGTGTCCCCATGTCACCCCAGATCACCCCATGTTGGTGTCCCCATGTCACCTCATGTCACCCACGTCAGTGTCCCCATGTCACCCCAGATCATCCCATGTTTGGTGTCTCCATGTCACCTTGGATCAGGTCACACCTGGTGTCCCCATGTCACCCCAGATCACCCCACGTTGGTGTCCCCATGTCACCCCAGATCGTCCCACATTGGTGTCCCCGTGTCACCCCATGTCACCCACATCAGTGTCCCCATGTCACCCCAGATCATCCCACGTTGGTGTCCCCATGTCACCCCAGATCATCCCACATCGGTGTCCCCATGTCACCCACATCAGTGTCCCCATGTCACCCCAGATCACCCCACGTCGGTGTCCCCATGTCACCCCAGATCACCCCATGTTGGTGTCCCCATGTTACCCACATCAGTGTCCCCATGTCACCCCAGATCATCCCATGTTTGGTGTCTCCATGTCACCTTGGATCAGGTCACACCTGGTGTCCCCATGTCCCCCATGTTGGTGTCCCCATGTCACCCACGTCAGTGTCCCCATGTCACCCCAGATCATCCCACGTTGGTGTCCCCATGTCACCCACATCAGTGTCACCATGTCACCCCAGATCACCCCACGTCAGTGTCCCCATGTCACCCCAGATCACCCCCATCAGTGTCCCCACACCCCCCCACCTCCACTCCCACACCCCACCCCCACTTTGTCCCCCACCAGGTGACACTGTCCCCGTTGTCCCCAGACTACGGCGCGGTGGCCGCGGCGCTGGGCGCCCGGGGGTGGCAGCTGAGCCGTCCCGAGCGGGAGCGCCTGGAGCAGCTGCTGCGGGTGGCGCAGGACACGTGTCACCAGGGCCACCCCGTGCTGCTCAACGCCCTCATCGGCCGCAGCAGCTTCCGCGACGGCGCCATCTCCGTCTGATGTCCCCAAGTGTCACCGGTTGTCACCAAAGTGTCACCAACGTGATGCCGGTGATGTCCCCGACTCAGTGGTGTCCCCAGGGCAGTAAAGTGTCACTGTGTCCCCACCGCCGTGGGCTGTGGTGTCAGTGTGGGTGTCGGCGGATTGGGGACACCCCCTGTGACGTTTGGGGACAGTCAAGGGGTATTTGGGGATGGCCAAGTGACAATTTGGGGACCGTCAGGTGACAATTTGGGGACCATCAAGTGACATTTTGGGGATGGCCAAGTGACAATTTGGGGACTATTGAGTGGCATTTTGGGGATCGTCAAGTGACAGTTTGGGGATGGTCAAGTGACATTTGGGGACCATCAAGTGACATTTTGGGGATGGCCAAGTGACAATTTGGGGACTATTGAGTGGCATTTTGGGGATGGTCAAGTGGCAATTTGGGGACAGTCAAGTGACATTTTGGGGACCGTCAGGTGACATTTTGGGGATGCTCAAGTGGCAATTTGGGGACGGTCAAGTGACATTTGGGGACAGTCAAGGGGCATTTTGGGGACTATCAGGTGACATTTTGGGGACGGTCAAGTGACATTTTGGGGATGGTCAAGTGACCATTTGGGGACTATTGAGTGACAATTTGGGGACAGTCAAGTGACATTTTGGAGACGTTCAAGTGACAATTTGTGGATGGTCAAGGGGCATTTTGGGGACAGTCAAGTGGCATTTGAGGACTATTAAGTGACATTTTGGGGACATTCAAGTGCCATTTGGGGACAATCACCCCCTGTCACACCAAAACACACACAGACCTGGCAGTGAGTGTTGTTTATTGCTGGTGACAATGACAAAGCGGTGACAGTGCTGGGGGGGTCAGGTCACCCCGGGGGGTGGTCAGGGACCCTTGGGGACAAGTGACACTGTTGTCACCTACACTGTTTGTCCATTGGTTCCCAAGCCAGGGGACAGATGTGTCCCCATGGCCATAAAGTGTCATTGCGTCCCCCTTGTGTCCTGTGACATAAGTGTGTCACCACCTTGGGGACACAAGTGACAATTTGGGCATGGTCAAGTGACAATCTGGGGACTGTCCCACTGGTGTCACGGGGTCCTGGTGGTGTCACCAGGTCCCTGTGGTGTCACTTGGGTCCCTGTGTTGTCACTGAGGTCCCTGTCATGTCACTGAGGTCCCACCGGTGTCTCTGGGGTCCCAATGGTGTCACCAAGGTCCCTGTTGCGTCACCAAGGTCCCTGTGTTGTCACCAGGTCCCTGTGTTGTCACTGAGGTCCCTGTGATGTCCCCAGGGTCCCACGGGTGTCATTTGGCTCCTTGTGGTGTCACTGGAGTCCCTGTGGTGTCACCAGCTCCCTATTGTGTCACTGATGTCCCACACGTGTCACCAAGGTCCCTGTTGTGCCACTAAGGTCCCTGTGGTGTCCCCAGGGTCCCACTGGTGTCACTTGGGTCCCTGTATTGTCACCAGGTCCCTGTGGTGTCATTGATGTCCCTGTGGTGTCACCAGGTCCCTGTTTTGTCACCGGGGTCCCTGTGGTGTCACCAGGTCCCTCTGTTGTCACCAAAGTCCCTGTGGTGTCACCAGGTCCCTGTGTTGTCACCGGGGTCCCTGTGTTGTCCCCACCGTCCCTCCTTTCCCCTCCATTCAAACCCAAGGCCACCAAGTGCCACCGTCCCCGGTGTCCCCAATGTCCCCGATGTCACAGACACACATCGATGGGCTGCGCCAGCTCCCGCTCCAGCTCCCGGATCAAAGCATCAAAGTCCCTCAGGCTGAGCCGGGGACTGTCCCCGATGTCCCCAAAACGCGTCCCCATGGCGGTGTCACCCGTGTCACTCGCTGTCCCCTGGGGGCCGGGGGGGTCACAGATGCTCCAGTCTCCGGCGTAGCGGTTGCTGGGGGGGCTCTCGGGGCCGCGGGGACGTGGCCGCGGTGTCACCAGCGGTGGCACAGATGGTGTCACCGGTGTCACCGGCGGCAGCTCCAGGTGCAGTGGGGGAGGGACGGCGCGGGGGGGAGGGGCTGTGGAAAGAGGGGAGGGTCAGGGGGGTGCAGGGACATGAGGACACATCGGGGGGGTCACGGTGACACTTGGGGGGGGTCATGGTGACACTTGGGGGGGTCACGGTGACTTGGGGGGGGGGCGGTCACTGTGACTTGTGGGGGGGTCACGGTGACACTTGGGGGGGTCACGGTGACATGTGGGTGCGTCACGGTGACACTTGGGAGGGTCATGGTGACACTTGGGGGGGGTCACGGTAACTTGTGTGGGGGGTCACGGTGACACTTGGGGAGGGTCATGGTGATATGTGGTGGGGTCACGGTGACACGTAGTAGGGGTCACGGTGACATGTGGGGGGGTCACGGTGACATGTGGGGAGGGTCACGGTGACACATAGGGTCACGGTGACTTGTGGGGGGGGTCACGGTGACGTGGGGGGGGTCACGGTGACACTTGGGGGCGTCACAGTGACGTGGGGGGGTCACAGTGACACTTGGGGGGGTCATGGTGATATGTGGGGGGGTCACGGTGACATGTGGAGGGGTCACAGTGACACTTGGGGGGGTCACGGTGACTTGTGGGGTGGTCACGGTGAGACTTGGGGGGGTCATGGTGACACTTGGGGGGGGTCACAGTGACATGTGGGGAGGGTCACGGTGACGTGGGGGGGGTCACTGTGACTTGTAGGGGGGGTCACGGTGACACTTGGGGGGGTCACGGTGACGTGTGTGGGGGTCACGGTGACTTGTGGGTGCGTCACGGTGACACTTGGGAGGGTCACGGTGACATGTGTGGGGGTCACAGTGACACTTGGGGGGGTCACGGTGACATGTGGGGGGGTCACGGTGACACTTGGGGGGGTTCATGGTGACACTTGGGGGGTTCACGGTGACTTGTGGGGGTGGTCACGGTGACACTTGGGAGGGTCATGGTGACATGTGGGGGGGTCACAGTGACACTTGGGGGTGGTCATGGTGACATGTGGGGGAGGTCACGGTGACACTTGGGGGGGGTCACGGTGACTTGTGGGGGGTGGTCACGGTGACACTTGGGGGTTCATGGTGACATGTCAAGGGGGTCACGGTGACACTTGGGGGCGTCATGGTGACATGTGGGGGGGTCACGGTGACCCTTAGGGGGTTCATGGTGACCCTTGGGGGGGTCACGGTGATATGTGGGGGGGTCACGGTGATATGTGGGGGGGTCATGGTGACACTTGGGGGGGGTCACGGTGACATGTGGGAGGGGTCACGGTGACAC
This sequence comes from Nesoenas mayeri, assembly GCF_963082525.1. Lineage (NCBI taxonomy): Eukaryota > Metazoa > Chordata > Aves > Columbiformes > Columbidae > Nesoenas > Nesoenas mayeri. Next base: position 526,225 of record NC_137567.1, on the reverse strand, counting down.
TTGGGGGGGTCACGGTGACATGTGGGGGGGTCACGGTGACACTTGGGGGGTTCATGGTGACACTTGGGGAGGTCACGGTGACTTGTGGGGGTGGTCACGGTGACACTTGGGGGGTCATGGTGACGTGGGGGGGTCACGGTGACACTTGGGGGTGGTCATGGTGACATGTAGGGGAGGTCACGGTGACACTTGGGGGGGGTCACGGTGACTTGTGGGGGGTGGTCACGGTGACACTTGGGGGTTCATGGTGACATGTCAGGGGGGTCACGGTGACACTTGGGGGGGTCATGGTGACATGTGGGTGGGTCATGGTGACATCTGGGGCATCACTGGGGGTGGCTAGAGGGGTCACCAGGGGTATGGGGGGGGGGTCACAGTGACACTTGTGGGGGTCATGGTGACATGTGTGGGGGGGTCACTGGGGGCATTTGGGGGTCACCAGGGTTTGGGGGGGGGGGGGGGGTTGATGGTGACACTTGGGCGTGGTCATGGTGACACTTGTGGGGGTCTTGGTGACACGTGGCAGGGGGTCATGGGGGGGTTGGGAGTGTCACTGGCAGGGGAGGCGGTCACAAAGTGCAGCCAGTGACACATTGTGGGGATCACAGACCCCTGGTGACAATGACACACGAAAAAGCCACCAAGGAGGGTCCCAACCCCGCCCCCCCCACCCCAAATGTCCCCAAAATGTCCCCAACTCACCCGGCCAGGCCCGCAGCAGGTAGTGCAGAACCTCCAGGTGACGCTTGAAGTCGACGGGGACGTCACCTTGGGGACCTCGGGGACATCGGGGACGGGCGGCGGTGACGTCGGTGACATCGGTGACGTCGGGGACGGGGGGACGGGCGAGCAGGACGGGCCCGAAACACACGGCCAGGTTTTGCGGCGTCATGCGGTTGCAGTCGTGGAACGAGGCCACCAGGCTCAGGTGGTCCAGGAGACACGTCAGGGTGGCCTTGGGGACAAGGGGACATTGTTGGGGACACCCTCGGGTGTCACAACCATTGTCACAAACCCCCTGCTCAAAGAGATCTAGGACTTGATGTCACACGAGGTGACAATGGGGGAATGAGGCCACCGGGTGCAGGTGGTCATGGTGGCCTTGGGGACAAAGGGACATGGTTGGGGACAAAGGGACATGGTTGGGGACACCCTCGGGTGTCACAACCATTGTCACAAATCCCCCAAGCAAAGGGAATTGTCACCGGTGTCACTGGGATGTGACACATGGGGGTGACAATAGGGGAATGAAGCCACCGGGCTCAAGTGGCCTTGGGGACAAGGGGACATGGTTGGGGACATCTCTGGGTGTCACAACCATTGTCACAAACCTCCCCCCCCATTTTTGTCCCCCAACACCCTATTTTTGGGTACAGACACCCCATTTTTGGGTCCGTGAACCCCAGTTTTGGGTACAGACTCCCCATTTTTGTCCCATGTCCCCCCATTTTTGGGTCTGGACACCCCATTTTGGGGGCTGTGCCCCCATTTTTGGGGGTCCAGACACCCCATTTTTGACCCCATCCCCCCCATTTTTGGATCTGGACACCCCATTTTGGGGGCTCTGCACCCATTTTGGGGGGTCCAGACACCTCATTTTTGGCTCCAGACACCCCATTATTTGGTCTGGACACCCCATTTTTATCCCACATCCCCCCATTTTTGGGTCCGGACACCCCATTTTTGGGGCCATGAACCCATTTTGGGGGGTCCAGACACCCCATTATTTGGTCTGGACACCCCATTTTTGTCCCACGTCCCCCCATTTTTGGGTCCGGACACCCCATTTTTGGGTCCAGACAGCCTAGTATTTGGACTGGACACCCAGTTTTTGGCACCTGACACCCCATTTTGGGGCTGTGCACCCAATTTTGGGGGTCTGGACAGCCAGTTTTTGGCACCCAACACCCCTTTTTGTCCCCTACCCCCTAATTTTGGGGGCTGTGAACCCCATTTTTGGGTCCAAACTCCCCATTTTTGGGGCCGTGAACCCACCTTCTCAGGCTCGGGCAGCCCGTCAAGCAGCATCGTGGCCTCGCGGTGGCTCCCGGTTGTCCCCGGTGTCCCCGATGTCCCCATTGTCCCCAACACCGCCCGGTACAACCCGGGGGGGATGAGTGGGGACGGCAGCTCCCGCAGGAAATCCTTCAGGACACCTACACGGACAGACGGACGGACACGGTGACATCGCGGGGACATGGGGACACCCCCGGGAAATCTTTCAGGACCCCTGGACAGACGGACGCAGTGACAAAGTGACATCAGAGGGGACTCATGGGGACATTAGAGGGGACACATGGGGACAGCAGAAGGGACAGAGGGGACATCAGAGGGGACACATGGGGACATCAGAGGGGACAGAGGAGACACAGGGGGACAAAGTGACACTGTGGGGACATCAGATGGGACATGGGGACATCAGAGAGGACACAGGGGACATGGGGACACCCCCAGGAAATCTTTCAGGACCCCTGGACAGACGGACACAGTGACAAAGTGACATCGCAGGGACATTAGAGGGGACATATGGGGGCATCAGAGGGGACACATGGGGACAGAAGGGACAGAGGGGACATCAGAGGGGACACAGGGGGACAAAGTGACACTGTGGGGACATCAGATGGGACATGGGGACATCAGAGAGGACACAGGGGACAGCAGAGGGGACACAAGGGCCATGAGAGGGGACACAGGGGACATCAGAGGGGACACAGGGGGACAAAGTGACACCATGGGGACATCAGAGGGGACACATGGGGATATTAAAGGGGACACAGAGGACATCAGAGTTGACACAGGGGACACTGGAGGAGACACAGGGGGCATGGGAGAGGACACATGGGGACATCACAGAGGACACAGGGGACATGGGAGGGGACACATGAGACAGCAGAGGGGACATGGGGACATCAGAGGGGACACAGGGGGACAAAGTGACACCATGGGGACATCAGAGAGGACACAGGGGACATCAGAAGGGACACACCAGGACGCCCCTTACGGATCCCTGGGACAAAGTGACACCATGGAGACATCCGAGAGGACATGGGGACACCAGAGGGGACATCAGAGGGGACACAGGGCCACCCACCGGTGACAACATTGATGTCCGGGTAGCGCCGCTCCGACAGCGTCACAGCCGCGCTGTCCCTCTCGAACGCGTCCCGAAGCTCCTTCTTGACGGCGGCCGAACCACAGAGCCGGTACAACCCCACCACCTTGGGGACGCGGTGACACCGTCACCGGTGTCACCGGTGTCACCGCGTCCCCAAAACACCCCCCCCAACAGAGTCCCCCTCACCTTCAACCCGCGCCGCTCGATCTCGGCGACGCATTTTTGGATGAGAAGCGGCACTTTGGTGGGCGAGTTCTCCCGCTCTACGAGGCGCCGGAGCTCAACGCCGAAAACGCGGGGTTCCGAGCCAAAACCGCGGGGTTCCAAGCCAAAAATGGGGGGTTCCGAGCCAAAATTGGGGGATTCTGCCCCAAAAGGGGGTTGTGAAGCGCCGGGTTGGGGGTTTTGCCGCACCAAGGTGAGTTTGGTGTAGAGGATCCCGCGGGGTTGGAGCCGCACGGCGAGTTGTTGCGTTCGGTGATCTGTGGGGGATAAATGTCATGAAATGTCACCAAAAGTGATGGGGGTGTCACCTGAGGGGTCCACGGGGGTGTCAACAGGGTTTTATGTCCCCAAATGTCCCCAAAACTGACCCGAGTGTCACCATAGAGGACGTGAGGAAGGATGACGGTGACACCATTGAGGTCCCAAATGCCCCCAAAACTGACCTGGGAAGGTGTCACCAAGATGGTTTTGTGTCCCCAAATGTCCCCAAAACCAATCCAGGTGTCACCTTAGAGGACGTGTGGCAACACCACGGTGCCACCAACATCACTTTGTGTCCCCAAATGCACCCAAGATGTCACCCAAGTGTCACCCCAGAGAACATGGGGCAGCACTGTGGTGCCACCAACATCATTTTGTGTCCCTAAACCCCCCCAAGATGTCACCCAAGTGTCACCTCAGAGAACATGGGGCAGTACCACGGTGCCACCAACATCACTTTGTGTCCCCAAACTCCTCAAAACCAACCTCAGAAGGTGCCACCAAGATGGTTTTGTGTCCCCAAATGTACCCCAAACCAACCCGGGTGTCACCTCAGAGACCATGTGGCATCACCATGGTGCCACCACCATGGTTTTGTGTCCCCAAACCCCCCCCCCAAGATGTCACCCAAGTGTCACCTCAGAGAACATGGGGCAGCACTACGGTGCCACCACCATGGTTTTGTGTCCCCAAATGCCCCCAAGATGTCACCCAAGTGTCACCTCAGAGAACATGGGGCAGCACCACGGTGCCACCAACATCATTTTGTGTCCCCAAACTCCTCAAAACCAACCTCGGAAGGTGCCACCAACATGTTTTTGTGTCCCCAAATGTCCCCAAAACCAACCCAGGTGTCACCTCAGAGACCATGTGCCACCACCACGATGTCACCACCATGGTTTTGTGTCCCCAAACCCCCCCCAAGATGTCACCCAAGTGTCACCTCAGAGAACATGGGGCAGCACCACGGTGCCACCAACATCACTTTGTGTCCCCAAACTCCTCAAAACCAACCTCAGAAGGTGCCACCAAGATGGTTTTGTGTCCCCAAATGTCCCCAAAACCAACCCAGGTGTCACCTCAGAGACCATGTGGCACCACCGCGGTGCCACCACCATGGTTTTGTGTCCCCAAATGCCCCCAAAACCCCCCAAAAAGTCACCTCGGAAGACATGCGGCAGCCCCACGGTGCCGTGGCCGCAGAGCCGGTTCCGCCGCGCCGCCGCGTCCCACGCGAACACCATAACCTTGAGGTGCCGCGCGGCCTCCAGCTCCAGGTTGAAGTTATGGTTGAGCCCCAGCGCCGCCCCCCGCGCCGGCACCAGCGCCGTCCGCGCCCGTTTGGCCGAATCCACCTGCAAGACGCAGAAATAATCCCGCGGCTCGGCGCTCGGCGCCGCCGGTTTCAGATCCCGGACGCCGCGGAGGTGAACGGCGACCAAACCCGACACGGGGCCAAGCGCCGAAGAGTCGTCGCAGCTGTAGGGACGGAACGCGGTGACATCCAAAGCGGCGTCACTGTCGGCGGCGTCCCCGCGGGTTTTCACCGGGAGCTCCGGGGAGTCGCCGTCGCTCAGGTAACCGGTTGGTTTGGGTCGCGGCGGCGGTGCCGGCGAAGCCACCGAGGTGTCCAGGTGGTAGCGGGTGATGACGCCGCGTGGGGAGGTGGCGCCGGAGTGTCCCCCGTTGTCATCGTGTCCCCGAGGGCGGGGGCTCCGTAAGCTGAGTTTGCGCCGAAGTTCCGGGAGTTTCTTCATCTTGAGCGAGAGGCGGCGGACGGTGCCGGGGGATTTGGTTTTGGGGAGAGAACGGCTCTTTTTGGGGCTGGCGGGAGGGGACGGGGGGGTCCCCGTGGTGACGCAGGGGAGAGGTGTCTTGCCTGGGGGGGGACAAAGGGGGTGAGTGGGGATTGGGGGGAACTGGGGGGGAAGGATGGGAGGGGGTGGTTGGGGACAATTCTGGGGCCACTGTAATTTGGGGACAGGGACTGTGGGGTCCTGGGTAGGGGGGACAGGGCCTGGGGGTCTTTGGGTAACACTAATGGGGGGGACAGGGACTGTGGGGTCTTGGGGACACTGTAATGGGGGGGACAGGGACTGTGGGGTCTTGGGGACACTGTAATGGGGGGGGACACGGACTGTGGGGTCCAGGGTGGGGGGACAGGGACTGTGGGGTCCTGGGGGGCAGGGACAGGGACTGTGGGGTCTGGGGACACTGTAATGGGGGGAACAGGGACTGTGGGGTCTTGGGGACACTGTAATGGGGGGGACATGGACTGTGGGGTCTTGGGGACACTGTAATGGGGGGGACAGGGACTGGGGGGTCTTTGGAACATTGTAATGGTGGGGACATGGACTGTGCTATGGGGTCTTGGGGACACTAATGTGGGGGACAGGACTGTGGGGTCTTGGGGACATTGTAATGGGGGGACAGGGACTGTGGGGTCCTGGGGCACAAGGACAGGGACTGTGGGGTCTGGGGACATTGTAATGGGGGGAACAAGGATTGGGGGGTCTTGGGGACACTGTAATGGGGGGGACAGGGACTGTGGGGTCTGGGGACATTGTAAAGGGGGGGACAGGGACTGGGGGGTCGTGGGGGGGGTGACAAAGACCAAACGCTCAGGGTGATGGTGAAGAGGGGACCCTGGAGACACTCCTGGGGGGGTGACAGGGCCAAAGGCTGTGGGGGCCACCACTGTCCCCAACCCACAACCACCACTCACCGAACGCCTGGGTCCTCCCAGCTCCCGGCTCCTCTCGAGTGCCACCGACGTCCCCTGTCCCCAACGTCCCCATCGTGCTCCGGGGGGGCTCTTCCCAGCTTATTTGGGAGGGGGACTCTTTGCTGTGTCCCCCCCGGGGGTCATCGTCTTCGGGGATGGGGTTGTACCAGATGTCCCCACTGGCGGTGGCACCGCCATCGGTGTCACCTCCCGGTTCCTCATGTCCCAACACCCAGCGCCGGCTGCTCCGCTCCAGGCTCTGCAGGTAGGAACCATGGGGGGGACTCTTGCCACCCCCCCCAAAATCACCGGGACCATTCGCCGCGTCGCCCCCTGGATCATCATCGTCAGTGTCACCGATGTCACTCGTGTCCTGGGGGGGTTTCGGGGGGTGGTTTTGCTTGCGGGGTGATGGCGGATCCGGCGCTGGCACCTCCGGGGATGTTGGGGAGTCGGGGCTCGGGGGGGAGGTCTCTGTGGGGGGCAGAGGGGTGAGGTGAGGGGGGGGTCCCCAAAATGTGAATGGGGGTGGGGGTTCCCTCCTCAGTGGGGAGACTGGAGGGACCCCAGGGTGATGGGGGGATCCCTTCTTTTGGGGGGGTCCCTTCTTTGGAGGGAAGATATGAGGGACCCAGGCGTTCGGGGGTTCCCTCCTCGGGGGGGGGTCTCTTCCTTGCAGGGGGGTCCCTTCCTTAGTTGGGGGGTACAGGAGGGACCCTGGGGTGATGGGGGGACCCTTCTTTGGGGGTTCCCTTCTTTTGGGGGGTCCCTTCTTTGGATGGGAGGCAGGAGGGACCCAGGCGTCCGGGGGGTCCCCTCCCCAGTGTGGGGACAAAAGGGACCCTGTGGTTATGGGGGGGGGGTCCCCTCCTGACAGAAGAGGATGGGAGGGACCCCATGGTGACAGGGGGACCCTTCTTTGAAGGGAGGGGGGTCCCTTCTTTTGGGGGGTCCCTTCTTTGGAGGGAAGGCAGGAGGGACCCAGGCGTCTGGGGTTGGGGGGTGGGGGGGGTGGCCTCCTCAGTGGGGGTCCCCTGTGTTTCGAGGGGGTCCCTTTTCTTTCAGGGGGTGTCCATACCTCTGTCCTTGACCTCCAGTTTCTTCGGGCGGTCGCGGCCCCTCAGGCGGGAGAACGTTCGGCGCAGCAGCGGCTCCGCCATCGCCCCCCCGGCCCCTCAGGTCTCCTTGGTCCCCTCAGGTCCCTCCAGTTCCCCTCAGTCCCCTCAGGTCCCCACAAGTCCCCTCAGCCTGTCCTTGTCCCCTCAGGTCCCTCCAGGTCCCCTCAGGTCCCCCAGGTCCCCTCAGCTGGTTCTTGTCCCCTCAGGTCCCTCCAGGTCCCCTCAGTCCCCACAGGTCCCCTCAGCCCGTTCTTGTCCCCTCAGCTCAGTCCCCTCAGGTCCCTTTGGTCCTTTGGGTCCCCTCAGGTCCCTCCAGGTCCCCTCAGCCTGTTCCTGTCCCCAGGTATCCTTAGGTCCCCACAAGTCCCCTCAGGTCCCTCAAGTCCCCTCAGCCCGTTCCTGTCCCCTCAGGTCCCTTGGGTCCCCTCAGCTTGTTCTTGTCCCCTCAGCTCAGTCCCCTCAGGTCCCTTTGGTCCTTTGGGTTCCCTCAGGTCCCCTCAGCCCGTTCCTGTCCCCTCAGGTCCCCCCAGGTACCCTTAGGTCCCCACAAGTCCCCTCAGGTCCCTCAAGTCCCCTCAGCCCCTTCCTGTCCCCTCAGGTCCCCTCAGGTCCCTTGGGTCCCCTCAGCCCGTTCTTGTCCCCTCAGCTCAGTCCCCTCAGGTCCCTTTGGTCCTTTGGGTCCTCTCAGGTCCTCTCAGCCCGTTCCTGTCCCCTCAGGTCCCCCAGGTACCCTTAGGTCCCCACAAGTCCCTCAAGTCCCCTCAGCCTGTTCCTGTCCCCTCAGGTCCCTTGGGTCCCCTCAGCTCGTTCTTGTCCCCTCAGCTCAGTCTCCTCAGGTCCCTTTGGTCCTTTGGGTCCCCTCAGCCTGTTCCTGTCCCCTCAGGTCCCTTGGGTCCCCTCAGCTTGTTCTTGTCCCCTCAGCTCAGTCCCCTCAGGTCCCTTTGGTCCTTTGGGTCCCCTCAGGTCCCTCAAGTCCCCTCAGCCCGTTCCTGTCCCCTCAGGTCCCCAGGTCCCCTCAGCTCGTTCTTGTCCCCTCAGTTCGGTCCCCTCAGGTCCCCTCAGCCCGTCCTTGTCCCCTCAGGTCCCCAGGTCCCCTCAGCTCGTTCTTGTTCCCTCAATTCAGTCCCCTCAGGTCCCCTCAGCCCGTCCTTGTCCCCTCAGGTCCCCCAGGTCCCCTCAGCTTGTTCTTGTCCCCTCAGGTCCCCTCAGCCGGTTCTTGTCCCCTCAGCTCAGTCCCCTCAGGTCCCTTGGGTCCCCTCAGCCCGTCCTTGTCCCCTCAGGTCCCCCAGGTCCACTCAGCCGGTTCTTGTCCCCTCAGGTCCCCTCAGCCCGTTCCTGTCCCCTCAGGTCCCGTCAGCTCGGTCCCCTCAGATCCCCTCGGTTCCTCGGGTCCCCTCAGGTCCCTTGAGTCCCCTCAGCTCGTTCTTGTCCCCTCAGTTCGGTCCCCTCAGGTCCCTCGGGTCCCCTCAGCTGGTTCTTGTCCCCTCAGTTCGGTCCCCTCAGGTCCCTTGGGTCCCCTCAGCTCGTTCTTGTCCCCTCAGCTCAGTCCCCTCAGGTCCCCTCGGGTCCCCTAAGCCCAGTCCCCTTGGTCCCCTCGGGTCCCCTCAGCTCGTTCTTGTCCCCTCAGTTCGCTCCCCTCAGGCCCCTCCAAGTCCCCTCAGGTCCCCTCGGTCCCCCCCCGGTCCCCTCAGCCTGTCCTTGTCCCCTCAGGTCCCCTCAGCCCGCCCTTGTCCCCTCGGTCCCCTTAGCTCGTTTCCCTCAGCGCGCCCGGGCCCGAAGCGCCGGATCCGCCATCGCCCCCCCCGGTCCCCTCGTTCCCCCCCCGGGTCCCCTCGGTCCCCTCAGATCCCCTCAGCCCCTCCAGGTCCCCACAAGTCCCCTCAAGGTCCCCTCAAGCCCCCTCAGCTCGCTCTTGTCCCCTCAGTTGTTGTTCTTGTCCCCTCAGCGCGCCCGGGCCCGAAGCGCCGGATCCGCCATCGCGGCGCCGCCAATTCCTGGGATGCCGGGAGCTGTAGTCCGGAATTTAACCCCCTCCCCGCCAAAAAAGAGACACCCCCAGACTGAAACACTCCCCCCCCGGGACAGAGACAACCCCCCTTGAGGCTGAGAAACCCCTTTGGAACCGGGACACCCCCCCTGGGACTGAGAAACCGCCTTGGAACGGGACCCCCCCACCCCGCCCCGGATCGGGGACACCTCAGGTCCCTCTGTCAATTTGGGGGGTATTTGGGGGTCTGGGAGGGATTTAGAGGGGGGTCTGGGGGTATTTGGGGGTCTAGAGGGGGATTTAGGGGTCCTGGGGGGGATCTGGGGAAGCCATGGGGTGTAATTATGGGTCTGGGGGGTATTTGGGGGAGCCCTGGGGGGATATTTGGGGGGGTTGAAGTGTAATTATGGATCTGGGGGGTATTTTGGGGGAGCCCTGGGGGGATATTTAGGGGGTCTGGGGTGTAATTATGGGTCTGGGGGGTATTTTGGGGGAGCCCTGGGGGGATATTTGGGGGTCTGGGGTGTAATTATGGGTCTGGGGGGTATTTTTGGGGAGCCCTGGGGGGATATTTAGAGGGTTTGAAGTGTAATTATGGATCTGGGGGGTATTTTGGGGGAGCCCTGGGGGGATATTTAGGGGGTCTGGGGTGTAATTATGGGTCTGGGGGGTATTTTTGGGGAGCCCTGGGGGGATATTTGGGGGGTCTGAGGTGTAATTGTGGGTCTGGGGGTTATTTCTGGGGAGCCCTAAGGGGATATTTGGGGGTCTGGGGTGTAATTATGGGTCTGGGAGGTATTTTTGGGGAGCCCTGGGGGGATATTTAGAGGGTTTGAAGTGTAATTATGGATCTGGGGGGTATTTTTGGGGAGCCCTGGGGGGATATTTAGGGGGTCTGGGGTGTAATTATGGGTCTGGGGGGTATTTTGGGGGAGCCCTGGGGGGATATTTGGGGGGTCTGGGGTGTAATTATGGGTCTGGGGGGTATTTTGGGGGAGCCCTGGGAGGATATTTGGGGGGTCTGGGGTGTAATTATGTGTCTGGGGGGGTATTTTGGGCAACCCAAAGGATAACTAAAGGGATTTTGGGGATCCCTGAGGGCCCAAGACCCCCCTAAACCCCCCACCCCACATCACCGGGTGTCCCCAACCCCACACAACCCCCCCCAATGTCACTGGTTGGGGGGTGTCACTCTACACACATCTTTATTTCTCTGCAGGGAACCCCCCAAAATCCCCCCCAGGACCCCAAATTTTCACTCAAATGGACACACAGGTGAGTAGAAGGGGGTCATGGGGACCCCCCCAAAGTGCTCGGGTCACTTTTGGGGTGTCCCTTTGCGTTCAGGGGGGTCCCTCGCACACCCAGGGCAGGTGGCCCCCGCAGGGGTAATCGAACCACTCGCCGTCCCCCCCCATGGCCCCACAGTTTTCCTGTTGGCCCCCGTTGGGCTCATTCCGGTGCCACCAGCTGTGACAAAGAGGAGGGGGACATGACATCTTGGGGGTGTCCCCAAGTGTCCCCATTATTCCCTTAACAGGGACCCCCACCCCCGAACGCCTGGGTCCCTCCACTGAGGAGGAGAACCCCCCAAAAAAGGGTCCCCCTGTCACCATAGGGTCCCTCCTGTCCCCAAACTAAGGAATGGACCTCCCCTAAGTAGGGGACCCCCCCCTATAACCCCTGGGTCCTTCCACTGAGGAGGGACCCCACCCCCAAAGAAGGGTCCCCCTTTCACAATGGGGTCCCTCCTGTCCCCCCCCAACTAAGGAGGGGATCCCCCCCCCCCCTGAACCACAGGGTACCCTGGGGATCCCCCCAAAAAAGGGACATCCCCCCCCCATGCCCCCCCTCCCCAAAATCACCCTAGGGTCCCTCCTGTGTCCTCCCAAAAAGAAGGGACCCCCCCAATCACCCTGGGGGGTCCTGTACCCCAAATAAGACATTCCCCCCATCACCCTGGGGTCCCTCCTGTGTCCCCCCAAAAGAAGGGACCCCCCCATAACCCCAGGGTCCCTCCTGTCCCCCCCAAAGAAGGGAACCCCCCAAGGAAGGGACTCCCCAATCACCCTGGCATCCTGTACACCAAAGAAGGGATCCCCCCCAAAGAAAGGACCCCCCAAAAAGTGACCCCCCCAAGGAAGGGGCCCCCCGTCCCATTGGTGTCCCGTACCATTGTCCCCCCCGTACCTGCTTTCGGGGGTCACCACGGTCCCGTTCGTTCTCTTCCAGGTGCCCTCGACGTCCGAGTCGCGGATTCCGAGCCAGGACGAACCTTCCAGCATCTTCCGGATGTGATCCTGGGGACAAAACCAGCGTCACCCGCCCTTGGGGACAGCAGGGGGACAACCTGGGGTGCTGCGAGGTAGGACCTGATGCCCTCCACACTCCCCAGCTCTCTAGGCGGGGTTTTAGTGCCGGGGGGACAGTTTGGAGGAGGTTTGGGGGTCAGGGGTGGCAGCGTGAGGGGCACTCGGGCTCTAAGCTGGGCTTAAGGGCGGCTTATCTAGGGGTTTGGGGTCAACGTTGTGAAAAATGAGGTGTGGGGTTAAAGTTAGAGACTCCTTGGGCTCTGGACTCGTTTAGGACTAGGTTTAATCTCGTATGTTTAGGATTAGGGCTATGTTAGAGCCTTACTGGGCTCTGGACTAGTTTAAATCACATATGTTTAAGTTTAGGGCTGGGTTAGAGCCTTATTGGGGTCTGAACTAGCTTAGGGCTAGTTTAAATCCTATATATTTAGCATTAGGGCTGTGTTATAGCCTTACTGGAGTCTGGACTGGTTTAGGACTAGTTTAAGTCCTATATATTTAGGGTTAGGACTGGGTTAGAGCCTCACCGGGTTCTGGGCTAGTTTAGGGCTAATTTAAATCCTATATGTTTAGGATTAGGGCTGGATTAGAGACTCGTTGGGTTCTGGACTATCTTAGGGCTGGTTTAAGTTTCATATGTTTAGGGTTAGGGCTGAATTAAGGCCATGTTGGAGTTTGGGCTATTTTAGGATTAGCTTAAATCCTATAAATACATGTAGAATTAGGCTTAGGATAGGCCTGGGATTACAGTTATGCATAACTGGATTAGGGTTAGACTTAAGTCCAGTTTTACCATTAGGGACAGGCTTAGGGTCAGGGTTAGGGTTAGAGCCAAGCTTAGGACAAGGCTTAGGGACAGGCTTATAGTCAGTTTTAGCATTAGGCATAGAGTTAGGGGCAGGTTTTGGCTGGATTTGGCCCAGCATTAAGGTTACACCTCTGTTAGGAATGATGTCAGGTTTAATTGTAGCAACATTAGGCTGTAAATTTAGGTGTAAAAGGGCAAAATTTAGGCCAAGCTTAGGGTGAGCCTGGGGAAAAAGCGGGGTGTGGAGTTTAGGACAAGGCTTTATAGGGTTCCAGCTGCTCCCCGTCCCCCAGAAAACAGCCCCCTCCCCACAAAGCTCAGCTTAAGCACCACAGTGTCACCTTCTCCTCGGGTCCGTCCACCTCCAGAAGCTGCGAGCCCAGGAGCGAGCAGAAATTTTGGGCGTTTTCCCAAGAATTGGCCATTTTTGAGTAAAAATAGCAAGAATTCTGAAAATAAGTCCAGCCTTTGGAGCAGGGGGGACAACCTGGGGACAAGGGGACACAAAAAAGGCAGTTGGAGCTTTGCTTAAGCCACACGTTAGGCCTGAATTTTAGGCCTTCGTCAGGCTTAAGTTTGCCTCAAGGTTAGGACGCCAATGGGGTTTGACCTCCCTTAGGATTAGCTTGAGTTTCATCTCATATTCAGCTTCACTTAAGCCCCATGTTAGGGCTGAATTTTAGGCCTAAGTGCCTTAGTCAGGCCTAAGTCTGCCTCAGGGTTAGGAACCCAGTGGGGCTTGACCTCCCTTAGGATCAGCTTAAGTTTCATCTCATATTGAGCTTCACTTAAGCCGCATGCTAGGGCATTTTAGGCCTAAGTGCCTTAGTCAGGCCTAAGTCTGCCTCAGGGTTAGGAACCCCGTGGGGTTTGACCTCCCTTAGGATTAGCTTGAGTTTCATCTCATATTCAGCTTCACTTAAGCCCCATGTTAGGGCTGAATTTTAGGCCAAAGTGCCTTAGTCAGGCCTAAGTCTGCCTCAAGGTTAGGACGCCAATTGGGTTTGACCTTCCTTAGGATTAGCTTAAGTTTCATCTATTTAGGTTTAGATTAAGTTTCATATATTTAGGATTAGGACCTCATTAGGGTTTAGGCTCAGTTAGGCTTAGCTTAAGCCCCTTAAATCACATTCAATACAGGATGAGCTCAGCTTTAGTGCCCTATTGCAGTTTGAGCTTCGCTTAAGCCACATGCCTGCCATGTAAGTGCTCAATTTCAGCCAGTACAAATTAAGCCAAGCTTAAATACTTGAAATATCAGTTCTAGGGTTAGCTTAAGCCCCCTAAATCACCCTAAATACATGGTTAGATCAGGTTCAGCCCTATTGCAGTGTGAGCTTCGCTTAAGCCACATCCGTGCAGCTTAGTGCTGAATTTCAGGTGATGTAGGTTAAGCCAAGCTTAAATAGTTGAAATATCAGTTCTAGAGTTAGCTTAAGCCCTCTAAATCACCCTAAACACATGGTTAGATCAGGCTTAGCACCCTATTGCAGTGCAAGCTTCGCTTTAGCCGCATCCCTGCCAGGTAAGTGCTCAATTTCAGCCAACGCAAGTTAAGCCAAGCTTAAATACTTGAAATATTGGTTCTAGGGTTAGCTTAAGCCCCATAAATCACCCTAAACACATTGTTAGATCAGGCTTAGTGCCCTATTGCAGTGAGAGCTTTGCTTAAGCTGCATACCAGTGCAAGTTAAGCCACGCTTAAATACTTGATTACTTTCAGCCAGCTCAAGTTAAGCCAAACTTAAATAGTTGAAATATCAGTTCTAGGGTTAGCTTAAGCCCTCTAAATCACCCTAAACACATTGTTAGATCAAGCTTAGTGCCCTATTGCAGTGCAAGCTTCGCTTTAGCTGCATCCCTGCCAGGTAAGCACTCAATTTCAGCCAACGCAAGTTAAGCCAAGCTTAAATACTTGAAATATTGGTTCTAGGGTTAGCTTAAGCCCCATAAATCACCCTAAACACATTGTTAGATCAGGCTTAGTGCCCTATTGCAGTGAGAGCTTTGCTTAAGCTGCATACCAGTGCAAGTTAAGCCACGCTTAAATACTTGATTACTTTCAGCCAGCTCAAGTTAAGCCAAACTTAAATAGTTGAAATATCAGTTCTAGGGTTAGCTTAAGCCCTCTAAATCACCCTAAACACATTGTTAGATCAAGCTTAGTGCCCTATTGCAGTGCAAGCTTCGCTTTAGCTGCATCCCTGCCAGGTAAGCACTCAATTTCAGCCAACGCAAGTTAAGCCGAGCTTAAATACTTGAAATATTGGTTCTAGGGTTAGCTTAAGCCCTCTAAATCACCCTAAACACATTGTTAGATCAGTCTTAGTGCCCTATTGCAGTGAGAGCTTTGCTTAAGCCGCATACCAGTGCAAGTTAAGCCAAGCTTAAATACTTGATTACTTTCAGCCAGCTCAAGTTAAGCCAAGCTTAAATAGTTGAAATATCAGTTCTAGGGTTAGCTTAAGCCCTCTAAATCACCCTAAACACATGGTTAGATCAGGCTTAGTGCCCTATTGCAGTGCAAGCTTCGCTTAAGCCGCATCCCTGCCAGGTAAGCACTCAATTTCAGCCAAAGCAAGTTAAGCCAGGCTTAACTATTCAAAATACAGGTTCTAGGACTCACAGGCGCGGGAGCAAACGTCGTCCTTGGTGCCATGCACGACCCAGCGGCTCCACTCGCGGTCCCCGGTGTAGAGCATCACCACCGACTGCCGGTTGTTGCCGTAATTAAAGAAGAGCTCGTTACCGGCCAGCGCCAGCAGCCCCCCGGCGCGGCACTCCCAGCGCTGCAGCGGCGCCGCCGGTTCCCGGCACGGCTCCAGCCGCACCAGCGCCAGGTTTTGGCTCCGCGTGGCGGTGACGCAGCGTTGGGTCCCCCACGATTGTAACCGGCCCCCCGGGAGCCAGCGGAACCGCTGGGACGGGGTTTGGGGACGACACGGTGACGCCGTCAGGAGCTGCCCCGAGGCTTCGACGCACACGGATTGGGCTTCGTTGTACAGCTGGAAGGAGCTGGAGGCTGCGGGGACATTGGTGGTGAGTTGGGGACATTCCCGGTGAGTTGGGGACATGTGGGGACAGGGGACACATGTGGGGATTGGGGACAAATGTGGGGATTGGGGACATGGCCATAGGTGACACTGTGGGACAGGGACAGGGCTTCATTGTACAGCTGGAAGGAGCCAGAGGCTGCGGGGACATTGGTGGTGAGTTGGGGACATTCCCGGTGAGTTGGGGACACTTGGGGACAGGGGACACACGTAGGGACTGGGGACAGGGGACACATCTGTGGGTGACACTGTGGGACAGGAATGGGGACACACATACAGCTTGGACTTCATTGTACAGCTGGAAGGAGCCAGAGGCTGCGGGGACATTGGTGGTGAGTTGGGGACATTCCCGGTGAGTTGGGGACACTTGGGGACAGGTCTGTGGGTGACACTGTGGGACAGGGAGGGGACAGGGGACAGGTGACAGGGACACACACCTGCACTTGGTGGCTCCTTCGCCTTCTCTGCTTCCAGCGCTGCTGTCAGGGCTGCCACTGGGTGGGGACATTGGGGACACAAGTGTCACCGTGTCACCACAATGTCCCCAGGAGGGGTGAGAAGTTGGTGTTGGGGACATTGGGGACACAAGTGTCACCGCAAAGTCCCTAGGAGGGGTGAGGAGCTGGTGTGGGGACATTGGGGACACAAGTGTCACCGCAATGTCCCCAGGAGGGGTGAGGAGCTGGTGCGGGGACATTGGGGACACAAGTGTCACCGTGTCACCGCAATGTCCCCAGGAGGGGTGAGGAGCTGGGGTGGGGACATTGGGGACACAAGTGTCACCGTAATGTCCCCAGGAGGGGTGAGGAGCTGGTGTTAGGGACATTGGGGACACAAGTGTCACCGTGTCACCACAATGTCTCCAGGAGGGGTGAAGAGTTGGTGTTGGGGACACTGGGGACACACGTGTCACCACAAGGTCCTGGTGTTGCTGAGCCCCCATGTCCCCCCTGGGCACCCCCAGAACTGTCCCTCTGTCCCCCCGCAGCCCCCACATTGTCACCCCCCCCGGTGACAACGACCCCACCATGCTCACCGCGCCGGAGGCCACCAACGAGGATGGTGACATTGAGCAGCACTGACACCCCCAGTGCCACCAGTGTCACCAGCAGCAGCCGCGACCTGGAGCAGCAGACTGGAAACGAGGGGGGTGAGTGACAAAAGTGACACAAAAGTGACAAACAGCCCCCCCTGGGTGGCACTGACCGTGATGCGGTGACACCGGTGTCCTCGGCGCCGGGGGGTCGGGGACACGCTTGGGGTTGGGGACGGTGACAGGGGGGTCCAGGGGCTCGTAGGGGTTCTCGTCTGGGGGGGACGTGTCATCGCAGGCTGGGGAGGGGACAGAGGTGACAGCACTGGGGACACCCCTTTGGTGTCACCATATGCCCTGGTGACACCCTTGGGGACAATTGATGGACATGGGGGTCCCTTTGGTGTCATCACCCACCTTGGGGACAATAAATGGACATGGAGGTCCCTTTGGTGTCACCACCCACCCTGGGGACACTCTTGGGGACAATAGATGGACATGAAGGTCCCTTTGGTGCCACCACTCACATTGGGGACACCCTTGGGGACAATAGATGGACATGGGGGTCCCTTTGGTGTCACCACCCACCTTGGGGACAACAGATGGACATGAGGGTCCCTTTGGTGTCACCACCCATCTTGGGGGACAATAATTGGACATGGGGGGTCCCTTTGGTGTCACCACCCACCTTCGGGACAACAGATGGACATGGGGGTCCCTTTGGTGTCACCACCCACCTTGGGGACAACAGATGGACATGGGGGTCCCTTTGGTGCCACCACCCACCTTGGGGACAATAAATGGACATGAGGGTCCCTTCGGTGCCACCACCCACATTGAGGACACCCTTTGGGACAATATATGGACATGGGAGTCCCTTTGGTGCCACCACCCACCCTGGGGACACCCTTGGGGACAACAGATGGACATGGGGGTCCCCTAGCACCACGACACCCCAAAGTGACACTGAGGGGGGGTGCATTAGGGACATGAGGACACCCGTGTCACCCCCCCCGGGATGTCACCCACCTTTCTTGCCACCAGGTCCCTGTGGCCACGCTTGTCCTTGCCCATGGGTGTCCTCAAGGTTGCCGTACATTGTCCTTGTCACACGCCGAGCTGTCCCCAAAGTGTCCCCAACATGTCCCCACTGATAAAGCCAGCGGGAAGCGGGGGGGGTGACAGTTCCGGATGTCCCCCCCTTGGGGACAAGCCACAAAGGGGCCCCCGAGCCCCAGTGGGTCTGTCTCTTGGTGACACTTGGTGACAGTCCCCAAGGGGGGTGGTGAAGAGCCCGGTGTCACCAAGGTGTCCCCAAAGGGTGACAGTGGGACAGTGTCCGCGGTGTCCCCATGACCAGGGTGTCCCCATGTCCCCATGACCAGTGTGTCCCCATCCAGTGTCCCCATGTCCAGTGTGTCCCCATGTCCAGTGTGTCCCCATGTCCAGTGTCCCAATGTCCAGTGTGTCCCTGTGTCCAGTGTCCCTATTTCCAGTGTGTCCCCATGACCAGTGTCCCCATGACCAGTGTCCCCATGTCCAGTGTGTCCCCATGTCCAGTGTCCCCATGTCCAGTGTCCCAATGTCCAGTGTGTCCATATGTCCAGTGTCCCAATGCCCAGTGTGTCCCCATGTCCAGTGTCCCCATGTCTGGGATGTCCCCATGACCAGTGTCCCCATGTCCAGTGTGTCCTCATGTCCAGTGTTCCAATGTCCAGTGTGTCCCTATGTCCAGTGTCCCAATGTCCAGTGTGTCCCTATGTCCAGTGTCCCCATGTCCAGTGTGTCCCCATGTCCAGTGTCCCCATGTCCAGTGTGTCCCTATGTCCAGTGTCCCCATCCTCAGTGTGTCCCCATGCTCAGTGTGTCCCCGTGTCCAGAGTGTCCCCATGCCCAGTGTCCCCACGCCCATCCCACCCCGCCGTCCCCATCCCCAGGGTGCACCCAGGCCCACCCAGCACCCTCAGTGTCCCCAGGGCGGGTTCCTGTCCCCGCGCTGTCCCCAGGAAGGGGACAGGAAGGGCCGGCCGTTATCAGCCCCCGCCAGCCCCGGCCACCGCGCCACTGGCCGCTCACGGTGACAGTTGTGGTGACACCCGTTGTCCCCTCACGGGTCCCCCCGCCCCTCCCTGTCCTCTCTGGGTCCCCCCGACACCCCCTGGCATGAACCGCTGTCCCCGCGGTGCGGCGCTGCCCGCAGGCGCCAGGGGGCGCTGGCACCAACGGGGCGGGGCCAAAGAGGGGGCGGAGCCGGGCGGGGCGGAGCCAGTGAGGGGGTGGAGCCAGTGAGGGGGCGGAGCCAGTGAGGGGGCGGAGCAGCTGAGACGGGCCGGAGCTGCTATGGGGCAGAGCAGAGATAGAGGGCAGAGACACACACAGGGGGCGGAGCCGAAGGGGGTGGAGCCACGGGGAGGGGGCGGAGCCGCAGGGAGGGGGCGGAGCCACGGGGAGGGGGCGGAGCCGCGGGAAGGGGGCGGATCTGGGGAGGTGGGGCGGAGCCTCGGAGGGGCGGAGTTGGGGGGCGGAGCCGGGGTGGGCGGAGTCGGGGGGGCGGAGCCGCGGGAAGGGGGTGGAGCCACGGGGAGGGGGCGGAGCCGTGGAGGGGGCGGAGCCGTGGAGGGGGCGGAGCAGCTGAGAAGGGGGCGGAGGCGCTGGGGGCGGAGTCGTTGTGAAGGGGCGGAGCCACGGAGGGGTGGAGCCTCAGGGGGAGGAGCCCAAGAGGGGGCGGAGCCAAACGGGGGGGGCAGAGACGCACAGGGGGCGGAGCCGAAGGGGGTGGAGCCACGGGGAGGGGGTGGATCTGGGGAGGTGGGGCGGAGCTTCGGAGGGGCGGAGTCGGGGGGCGGAGCCGGGGGGGCGGAGCCGTGGAGGGGGGCAGAGCAGCTGAGAAGGGGGCGGAGGTGCTGGGGGCGGAGCCGTTGTGGAGGGGCGGAGCCACGGAGGGGTGGAGCCGCGGGGGGAGGAGCCCAAGAGGGGGCGGAGCCAAATGGGGGGGCAGAGACGCACAGGGGGCGGAGCCGCAGGGGGTGGAGCCACGGGGAGGGGGTGGAGCCATGGGAAGGGGGTGGAGCCGCGGGAAGGGGGCGGAGCCGTGGAGGGGGCGGAGCCGCGCGGGGGGCGGAGGCGCTGGGGGCGGAGCCGTTGTGGAGGGGCGGAGCCACGGAGGGGTGGAGCCGCGGGGGGAGGAGCCCAAGAGGGGGCGGAGCCAAACGGGGGGGCAGAGACGCACAGGGGGCGGAGCCGAAGGGGGTGGAGTCACGGGGGGCGGAGCCTCCGAGGGGGCGGAGCCTCTGAGGGGCGTGGCTGAGAGCAGCAGATACGGGGGGGGGGGAGACGGGGGAGTTGATATAAAAATAGCTAAAAATAAATAAAATAAGACTAAATAAAAATGAATAAATATCCAACCGGGTTTGTTTTAAATAATAATAATAATAATTAAAAAAAAAAAAGGACCATTTACAGTAGTCTCGTCCCCCCCCCAAACCCACAGGGTCCTGGGGGTCCTGGGGGGGGGAACTGGGCCAGTGCAACAGTGCGGGGGGGTTAATGGGGGTCCCTGGAGCCCCCCCCGCCGTGTCCCCCCCCCCCCCCGGCTTGGGGACAAGTGGGTCCAAGGGCCGGTGCCGGGGGGGAGGGGGGGGACGCGGGGACACCTGAGGGAGGTCGAGGCGGCTCCTGGAGGGTTTGGGGTTCAGGTGGGGGGGGCCGGGGGGGTCCCGGGCCGGGCGGTGCCGAAGGGTCGTCTGCTCCTCCTCCTGGGGACACAGGGACACAGTGGGGACAGCGGGACGGGGACACGGGGGGGGCAGCCCATGGTTGGGGCGTCCTCAGGACACCCCAAAACCCAGGGACACCCAACGGGGGGCTCAGGACCCCCCCAAACCCAGGGACACCCCATGGGGGAGTTCAGGACACCCCTAAACCCAGAGACACCACATGGGGGGCTCAGGGCATCCTGGGGACCCCCCAAAACCAGGGAGACCCAACGGGGGTCTCAGGACACCCCCAAACCCAGTGATACCCCATGGGGGTCTCAGGACACCCCAAAACTCAGGGATGACCCACGGGGGGGGTCAGAGCATCCTGGGGACCCCCCAAACCCAGGGACACCCAACAGGGGGCTCAGGGCATCCCCAAACCCAGTGACACCCCATGGAGGGGTCAGGACCCCCCAAACCCAGAGACAACACATGGGGGGCTCAGGGTCCCCCCAAACCCAGAGAAACCCCATGGGGGAATTAGAGCATCCTGGGGACACCCCCAAACCCAGGGATATCCCATGGGGGACCCAGCACCCCCCCCAAACCCAGGTACACCCCACAGAGGAACTCAGGACCCCCCAAACCCCAGTCCCCCCCATTTTGGGGTGTCCCCATATTGGGGACACACACACTCACGGCCTCGGGGGCGCTGGCCCACTCGGGGGGGGCGCAGGCGTCGTCCTCCCCCCGCGCCGGATCGGGCCCCTCGTCCTCGTATTCGGTCAGGTAGTCGGATTCCTCTTGGGGGGGACACACATGAAATTGGGGGTCAGGATGAGGCACCGTGTTTGGAGCTGCCCCCCCCAAACCCCCCCCCCAAAATCTGGGTCACCCCCTCATTCACCGTCGGCGTAACCGTCGGACAGGGGGGGTTTGGCGGGTTCGATGCGGGAGACGATTTCGGCCAAATCGGTGAAACCGGCGCTGGGACACGTCAGCACCTGGGGGGGACAGAGAGTGACACCCCCAAAGTGAGAGGTTGGGGAGGGGACGCGGTGAGAGGGACAGAAGGAGATGGGGGGGCAGGAGGTGGGACAAGGGGACAAAGGAGGGGACAGGAGATGGAACAAGGGGACAGGAGATGGGATAAGGGGACAAGGGGACAAAGGAGGGGACAGGAGATGGAACAAGGGGACAAGGGGACAAAGGAGGGGACGGGAGACGGGACAAGGGGACAAAGGGACAAAGGAGGGGACAGGAGATGGGACAAGGGGACAAGGGGACAAAGGACGGGACAGGAGGTGGGACAAGGGGACAAGGGGATGAGAAAAGGGGACAAAGGGACAAAGGAGGGGACAGGAGATGGCAGAAGGGGACAAAGGAGGGGACAGGAGATGGAATAAGGGGACAGGAGATGGGACAAGGGGACAAAGGAAGGGACAGGAGATGGGACAAGGGGACAAGGAGATGGGACAAGGGGGACAAAAGGATGAAGGGGAGGGGGACAGGAGATGGACGCAGAGACCAGGAGGTGAGGGACAGAAGGACACCAGGAGGACAGGAGGACACTGAGGGGGGACAGGAGGACACTTGGCGGCACAACCTGCACCAGGATGGCTGGAAGGACACGGGGGAGAGCGAGGACAAGACAAGGGACAAGGGCCAAGGACAAGGGACAGAGCTGCTCCGGAGGTGTCCCCGGTGTCACCGCACTCACGTCCATGCGCTTGCTCTCGTAGAAGTCGGCCGAGCGCCGGTCCTTCACCATCTGCTCGATGACGTCCCCGCGGCTCCAGCCCTCGAACACCACTTTGCCGTGCCCGTAGCCCACGTCCTGCGGGGACAGGTGGCCAAGGCCACATCGGTGGCCAGGGCACCCCAAACAATGGCCAGGGCACCCCAACAATGGCCTGGGTCACCCCAAACAATGGCCAGGGCACCTCAAACAATGGCCAAGGCCACCCCGAACAATGGGCCGGGGGATCCAAGGGATGGGTTGGACATGGCAACTGGTGGCCCAAGACACTCAACTGATGGTCCAGGACACCCAACTGATGGCCCAGGACACCCAACTGATGGCCCAAAAGACCCAACTGGTGGCCCAAGACACCCAAGTGATGGTCCAGGACACCCAACTGATGGCCCAGGACACCCAACTGATGGCCCAAGACACCAAACTGATGGCCCAAGAGATCCAACTGATGGCCCAAGAGATCCAACTGGTGGCCCAAGACACCCAACCAATGGCCCAAGACACCCAACTGATGGCCCAAGACACCCAACTGATGGTCCAGACACCCAACCAATGGCCCAAGAGACCCAACTGGTGGCCCAAGACACCCAACTGATGGCCCAGGACACTCAACTGATGGCCCAGGACACCCAACTGATGGCCCAAGAGACCCAACTGGTGGCTCAAGAGACCCAACTGATGGCTGGAGAACCCCATAGATGGTTGAGGCACTCAACTGATGGCCCAAGAGACCCAACTGATGGCCCAGGACACCCCATAGATGGTTGAGGCACCCAACTGATGGCCCAGGACACCCAACCAATGGCCCAAGAGACCCAACTGGTGGCCCAAGAGATCCAACTGGTGGCCCAAGACACCCAACTGATGGCCCAAGACACCCAACTGATGGTCCAGACACCCAACCAATGGCCCAAAAGACCCAACTGGTGGCCCAAGACACCCAACTGGTGGCCCAAGACACCCAACTGATGGCCCAGGACACCCAACTGATGACCCAGGACACCCAACCAATGGCCCAAGACACCCAACTGATGGCCCAGGACACCCAGCTGATGACCCAGGACACCCAACTGATGGCCAGGGCACCCAACTGATGGCCAGGGCACCCAACTGATGACCCAAGACACCCAACTGATGGCCCAGGACACCCAGCTGATGACCCAGGACACCCAGCTGATGACCCAGGACACCCAACTGATGGCCAGGGCACCCAACTGATGACCCAATCCACCCAACTGATGGCTGGAGAACCTCAACCCATGGCTTAGCGCATCTCACCGATGACTTGGGGCCCTCTGAGACACCCCACGGGCCTCCCCGCGCCCCCCAACTCACGTAGATCTCGTCGAACTTGCCGAAATCCATGGTCTTGAAGCGGTCGATGGGCGGGCGGATGTATTCGCAGTAGGAGCTGGACTTGACGACCTCCAATTGCCGCACGCAGGACACGTAGGCCAAGCGGGACTGGATCTCCGCCATATCGGGCACCTACGCGGACCAGGAGCTCAGCACCTCGTCCCCACCACCTCAGCGGCGTCCCCCGCGTCCCACCGGGTCTCACCTTGACTTTCTCAGCCCAAGGGTTGAGCCGTTTCCAGAGGAGCCACCAGCCGGACAGGCTGTCGCCGTAGTTGCAGAGGTCGGTCTCATCCTGGCTGCCCACGTCGATGGCGATCACCGTCTTGGCGCCCATGTTGCGGGCGATGTCGGCTGCGGGGTGGGAAGGGAAGAGGTTGGGTTGGGTTGGGTGGTGGGATGGTGTCCCATGGGCGCAGGAGCCCGGCGGCAGGATGGTGGCACAACGTGGGCATGGGCAGCGGCGCCGGGGGATGAGGAGCGTGGAGATGCACCAGGAGGACACTCGGTGGTGGGACACCAGGAGATGATGTGAGGTGGATGGAGACGGCTTGAACATGGAAGAGGGTGGAGATGCTCCAGGAGGGAACGCGGTGCTGAGGACATCAAGAGATGCAACGTGGAAGAAGGTGGTTTCCATGTGAAGAAGGATGGAGATGCCCCAGGAGGACACTCGGTGGTGAGGACATCAAGAGATGATGAAGCAACATGGAATAGGGTGGTTTCCATGTGAAGGAGGATGGAGATGCACCAGGAGGACACTCGGTGGTGAGGACATCAAGAGATGATGGTGCAATGTGGAAGAACGTGGTTTCCATGTGAAGAAGGATGGAGATGCCCCAGGAGGACACTTGGTGGTGGGACACCAGGAGGTGATGTGAGGTGGATGGAGACGGCTTGAACATGGAAGAGGGTGGAGATGCTCCAGGAGGGAACATGGTGCTGAGGACATCAAGAGATGCAATGTGGAAGAAGGTGGTTTCCATGTGAAGAAGGATGGAGATGCCCCAGGAAGACACTCGGTGGTAAGGACATCAAGAGATGATGAAGCAACATGGAATAGGGTGGTTTCCATGTGAAGGAGGATGGAGATGCACCAGGAGGACACTCGGTGGTGAGGACATCAAGAGATGATGGTGCAATGTGGAAGAACGTGGTTTCCATGTGAAGAAGGATGGAGATGCACCAGGAGGACACTCGGTGGTGGGACACCAGGAGGTGATGTGAGGTGGATGGAGACGGCTTGAAGATGGACAAGGATGGAGATGCTCCAGGAGGGAACACGGTGCTGAGGACATCAAGAGATGCAATGTGGAAGAAGGTGGTTTCCATGTGAAGAAGGATGGAGATGCCCCAGGAGGACACTCGGTGCTGAGGACATCAAGAGATGATGAAGCAACATGGAATAGGGTGGTTTCCATGTGAAGGAGGGTGGAGATGCCCCAGGAGGACACTCGGTGGTGAGGACATCAAGAGATGATGGTGCAATGTGGAAGAACGTGGTTTCCATGTGAAGAAGGATGGAGATGCCCCAGGAGGACACTTGGTGGTGGGACACCAGGAGGTGATGTGAGGTGGATGGAGACGGCTTGAACATGGAAGAGGGTGGAGATGCTCCAGGAGGGAACATGGTGCTGAGGACATCAAGAGATGCAATGTAGAAGAAGGTGGTTTCCATGTGAAGAAGGATAGAGATGTCCCAGAAGGACACTTGGTGGTGGGACACCAGGAGGTGATGGTGAAACATGGAGGAAGGTGGTTTCCATGTGAAGGAGGATGGAGATGCCCCAGGAGGACACTCGGTGCTGAGGACATCAAGCGATGATGGTGCAACGTGGAAGAAGGTGGTTTCCATGTGAAGGAGGATGGAGATCTCGGTGGTGAGGACATCAAGAGATGATGAAGCAACATGGAATAGGGTGGTTTCCATGTGAAGGAGGATGGAGATGCCCCAGGAGGACACTTGGGCATGAGGACATCAAGAGATGATGGTGCAATGTGGAAGAAGGTGGTTTCCATGCGAAGGAGGATGGAGATGCCCCAGGAGGACACATGGTGGTGGGACACCAGGAGATGATGGTGAAACATGGAGGAAGGTGGTTTCCATGTGAAGGAGGATGGAGAGGCCCAAGGAGGGCACCAGGAGATCAAAAAATCATGAGAGGATGACCCAAAATGGACCAAAGTGTCTTGGTGAAGTGTGAAGATGTTCCAGGAGGACAACCAGTGCTGGGGAGAACAAAAGATGGTGGAGATGCCCTGGGAGGACACCCAAAGTCGAGAAGATGATGCGGGATGGAGGAAGGTGGAGGTGGGAACCTAAGGAGCATGGAGATGCTCTAGGGGGGTGCTAAGGACACCCAGAGGTGACATAAGGTGACTCAGAGATGACACAAGATGGAGGGACATCTTTAAGGATGAAGATGATCTGGGAAGCCACCAAGAGATGACGCAAGACTCTGTGACTTATTTGGGACGTGAAGGAACATGAAGATGCCTTGAGGGGACATCCAACAACGAAGCCACCAAGAGATGATTCAAGATGAAGGGACGGATCTTCCACATGGAGGAGGATGATGATGTCTTGGAGGTCACCTGGTGCTGAGGACACCGTGAGATGACACAAGATGGACAAATGAAGATGCCCAACAACGAAGCCACCAAGAGATGATGCAAGACGAAGGGATGGATCTTCCACATGGAGGAGGATGATGATGTTTTGGAGATCATCTGGTGCTGAGGACACCACGAGATGAGATAAGATGGACGAACTTTGCTCTGCACGTGAAAGAAGATGAAGACGTCCAACAACGAAGCCACCAAGAGATGACGCAAGACGAAGGGATGGATCTTCCACATGGAGGAGGATGATGATGTTTTGGAGATCATCTGGTGCTGAGGACACCACGAGATGAGATAAGATGGACGAACATTGTTTTGAACGTGAAAAAAGATGAAGACGTCCAACAACGAAGCCACCAAGAGATGACACAAGATGAAGGGATGGATCTTCCACATGGAGGAGGATGACGATGTCTTGGAGGCCACCTGGTGCTGAGGACACCACGAGATGCCACAAGATGGACGAACGTCGTTTTGCACGTGAAAGATGAAGACGCCCAACGACGAAGCTGCCAAGAAGATGCAAAGCCAAGCCAGATGTCCCAAATCCAACCTCAAACCTCATCGAGAACCCATCTCGTGGTGGCCACGCAGCTCCCACCCAACCGCCGCATCGGCGGGCGCCCCGGTCGGGCGGTGCCGGTGCCGGCGTTGACTTGCCTGGCAGGTTGTTGATGTAACCCCCGTCCATCAGCAAGTTGCCGTCCTTGGGGTCGCAGAGTGGCGGTAGGTAGCCAGAAAGGGTCATGCTGGCTCGCACGTACCGCCAGAGCGAGCCTGCGCCGGCGGGAACAAACGCAATCAGCACGGTCCACCCCACACCCCACGCGTGGCGGGGGCTGCCCCTCGGCCTTGCCCGCGCCCGGGGATGTCTACAGCCCATGGTTGGCCAACGGGGCAACCACGGGTGGCAGAGGAACCCATTGCGCACTCTGACCGGCCACCTGGTCAATCGGGATTGGGCTCTTGGTCAACCTGGGTTGGGCTTTTGGTCAACCTTGGTTGGGTTCTTGGTGAATCTGTGTTGGGTTCTTGGTCAACCTGGGTTGAGTTCTTGGCCAATGTGTGTTGGGTTCTTGGTCAACCTGGGTTGGGCTCTTGGTCAACCTCAGTTGAGTTCTTGGTCAACCTGTGTTGGGTTCTTGGTCAACCTAGGTTGAGTTCTTGGTCAACCTGGGTTGGGTTCTTGTTCAACCTCGGTTGGGCTCTTGGCCAACCTCGGTTGAGTTCTTGGTGAATCTGTGTTGGGTTCTTGGTCAACCTGCGTTGGGTTCTTGGTCAACCTCGGTTGAGTTCTTGGTCAATCTGTGTTGGGTTCTTGGTCAACCTGGGTTGGGTTCTTGTTCAACCTTGGTTGAGTTCTTGGTCAATCTGTGTTGGGTTCTTGGTCAACCTGCGTTGGGTTCTTGGTCAACCTGGGTTGGGTTCTTGGTCAACCTTGGTTGGGCTCTTGACCAACCTCAGCTGAGTTCTTGGTCAACCTAGGTTGGGTTCTTGGTCAACCTCAGTTGGGTTCTTGGTCAACCTGGGTTGGGCTCTTGTTCAACCTCGGTTGAGCTCTTGGTCAACCTCGGTTGGGTTCCTGTTCAACCTCAGTTGAGTTCTTGGTCAACATGGGTTGGGCTCTTGTTCAACCTCAGTTGAGTTCTTGGTCAACCTGGGTTGAGCTCTTGGTCAACCTGGGTTGGGCTCTTGGCCAACCCCAGTTGAGTTCTTGGTCAATCTGTGTTGGGTTCTTGGTCAACCTCAGTTGAGTTCTTGGTCAACCTGGGTTGGCTTCTTGTTCAACCTCAGATGGGTTCCTGGCCAACCTCGGTTGGCTTCTTGCTCAACCTGGGTTGCGTTCTTGGGTCAACCTCAATTGGGTCCTTGGTCAACGTGAGTTTGGACATGGTTCAACCTGATTTGCGACATATTTTTGGGGGTTGTGGCGTGTTTTTTTTGGATTGCAATGTGTTTTTTTGGGGTTGTGACATATTTTTTGGGTTTCAAGGTGGTTTTGGGTTGGGACATTGTTTTTTTGGACCTGTTTGGGATGGGTTTTTTTTTCGGTGGGGCTTTTGGCCCCGGTGGGTGAGATGCTGACCTGGGACATTGTTAACATAGCAGCCATCCACCAGCAAGTGGCTGTCCTTGGGGTCGCAGAGCGGTGGCAGGTAGGGGGTGTAAGAAGCGCTGGCTCGGACGTAGCGCCAAAGGCTGCCTGCCGGAGGGAGAGGACACGGTCACGGCCACGGAGGTGACCGAGGCCGCCGGCACCGCGCCGGTGGGACCTTTGGAGCCCCGTGGACCAAGGGGAAGTCCCTCGGGGGGGATGTTAGGAGAGGGTGAGGGGGGTTAGTTGGCGTTAGAAGCCGGAGGAACAGGCAGAGCGAGAGCCAGGCTGCCACCGAGCCACCACCTGCGCCCCGTGGACGGCTCAATGTCCCAGGTGAGCGCCGACACCAGGCAAGGAGGAGGGGCAGCCACCGCAACGTCCCCACCACCGCGACGTCCCCACCACCGCGATGTCCCCATCACCATGATGTCCCCACCACCACAACATCCCCACCACTGCAACATCCCCATCACCATGATGTCCCCACCACTGTGAAGTTCTCACCACTGCAACGTCCCCACCAACGCGACGTCTCCACCACCGTGACGTCCCCACCACCGCGACGTCCCCACCACCACCATGTCCCCACCACTACAACGTCCTCATCACCATGATGTCCCCACCACCACAACGTCCCCACCACTGCAACGTCCTCATCACCATGATGTCCCCACCACTGTGAAGTTCTCACCACCGCGATGTCCCCACCACCACAATGTCCCCACCACTGTGATGTTCTCACCACCGCGACATCCCCACCACCACGATGTCCCCCCTACCGCGACATCCCCACCACCACGATGTCCCCACCACTGTGATGTTCTCACCACCGCGACGTCCCCATCACTGCGACGTCCCCACCACTGTGACGTCCCCACCACCGCATCATCCCTACCACTTGTCCAGCATCACCACCATATCATCATCTCCACAACCATGTTGCCTCCACCACCACCATGGCATCATCCCCACCACCACATGGCCACCACCACCATGGCCACCACCACAGGTCCAACACCACCACCACCACAGATTCATCCCCACCATCGCGTGGTCTCCACAACCACAGCATCATCCCCACCACCATGTTGTCTCCACCACCACCACAGCATCATCCCCACCACCATGTGGTCTCCACCACCACCACATCATCCCCACCACCACGTGGTCCCCACCACCACCACAGCTTCATCCCCACCACCACCACGTGCTCTCCCCCATGACCACGGCATCATCCCCAGCACCATGTAGTCTCCACCACCACGTTGTCTTCACCACCACCGCGTTGTCTTCACCACCACTGCGTTGTCTTCACCACCACCACATGGTCTCCACCACCACCACGGCATCATCCCCATGACCATGTAGTCCCCACCACCACGTGGTCTCCACCACCACCATGTTGTCTCCACCAGCACCACCAGATTGTCTCCATCACCACCATCACGTGGTCTCCACCACCACCATGTTGTCTCCACCACCACCACCACAGGGTCTCCACCATCACCATATTGTCTCCACCACCACCACCACAGGGTCTCCACCATCACCATATTGTCTCCACCACCACGTGGTCTCCACCACCACCATGTTGTCTCCACCAGCAGCATGGCATCATCCCCATGACCACATAGTCTTCACCACCACCACGTAGTCTCCACCACCACCACGTGGTCTCCACCACCACCATGTTTTCTCCATCACCACGTGGTCTCCACCACCACCACCATGCAGTCTCCACCACCATCATATTGTCTCCACCACCACCACCACGTAATCTCCACCACCACCATGTTTTCTCCACCACCACATGGTCTCCACCACCATCACGTAGTCTCCACCACCACCACATGGTCTCTACCACCACATTGTCTCCACCACCACCACCACATGGTCTCCACCACCACCATGTTTTCTCCACGACCATGTGGTCTTCACCACCACCATGTGGTCTTCACCACCACCACGTGGTCTTCATCACCACCACATGGTCTCCACCACCACCACGTGGTCTTCACCACCACCACGTAGTCTCCACCACCACCACGTGGTCTCCACCACCACCACATGGTCTCCACCACCACCATGTAGTCTCCACCACCACCATGTTGCCTCTACTACCACCATGTGGTCCCCATCACCACCATGTTTTCTCCACCACCACATAGTCTCCACCACCACCACATGGTCTTCACCATCACCACGTAGTCTCCACCACCACCACCACATGGTCTTCACCACCACCACGTAGTCTTCACCACCACCACCACATGGTCTCCACCACCACCACGCCACCGCGCCCCTGTGCTCCACATGCCGTGAGCGTGGGTTACTGGGGTTAGTGGTGAGCAGACGTTAGACGGGACACGTGTCCCCGGGGCGCTGAGATGTGGGGACACCCCCAGCATGTCCCCATCCCCATCCCACATCCCCACGGGGACCTGAGCCTGCTGGTGTCACCAACAGTGGTGTCACCACCACCACCTGGTCTCACCACGAGCCCTCCAAGCCATTTCCTTGCTGTGCCAGGTGTCCCCTCCCCATGGCATGTGACAAACCTTCCCCCAAGGGACAGCGGCACCATTTTGGGGTGCTGGTGAGGAGGGTCCCCACAAGGTGGGACGTGGTGGCACCAAAAGTGTCCCCGTGGTGGCTCTTACCATCCGTGTGCACCCGCATGGCCGAGGCCGTGATGTCGGTGGTGACATTGAAGTAGGGCAGCCATAGGTCCTGTGGGGACAAGACGGGGTGGGTGACACCGTGGGGACGTCGGGGGGTGGGTGGGACCCACTACGGGTGGTCCACGCGACGCACCTCGATTTGCTTGTCCTGGAAAACCTTGTTGATGCTGGTGTTGAAGGCCGAGCCCGAGAACATGGAGGTGATGGGGTAGGTGAGGTCCAGGACGGTCTCGAACACCGAGTTCATGCACTGGAGGGGGAGGAAGAGGACAGAAAAGGAGGAGGAGAAGAAGAAGGAGAAGAAGAAGCAGAAGGAGGAGAAGAAGAAGGAGAAGGAGAAAGAGGAGAAGGAGAAGAAGGAGGAGAAGGAGAAGGAGAAAGAGGAGAAGGAGAAGGAAAATGAGAAGGAGAAGGAGAAGGAGAAGGAGAAGGAGAAGAGAAGGAGAAGGAGAAAGAGAAGGAGGAGGAGGAGGAGGAGGAGGAGGAGAATGAGAAGAAGGAGAAGAGAAGGAGAAGGAGAAGGAGAAGGAGAAGGAGAAGGAGAAGGAGAAGGAGAAGGAGAAGGAGAAGGAGAAGGAGGAGAAGGAGGAGGAGGAGGAGAAGGAGGAGAAGGAGGAGAAGGAGGAGAAGGAGGAGAAGGAGGAGAAGAAAGAGAAGGAGGAGAAGAAAGAGAAGGAGAAAGAAGGAGAAGGAGAAAGAGAAGGAGGAGAAGAAGGAGAAGGAGGAGAAGGAGAAGAAGGAGAAAGAGAAGGAGAAAGAAGGAGAAGGAGAAGAGAAGGAGAAGGACAAGGACAAGGACAAGGAGAAGGACAAGGAAGGATGAATAAGGAGAGAAGGAGAAGGAAGAAGAAGAAGAGAGGGAGAGGAAGAAGAAGAGGAATAATAATAAGAAGAAGAAAAGGAGAATGATGAAGAAGGAGAACAAGAAGCAGAAGGATGAATATGAAGGAGAGAAGGAGGAAGAGGAGGAGGATGAGGAAGAAGGAGAGAAGTGGGAGAAAGAATAAGTAGAGAAGAGAGAGGAGAATGAGGAGGAGGAAGAAAAAGGAGGAGGAGGAATATGAAGAAGGAGAAAGAAAAGGGGAGAATAAAAGAGAAGAAAGAAGGAGCAGCAGAAGAGGAGAAGGAGGAGGAAGACAAGAAGAAAAGGGAAGGAGAGGAGGAAGAGGAGGAGACAAGGAGAAGAAGGACGAAGAGGAACAACAAGAGGAAGAAGAGGAACAAGAGAAAGAGGAAGGAGATGCTTTAGCAACACCCCAGCGGGTGTCCTCCCCAAAAGCGGGACAGCCGGGGCCGGGGTGACCTCGGCCGGTGTCACCGCACCCACCTTGGCCCACTCGCGCGCCCGCTGCTTGGTGCGCACGGCGCTGCGCTCCTCGGCGTAGAGCGCACCGATGAAGGCGCCGATGGACGTGCCACCCACCATGTCGATGGGGATCCCCGACTCCTCCATCGCCTTGATCACCCCGATGTGGGAGCAGCCCCTGTGTTGGGGACGACACCGAGGGGAGGATGGAGAAGATCGGGGACCCCCCATCCCCGTGGGTCCCACCGCGGCGCGTCACCCACCTGGCTCCGCCGCCCCCCAGGACCAGGGCGATGGTGTTGCCGGTGAGGACGCGCGCCAAGCGGGAGAAGTCGCTGTGCCGGTCGGCGTTCTTCTCAAACACCTTCTCGTACATCTCCCGCTGTGCGGGCGGGACGGACGACGGGTGACGATGACAACGGTGCGTCACCAAAAGTCACCCGAGATGGGGAGGACACACGCCAACGTACCAGTTTGGTGGGGCTGCGGCGGGAGAAGACGCGCCGGGGACACTTGATGTGGAGGTGACCCGAGCACCAGCTGCGCATGTTGAGCCACTCGACGGTGCGCGACGGGCTGGGCCCGTCCTCGCGGTGCAGGAGAACCAGCTGCTTCAGCGCCCGCACCGCCGTGTTCTCCAACATCTGCTCCAGCTGTGGAAGGCGTCAGCCACCCGGCGTGGCCGCGGTTGTCCCACCACGGCCAAGCCCGACCCGTCTCACCTCTCCCAACGCCGGTTCTTGGTCGCCCAAGCCCACGATGAGGATGCAGTCGGCTTGGCGGATGCAGCGCACGGTCCACGGTGTGAGGGTGCAGTCGGTTTGGTAGAGGACGATGCGGTGGATGTCCTCCTGCTGCGCCAGCCACCCCGACAGCCGGTACTCGTGGATGCTGCCCGGATGGAGGGGTCAAGCGGTGGCACGGCAGTGGTGACACAGCGGGGACGTTTCGACCGACGGGAGTTACCTGTCCAGGGCCGAGGAGCCAAGACGGGCACGGATGATGTCGCTGGTGAGGAGTAGCGTGGGACCTGGGGGAGGTGGGGACCTAGTCAACATTGCGCCGTGGGGCTGTGGTTGCCATCATGGCAGGGGCACCACCATAGCATGGTCGCCACCATGGCGTGGTCACCACCATGGTGTGGTCACCACCATGCCATGATGCTGTGGTCACCACCATAGCATGGTCACCACCATGCTGTGGTCACCACTAAGCCTTGGGGCTGTTGTCATCACCATGGCGTGGTCACCACCATGCTGTGGTCACCACTAAGCCTTGGGGCTGTTGTCACCACCATAGCATGGTCACCACCATGCTGTGGTCACCACCATGCCATGACACTGTGGTCACCACCATAGCATGGTCACCACCATGCTGTGGTCACCACTAAGCCCTGGGGCTGTTGTCACCACCATGGCGTGGTCACCACCATGGTGTGGTCATCACCATGGCAGAGTCACCACCA
Source organism: Nesoenas mayeri (assembly GCF_963082525.1). Lineage (NCBI taxonomy): Eukaryota > Metazoa > Chordata > Aves > Columbiformes > Columbidae > Nesoenas > Nesoenas mayeri. The sequence goes on along the minus strand of NC_137567.1, from coordinate 492,606 downwards.
TGCTGTGGCCACCACCATGCCATGACACTGTGGTCACCACCATAGCATGGTCACCACCATGGTGTGGTCACCACCATTTTGTGGTCACCACCAAGCCCTGGGGCTGTTGTCACCACCATAGCATGGTCACCACCATGGTGTGGTCATCACCATGGCAGAGTCACCACCATGCTATGGCCACCACCATGCCATGACACTGTGGTCACCGCCATAGCATGGTCACCACCATGGTGTGGTCACCACCAAGCCCTGGGGCTGTTGTCACCACCATGGCGTGGTCACCACCATGCTGTGGTCACTGCCACACTGTGGTAACCATCATGCCATGGGGCTATGGTCACCATGCCATGGTTGCCACCATGCCATGACACTGTGGTCACCACCATGGCGTGGTCACCACCATGCTGTGGGCTCCAGTCATCACCCCATCATGGTTGCCACCATGCCATGACACCATGGTCACCACCATAGCATGGTCACCACCATGCTGTGGTCACCACCAAGCCCTAGGGCTGTTGTCACCACCATGGCATGGTCACCACTATGCTGTGGTCACCACCATGCTGTGGTCACCACCATGCCACAGGGCTGTGGTCACCATGCCATGACACTGTGGTCAACACCATACTGTGGTCACCATCATGCCACAAGGCTGTGGTCACCACCATAGCATGGTCACCACCATGCTGTGGTCACCACCAAGCCCTAGGGCTGTTGTCACCACCATGGCGTGGTCACCACCATGTTGTGGTCACCACCAAGTCCTGGGGCTGTTGCCACCACCATGGCATGGTCACCACCATGCTGTGGCCACCACCGTGCTGCAGTCACCATCATGCCACGGCGCTATGGTCACCATGCTACAGTTGCCACTGCGGTGCTGTCACTCACCGATGGCATTGAGCGCGTGCTTGAGCTCCAGCGTGAAGGCGGCCGTGGGGACGTCGTCGCACACCGGCAGCACCGCCACCGTGGACAGGTTGCTGGTGGGGTTGGTGGGCTCCGAGCTGGAGGCCATACCCAAACCAGAGCCTGCGGGGACAGAGACCACGGCATGGTGGCCACCTCCCATGTGCCACCACCCCCGGTGAGGCCACCCCATTGTCCCCAACCCCTTTGGGACCTACTTGCGAAGGGGCCACGGAGCTGCTGAAGGTTTCCCAAGATCTTCTGGCTCAGGAGGTGGATGAGGCGGGTGACAACCTGCAGGGACGAGGACAGAGGTGGCCACCAGACCTGGGAGGGCTTCCCAAGCTGGAGACTCAGCAATACACCCAACAGGTGTCCCACACGTCTTTCTGGGTGCCACCACCCACCCTTGGGGACCTCAGAGAGGGACAACCCTTGAGTGTATCAGCCCTTCTCCTCCAACAGCTCGAATTATGTCTTTAATTCCTTCATTTAAGCCGGTTTTAACGAGTGTCACCAGCGGGAGGGGACACGGGGACACCAGGATGGTGGTACCTGGGGGTATCTGCGCTTGATGTTGTTCAAGGTGCCCTCGGGCAACTTGGCCAACTCGGTGTCCCGAACCGCGTGGACTGTGGTGGCCCGGGGCTGCCGAGTCAACGCCTCCACCTGGACAAAGAGACGTGTGGGCAGGACAGACGGACACGACGCGTGTGGCGCCCGCCCCGGCGCGCCGCCGCGGCTCTCACCACGCCGATGAGGTCCCCGCGGCCGTACTCCCCGATCAGCTCCTTCTTGCCGCTGCCCTTCTGGATGACGGAGCGGAGGCGCCCGTTGAGCGCGATGTAGGTACAGTCGGACTTGTCACCCTGCCTGGGGGACAGGGGACAGCGCTGGTGGCACCTCAACGACCCCACATTGAGGTGGGTGTCGCCAAGCGGAGGTGGGAACCCACGCGTCGGTACCTGTAGAGTGCCCGCCCGGCTTCCACCGCCATCCAGTCAATGGCGAAGTCCATTTGGCGCACGAACGGCGACATGCGGGCGGCCACGGTGTGGGCGACACTCAGCACCACGCTGGGCTGCTCCCGCATGATCCTGCGGGCCAACAGTTCAAGAAACAAGTCTCTCTTTTAGTGAATTTACCCTTCAGCTAAAACCTTCTTATTATTATAGCCGAAATTCAGAGAGGACCCTGCGAGTCGTCCCTGCAAACCGAGCCCTAGAGACAGACTGAATCCAGTTCCACTTGGTTGCAGAGTCCACTCCAGGACTTCGGGTGCCTGCCCTGCAGCTGCCAGGACTTTCAATATCAGTTTTGTATATTTTGTGTTATTTTCTCTATTTTTATCAGCAGCATTAGTAAAACATCGTTAATTTTCCCAACTTTCTTCTCTCTTTCCTTCTTTCCAAGTCTCCAACACGACCAGTGGCCGTCGCTGGATCAATAACCTGTGCATGGGTGATATCTCACTCTTTCTTATATTATAGTTTTCCTTCTCTCTCGTTTTCCTTTCTCTTGAACACAAATATTAATATCACTGTAAATTCTGCTGCTAAAATCAAACTCTACATTATAGTTACTAATTGCTGCCAATCCACCATTTTTAGACCTTTTGCTGTCGATGTATTGATAAGTTTTGTGATATTATACTTTTGGCGAGTCGCTAATTGCCGTAATTTGTACCCCACCGCGTGTTTTTAGTCAATTAATCATTGAATTGGAGCCCTGGAGTGATTATCATTCATTTCACGCAGGTGAACTCACACCTGATCTCATCTGTGTGAACTCATCCTCATCCCATCTATTGGGATGGGATGGGGGGGACACGGCGGAACCCCCTTGGGGCATCGACCCTTCGCCCCGAAAGCTCCGCCGCTGCGACTCACTCATAGAAATCCGACTTGGAGATCTTGAGGAAGGTGCAGTCGCGGTTGGCTTTGATGGTGAAGATGAGGGGCTCTCCGGTGAGCACGGCGAGCTGTCCCACCATCTCGCCGGGTTGCGTGAGGAACAGGCAGACGTCCTCGGCTTTGTCGATCATGCGTTGGTAGACGTGGAGGCAGCCCCAGAGCACAAAGTGGAGGCTCACGTCCTGCCGAAACGGCACGTCGTCACCCTTGGGTGACGCCGGTACCGCTTCTGGTCTTCTTCACACCCTTCAGATGGTTCTGGGGATTGTTGTTGCCCCCCCCGTCACCCGTAGGGTAGGAGAAGGAAGAGTTGCACCCCATGGAAATGTGGGGAAGGGGGAGTGAGGTGGCACACCGGGTCCCCAAGCCCTCAACCCACCTGGTCCCCTTGACGGGCGATGACGGTCCCGGCTTTGGCGTGATGGAGCAAGACACGGTTGTTGAGGAGAGATGGGTCCTAGAGGGAAGAACGGCATCACGTGAGGGGATGGGGACCACCAGGAGGAGATGGGGACCACCACGAGGTAATGGGGATCACCATGAAGCAACGGGGATCACCATGAGGTAATGGGAATCACCATGAAGCAACGGGGATCACCATGAGGTAATGGGGACCCCCATGAGGCAATGGGGACCACCACGAAGCAATGGGGACCACCACGAGGCAATGGGGACCACCACGAGGCAATAGGGACCACCACGAGGCAATGAGGACCACCACGAGGCAATGAGGACCACCACGAAGCAATGGGGACCACCATGAGGCAATGGGGACCACCACGATGCAATGGGGACCACCACGAGGTAATGGGAACCACCACAAAGCAATGGGGATCTCCACAAAGCAAGGGGGACCACCATGAGGCAATGGGGACCACCACGAGGTAATGGGGACCACCACGAGGTAATGGGAACCACCATGAAGCAATGGAAACCCCCATGAAGCAATGGGGACCACCATGAGGCAATGGGGACCACCATGAAGCAATGGGGACCACTATGAGGCAATGGGGACCACAACAAGACATTGGGGACCACCATGAGGTGACGAGGACCACCATGAGGCAATGGGAACCACCACAAAGCAATGGGGACCACTACGAGGCAATGGGGATCACCACGAAGCAATGGGGACCACCACGAGGCAATGAGGACCACCATGAAGCAATGGAGACCACCACGAGGCACCAGGAACCACCACGAAGCAATGGGGATCTCCACAAAGCAAGGAGGACCGCCATGAGGCAATGGGGACCACCATGAGATGCTGGGGACCACCACGATGCAATGGGGACCACCACGAGGTAATGGGAACCACCACAAAGTAATGGGGATCTCCACAAAGCAAGGGGGACCACCATGAGGCAACAGGAACCACCAAGAAGCACTGGAGACCACCATGAAGCAATGGGGACCACCATGAGGCAATGGGGACCACCACGAGGTAATGGGAACCACCATGAAGCAATGGAAACCCCCATGAAGCAATGGGGACCACCAAGAAGCACTGGAGACCACCATGAGGCAATGGAGACCACCATGAGGCAATGGAGACCACCATGAAGCAATGGGGATCACCACGAGGCAACAGGAACCACCATGAAGCAATGGGGACCACCACGAGGCAATGAAGACTACCATGAAGCAATGGGGACAACCATGAGGTAATGGGAACCAACACGAAGCAATGGGGACCCACCACAAGACATTGGGGACCACCACAAGGTGATGAGGACCACCATGACGTACTGGGGACCACCACGAGGCAATGGGACCACCACAAAGCACGAGGGACCACCACGAGACATTGGGGGCTACCACGAGTCATTGGGGGCCACCACGAATCAATGGGGACACAGGGAACCCACCACCACTCGAGAACCGCCGCGAAGTCGCGCCACCTTCGCGCCGCCCCCGTCCCCGGCCTCACCTCCACCTTCATCAGCTTCACCAGCTCCCGCTTGGCCGCCTCGAAGATGGCGCCGGGCTGGCGGCCCTGGAACGGCCCGAAGGGACAGTCCCCGCCGGCCAGCTCGTCCTCGCTCGAATGGTGGACGCCCGACGGCGGCTCCTCCGCCGGCCCCGACCTGCGCTCCTTGGGCTCCTTGGGCTCGTGGGACACCGACTGGGGACAAGGGACACGTGGCCATGGCCGCCGGCCACACTGGGGACGGTTTGGGGTGGCAGAAGTGGACCAGGTCTCATCCAGGCCAAGGGGACGTGGCGGCCATGTTGGACCAGACCTCACCGCCATGGGGTTTGGGGGGCAGTGGTGACCCCAACACAATGGGGAGGGTTTTGGGAGTCAGTGGTGACCCCAACACAGTGGGGAGGGTTTTAGGGGGTCAGTGGTGACCCCAACACAATGAGGAGGGTTTAGGGGGTCAGTGGTGACCCCAACACAATGGGGAGGGTTTGGGGGTCAGTGGTGACCCCAACACAATGGGGAGGGTTTTGGGGGGTCAGTGGTGACCCCAACACAATGAGGAGGGTTTGGGGGTCAGTGGTGACCCCAACACAATGGGGAGGGTTTTGGGAGTCAGTGGTGACCCCAACACAATGAGGAGGGTTTTGGGGGGCAGTGGTGACCCCAACACAGTGGGGAGGGTTTTGGGGGGTCAGTGGTGACCCCAACACAATGAGGAGGGTTTGGGGGGTCAGTGGTGACCCCAACACAATGAGGAGGGTTTGGGGGGCAGTGGTGACCCCAACACAATGATGAGGGTTTTGGGGGGTCAATGGTGACCCCAACACAATGAGGAGGGTTTAGGGGGGTCAGTGGTGACCCCAACACAATGGGGAGGGTTTGGGGGGGGTCAGTGGTGACCCCAACACAATGATAAGGGTTTGGGGGGCAGTGGTGACCCCAACACAATGAGGAGGGTTTGGGGGGGTCAGTGGTGACCCCAACACAATGGGGAGGGTTTAGGGGGGTCAGTGGTGACCCCAACACAATGATAAGGGTTTGGGGGGCAGTGGTGACCCCAACACAATGAGGAGGGTTTGGGGGGGTCAGTGGTGACCCCAACACAATGGGGAGGGTTTAGGGGGGTCAGTGGTGACCCCAACACAATGGGGAGGGTTTTGGGAGTCAGTGGTGACCCCAACACAATGAGGAGGGTTTTGGGGGGCAGTGGTGACCCCAACACAGTGGGGAGGGTTTTGGGGGGTCAGTGGTGACCCCAACACAATGAGGAGGGTTTGGGGGGTCAGTGGTGACCCCAACACAATGAGGAGGGTTTGGGGGGCAGTGGTGACCCCAACACAATGATGAGGGTTTTGGGGGGTCAATGGTGACCCCAACACAATGAGGAGGGTTTAGGGGGGTCAGTGGTGACCCCAACACAATGGGGAGGGTTTGGGGGGGGTCAGTGGTGACCCCAACACAATGATAAGGGTTTGGGGGGCAGTGGTGACCCCAACACAATGAGGAGGGTTTTGGGGGGTCAGTGGTGACCCCAACACAATGGGGAGGGTTTAGGGGGGTCAGTGGTGACCCCAACACAATGATAAAGGTTTGGGGGGCAGTGGTGACCACAACACAATGAGGAGGGTTTGGGGGGGTCAGTGGTGACCCCAACACAATGGGGAGGGTTTAGGGGGGTCAGTGGTGACCCCAAAACCCACTGTGGAGGGTTTGGGGTTGCAGAAGTGGACCAGGTCTCATCCAGGCCAAGGGGACGTGGCGGCCATGTTGGACCAGACCTCACCGCCATGGGGTTTGGGGGGCAGTGGTGACCCCAACACAATGGGGAGGGTTTTGGGAGTCAGTGGTGACCCCAACACAATGAGGAGGGTTTTGGGGGGCAGTGGTGACCCCAACACAGTGGGGAGGGTTTTGGGGGGTCAGTGGTGACCCCAACACAATGAGGAGGGTTTGGGGGGTCAGTGGTGACCTCAACACAATGGGGAAGGTTTGGGGGGCAGTGGTGACCCCAACACAATGATGAGGGTTTTGGGGGGTCAATGGTGACCCCAACACAATGAGGAGGGTTTAGGGGGGTCAGTGGTGACCCCAACACAATGGGGAGGGTTTGGGGGGGGTCAGTGGTGACCCCAACACAATGATAAGGGTTTGGGGGGCAGTGGTGACCCCAACACAATGAGGAGGGTTTGGGGGGGTCAGTGGTGACCCCAACACAATGGGGAGGGTTTAGGGGGGTCAGTGGTGACCCCAAAACCCACTGTGGAGGGTTTGGGGTTGCAGAAGTGGACCAGGTCTCATCCAGGCCAAGGGGACGTGGCGGCCATGTTGGACCAGACCTCACCGCCATGGGGTTTGGGGGGCAGTGGTGACTCCAACACAATGAGGAGGGATTTGGGGGGGGTCAGTGGTGACCCCAACACAATGGGGAGGGTTTGGGGCGCAGCGGGGCCGGCGCGGGGCTCACCCGCGCGAAGGCGGCCATGGCGGCGGCGCCGTCCTCCTGCAGCGACACGGAGATGCGCCCGCGCTCGTACGCCATGTCGAAGTCGGAGCGGGGGCCCCTCTGGATGCCTGGGGGGGGGAAAGGAGGAGATGGGGGGTCATTGGGGGATACAAGAGTCTGGGGGTGCATGAGTTTGGAGGGGGACGTAAGTTTGGGGGGAAATGAGTCTGGGGGGGACATGAGTTGGGGGGACATGAGTCTGGGGGGACAGGAGTTTGGGGGGGACATGAATCTGGGGGTACATGAGTTTGGGGGGACATGAGTTTTGGGGGGGGGGGACAGAAGACTTGGGGGGACGTGAGTCTGGGGGAGGGGAACATAAGTCTGGGGGGACATGAGTCTTGGGGGTGACATGAGTTTGGGGGGGACATGAGTTTGGGGGGGACATGAGTTTGGGGGGGACATGAGTCTGGGAGGGGGACATGAATTTGGGGGGGGACATGAATTTGGGGGGAACATGAGTCTGGGGGATGGGAACATGAGTCTGGGGGGGACATGAGTTTGGGGGGGACATGAGTTTGGGGGGGGACATGAGTCTGGGAGGGGGACATGTGTCTGGGGGGACATGAGTCTGGGGGGGACATGAGTTTGGTGGGGACATGAATTTTAGGGGAGGGGACATGAGTCTGGGGGGAACATGAGTTTGGGGGGACATGAGTTTGGGGGGACCCAAGAGTCTGGGGGGACCCAAGTCTGGGGGGGACATGAGTCTGGGGGGGACATAAGTCTGGGGGGGACATGAGTTTGGGAGGACATGAGTTTGGGGGGACATGAGTTTGGGGGGACTCAAGAGTCTGGGGGGACCCAGTCTGGGGGGGACATGAGTCTGGGGGGCATATGAGTCTGGGGGGGACATAAGTCTGGGGGGGACATGAGTTTGGGGGGTACATGAATTTGGGGGGTACATGAATCTGGGGGGGGACATAAGTTTGGGGGGACATGAGTCTGGGGGGGACATGAGTCTAGGGGGACATAAGTCTTGGGGGGTACATGAGTATGGGGGTACATGAGTCTGGGGGGACATGAATTTGGGGGAGACATGAGTCTGGGGGGGACATGAGTCTGGGAGGGGGACATGAGTCTGGGGGGTCCATGAGTCTTTGGGGTTCATTTTTGGGGGGCCGCCCAACCTTGGGGGGGCCTGTAGAATCCTGGGGACACACAAACACCCCAGAGGGCTCTGCACAACCCCGGGGGGGGGTCACACAACCCCAGGACACCCCCCCCCCCCTTTATTCCCGCACCCCCCGACCCACCGGAGATGTCCACAGGCATGGAGATGCAGCGGCTCAGCGGTGGCGCCGGGGGGGGGGTCTCCAGCCCCCCGCTTTTCAGCGTGTCCCCTGTGGGATGAGACCCCCACCCTGAGCACCAGAAGGCGAGAGACACCCCCAAAATTGGGGGGGGGTCCTGGTTTGCACCTCCCCGGTTCCTACCTGGCTCCTCGGCCCCCCCGAGCCCCCGCCTGCCGTGGCGCACGGGGCTGGTGCGGGCGGCGTGGCCGGGCTGGGGGAACAACCGCAGCGGCTGCATGTCCTGAAAAGAGGGGGACACGTCAGGGGGGCTTTGGGGACATCAGGGGGGCTTTGGGGACACCAGAGTGGCTTGGGGGGACATCATTGTGGTTTTAAGGGGACATCAATGTGGCGTTGGGGGGACACCAGAGTGGAATGGGGGGACATCAGTGGGGTTTTGGGGACATCACTGTGGCTTTGGGGACACCAGAGTGGATTGGGGACACATCAGGGTGGCTTTGGGGACACCGATACGGCTTGGGGGGACATCACTGCAGCTTTGGGGACACCAGAGTGGATTGAGGGGACATCATTGTGGTTTTAAGGGGACATCATTGTGGCATTGGGGGGACACCAGAGTGGATTGGGGGGACATCATTGTGGTTTTAAGGGGACATCATTGTGGCATTGGGGGGACACCAGAGTGGATTGGGGGGACATCAGTGGGGTTTTGGGGACATCACTGTGGCTTTGGGGACACCAGAGTGGATTGGGGACACATCAGGGTGGCTTTGGGGACACCGATACGGCTTGGGGGGACATCACTGCGGCTTTGGGGACACCAGAGTGGATTGAGGGGACATCATTGTGGTTTTAAGGGGACATCATTGTGGCATTGGGGACACCAGAGTGGATTGGGGGAACATCAGTGGGGCTTTGGGGACATCACTGTGGCGTTGGGGACACCAGAGTGGATTGGGGGGACATCATTGTGGTTTTAAGGGGACATCAATGTGGCGTTGGGGGGACACCAGAGTGGAATGGGGGGACATCAGTGGGGTTTTGGGGACATCACTGTGGCTTTGGGGACACCAGAGTGGATTGGGGACACATCAGGGTGGCTTTGGGGACACCGATACGGCTTGGGGGGACATCACTGCAGCTTTGGGGACACCAGAGTGGATTGAGGGGACATCATTGTGGTTTTAAGGGGACATCATTGTGGCATTGGGGGGACACCAGAGTGGATTGGGGGGACATCAGTGGGGCTTTGGGGACATCACTGTGGCGTTGGGGACACCAGAGTGGATTGGGGGGACATCATTGTGGTTTTAAGAGGACATCATTGTGGCATTGGGGGGACACCAGAGTGGATTGGGGGGACATCAGTGGGGTTTTGGGGACATCACTGTGGCTTTGGGGACACCAGAGTGGATTGGGGACACATCAGGGTGGCTTTGGGGACACCGATACGGCTTGGGGGGACATCACTGCGGCTTTGGGGACACCAGAGTGGATTGAGGGGACATCATTGTGGTTTTAAGGGGACATCATTGTGGCATTGGGGACACCAGAGTGGATTGGGGGAACATCAGTGGGGCTTTGGGGACATCACTGTGGCGTTGGGGACACCAGAGTGGATTGGGGGGACATCATTGTGGTTTTAAGGGGACATCAATGTGGCGTTGGGGGGGACACCAGAGTGGATTGGGGGGACATCAGTGGGGTTTTGGGGACATCACTGTGGCATTGGGGACACCAGAGTGGATTGGGGACACATCAGGGTGGCTTTGGGGACACCGATATGGCTTGGGGGGACATCACTGCGGCTTTGGGGACACCAGAGTGGATTGAGGGGACATCATTGTGGTTTTAAGGGGACATCATTGTGGCATTGGGGGGACACCAGAGTGGATTGAGGGGACATCATTGTGGTTTTAAGGGGACATCAATGTGGCGTTGGGGGGACACCAGAGTGGATTGGGGGGACATCAGTGGGGTTTTGGGGACATCACTGTGGCGTTGGGGACACCAGAGTGGATTGGGGACACATCAGGGTGGCTTTGGGGACACCAATATGGCTTGGGGGGACATCACTGTGGCTTTGGGGACACCAGTGTGGCTTGGGGGGACATCAATGTGGCTTTGGGGGGACATCATTGTGGCTTGGGGGGACATCAATGTGGATTGGGGGGACATCACTGTGGCTTTGGGGACATCAATGTGGTTTGGGGGACATCACTGTGGCTTTGGGGGGACATCACTGTGGCTTTGGGGGACACCAGAGTGGATTGGGGGGACATCACTGTGGTTTTAAGGGGACATCACTGTGGCTTTGAGGACACCAGAGTGGATTGGGGGGACATCATTGTGGCTTTGGGGGGACATCACTGTGGCTTTGGGGACACCAGAGTGGATTGGGGAGACATCAATGTGGCTTTGGGGGGACATCACTGTGGCTTTGGGGACACCAGAGTGGATTGGGGAGACATCAATGTGGCTTTGGGGGGACATCACTGTGGCTTTGGGGACACCAGAGTGGATTGGGGGAACATCAATGTGGTTTTAAGGGGACACCACTGTGGCTTTGGGGACACCAGTGTGGCTTTGGGGACACCAGTGTGACTTGGAGGGACATCATTGTGGCTTTGGGGGGACATCACTGTGGCTTTGGGGGGACATCAATGTGGTTTTAAGGGGACATCACTGTGGCTTTGGGGACACCAGAGTGGATTGAGGGGACATCAATGTGGTTTTAAGGGGACATCAGTGTGGCTCTGGGGAGACATCACTGGCTTTGGTGACATCACTATGCCTTTGGGGACATCAATGTGGCTTTGGGGACACCGGTGTGGCTTGGGGGGACATCACTGTGGCTTGGGGGGACATCAATGGTGCCATTTTGAGCGCTGAGGTGATTCTGACGCCATTTTGATCCCTGTGGTGATTTTGGCGCCATTTTGATCCCTGAGGTGATTCTGGCACCATTTTGATCCCTGAGGTGATTTTGGCGCCATTTTGACCCTGAGGTGACTCTGGTGCCATTTTGACCCTGAGGTGATTTTGGCGCCATTTTGATCCCTGAGGTGATTCTGGCGCCATTTTGACCCTGAGGAGATTTTGGGGCCATTTTGATCCCTGAGGTGATTCTGGTGCCACTTTGACCCCTGAGGTGACTCTTTCAAGGTCCCTTCCACCCCCTGACATTGTGATTCTGTGTCATTGGTACCACCGAGGGTGACCCAACCCCCCCAAAATTCCCATCACAAACTCACGTGGCTGAAGAGCTCGTTGGTCAACCCCAAATAATTGTGCAACGCCAAGAAGGTGACGCGCTGCAGACGCACCATGATGATCTGAGGAGGGGGGAAAACACCGTCAGTTGTCACTTGTCACCCGTAGGGACCCCCCTGTGTCCCCAGGACCCCGATATTCACCTGCACCACCCGCACAAGGCTCTCCGGGTACTTCTCGAACACGGCGGAAAACGCCTCGACCGGCAGCCGTAGCACCGTGGAGTCCTCGGCCGCGCGGGCGCACACCGTGCGGTATGGCCGCTGGTGGCCCTGGGGACATGGAGAGGTGGCCGGTGGCCTCATGGGGATGATAAGGAAGCCGGGGTATCCCGGCCAAGGGTTGGGGACGGTGGCACTTTGGGGAGGCGGTTGGTGGCACCAGGGGTTTGGTGGGGTGGGGTTAGGGAGAGTCATGGTGGGGCTTGGGGACAGTCATAGATGGGCTTGGGGACAGTTGTGGTTGGGTTGGGGACAGTTGTGGTTGGGTATAGGGACAGCCGTGGTTGGGTTGGAGGAGGCTGGGGACAGTCATAGTGGGACGTGGGGACAGTTGTGGTTGGGTTGGGGACAGTCACAGATGGGCTTGGGGACAGTCATGGTTGGGTTGGGGACAGCCATGGTTGGGTTGGGGACAGTCACAGATGGGCTTGGGGACAGTTGTGGTTGGGTTGGGGACAGTCACAGATGGGCTTGGGGACAGTCATGGTTGGGTTGGGGACAGTCACAGATGGGCTTGGGGACAGTTGTGGTTGGGTTGGGGACAGTCACAGATGGGCTTGGGGACAGTCATGGTTGGGTTGGGGACAGTCACAGATGGGCTTGGGGACAGTTGTGGTTGGGTTGGGGACAGTCACAGATGGGCTTGGGGACAGTCATGGTTGGGTTGGGGACAGCCATGGTTGGGTTGGGGACAGTCACAGATGGGCTTGGGGACAGCTGTGGTTGGGTTGGGGATAGCCATGGTTGGGTTGGGGACAGCCATGGTTGGGTTGGGGACAGTCACAGATGGGCTTGGGGACAGCTGTGGTTGGGTTGGAGGAGGTTGGGGACAGTCATGGTTGGGTCTGAGGACAGTCATGGTGGGGCTTGGGGACAGTCATGGTTGAGTTTGGGGACAAGTGGTGGGGCTTGGGGACAGTCATGGTTGGGTTGGAGAGGTTTGGAGACAGTCATGGTGGGACTTGGGGACAGTCACAGATGGGCTTGGGGACAGCTGTGGTTGGGTTGGGGACAGCCATGGTTGGGTTGGGGACAGCCACAGATGGGCTTAGGGACAGCCATGGTTGGGTTGGAGGAGTTTGGGGACAGTCATGGTGGGGCTTGGGGACAGTCATGGTTGGGTTTGGGGACAAGTGGTGGGGCTTGGGGACAGTCACAGATGGGCTTGGGGACAGTTGTTGTTGGATTGGAGGAGTTTGGGGACAGTCATGGTGGGACTTGAGGACAGTCATGGTGGGACTTGGGGACAGTTGTGATTGGGTTGGGGACAGTCACAGATGGGCTTGGGGACAGTTGTGGTTGGGTTGGGGACAGTCACAGATGGGCTTGGGGACAGTCGTGGTTCAGTTGGGGACAGTCACGGTTGGGCTGGAGGAATTTGGAGACAGTCATGATTGGGTTGGGCACAGTCACAGATGGGCTTGGGGACAGTCACATGGTTGGGTTGGGGACAGTCATGGTGGGACTTGGGGACAGCCATGGTTGGGCTGGGGACAGTCATGGTTGGGTTGGGGACAGTCACAGATGGGCTTGGAGACAGTCATGGTTGGGTTGGAGGAGTCTGGGGACAGCCCTAAATGTCCCAGAGGTGTTGGGGACAGTCCCAGATGTCCCAGGAGGAGTTGGGGACAGTCCCAGATGTCCCAGGTGGGGTTGGGGACAATCTCAGGTGTCCCAGGTGGGGTTGAGGACAGTCCCAGGAGGGGTTGGGGACAATCTCAGGTGTCCCAGGAGGGGTTGGGGACAGTCCCAGGAGGGGTTGGGGACAATCTCAGGTGTCCCAGGAGGGGTTGGGGACAGTCCCAGGTGCCCAGGAGCTTGGGGACAGTCCCAGGGGGGGTTTGGGGACAGTCCCAGGGGGGGTTTGGAGACAGTCCCAGGGGGGTTTGGGGACAGTCCCAGGGGGGTTTGGGGACACATATGTACCGTGATAACATCAAGGATGCTGAGCAGGCTGTGCACGCTGTCCCCGGGGAACACCTCCTTCATCACCGTCTCCTGCCCGTCCTGTGACAACAAACCCGCTGTCCCCAACGCCGCCGTGTCCCCAACCCCACCGGGGTGTCCCCAAAGCCCCTTGGGGTGTCCCCGAGCCCTGTGTCCCCCGTGTCCCCCGTGTTCCCGCACCGGCTCGGTGAGGAACAGCTCCAACTTGCCGTCCTGCAGGACGTAGATGCTGGTGTCGGGCTGGCCGGGCCGGAACACGTAGTCACCTTGGTGGCACTGCAGGGACACCATGTGACGGCACAGCTCCAGGAACAGCGGCTTCTCAAAGTGACCCAGCACCCTGGGGACAGGGGACAATGCAGGTGACACAGGGGACAGGGATAGTGGCTTCTCTAGGTGACACAGAATCTGGGGGACAAGTGACAAGGGACAGCAGGTGACACAGGGAACAGGGACAGCGGCTTCTCAAAGTGACCCAGCACCCTGGGGACAGGGGACAATGCAGGTGACACAGGGGACAGGGACACCAGGTGACACAGGGGACAGGGACACCAGGTGACACAGGGGACAGGGACAGTGGGTTCTCAAAGTGACCCAGAACCCGGGGGACAAAGACAAGGGACAGCAGGTGACACAGGGGACAGGGATAGTGGCTTCTCTAAGTGACACAGAATCTGGGGGACAAGTGACAAGGGACAGCAGGTGACATGGGGGACAAGGGACAGCAGGTGACACAGGGGACACGGACAGCGGCTTCTCTAAGTGACCCAGCACCTTGGGGACAAGGGACAGCAGGTGACACAGGGGACAGGGACAGCGGCTTCTCCAAGTGCCCCAGAACCCTGGGGACAGGGACAAGGGACAGCAGGTGACACAGGGGACACGGACAACGGCTTCTCTAAGTGACCCAGAACCCTGGGGACAAGGGACAAGGGGCAGCAGGTGACACAAGGGACAGGGACAGTGGCTTCTCAATGTGACACAGCACCCTGGGGACAAGGGACAAGGGGCAGCAGGTGACACAAGGGACAAGGGACAGCAGGTGACATGGGGGACAGGGACAGCGGCTTCTCTAAGTGACCCAGAACCCTGGGACAAGGACAAGGGACAATGCAGGTGACACAGGGGACAAGGGACAGCAGGTGACACAGGGGACAAGAGACTCCAGTCCCAGCTTCCTGGCCTTGGGGCCCGATCCTGACCCCTTCAATGGATCTGGACCCCCCTGGGCCTGATCCTGACCCTCTGGGCCCAATCCTGACTCTGGGGCCCGATCCTGACCTTGGGGCCCGATCCTGACCCCTTCAATGGATCTGGACCCCCCTACTCCCAGGGCCCAATCCTGACCCCACTGGGGCCCAATCCTGACCCCCTTGGGGCCCGATCCTGCGTCCTCACCTCACATTCTTGAGCATGTAGAGCACCTCGGAGGGCAGGTGAGAATTGGCCACGTCGAACTCGGTCAGATCGGCCTCCAGCACCGATGGCGGCGGCTCCTTCATCTGCAGCGTCGGCACCTCCTTGGGGATGCGCAGGATCCTTTGGGGACACGCGGGTGACGCCGCGGTGACACGGGTGTCCCCCCCATGTGTCACCTCCCAGCGCCACGTCCCCGTTTTCCTCACTTTTTGGCGATGTTGAGCATCTTGAGCTTCTTCTTCATGCGCGGGCGCGCGGTGCTGGACACGGTGGTGTCCACCAGCGAGGACGTCGACTGGGACACCTGGGGACATCGAGAGCGGGGTTGGCACCCGATGGTGACACCGTGGAGGCACCGGTGCCCCCCACAAAGGTGACACAAGGGACAAGGGACAGCAGGTAATGCAAGGGATAGGGACAGTGGGTTCTCTAAGTGACCTAGAACCCTGGAGACAAGGGACAAGGGACAGGAGGTGACATGGGGGACAAGGGACAGCAGGTGACACAAGGGACAGGGACAACAGCTTCTCAAAGTGACCCAGAACCCTGGGGACGAGGGACAAGTGACAAGGGACAGCAGGTGACACAAGGGACAAGGGACAGTGGCTTCTCAAATGACCCAGAACACTGGGGATGAGGGACAAGTGACAAGGGACAGAGATGACACAGGGGACAGGGACAGCGGCTTCTCTAAGTGACCCAGGACTTGGGGGACAAGGGACAGCAGGTGACACAGGGGACAGGGACAGCAGGTGACATGGGGGACAATGGACAGCAGGTGACACAAGGGACAGGGACAGTGGCTTCTCAAAGTGACCTGGAACCCCGAGGACAAGGGACAAGGGACAGCAGGTGACATGGGGGACAATGGACAGCAGGTAACCCAGGGGACAAGGGACAATGCAGGTGACACAGGGGACAGGGACAGTGGCTTCTCTAAGTGACCCAGAACCCTGGGGACAAGGGACAGCAGGTGACACAGGGAACAAGGGACAGCAGGTGACATAGAGGACAATGGACAGCAGGTGACACAAGGGACAAGGGATAGCAGGTGACATGGGGGACAAGGGACAGCAGGTGACACAGGGGACAGGGACAACAGCTTCTCAAAGTGACCCAGAACCCTGGGGACAAGGGACAGCAGGTGACACAGGGGACACGGACAGCGGCTTCTCAATGTGACCCAGAACCCTGGGGACAAGGGACAAAGGACAGCAGGTGACACAGGGGACAGGGACAGCGGCTTCTCTAAGTGACCCAGAACCCTGGGGACAAGGGACAGCAGGTGACACAGGGGACAGGGACAACAGCTTCTCAAAGTGACCCAGAACCCTGGGGACAAGGGACAAGGGACAGCAGGTGACACAGGGGACAGGGACAGCGGCTTCTCAATGTGACCCAGAACCCTGGGGACAGGGGACAAGGGACAGCAGGTGACATGGGGGACAAGGGACAGCAGGTGACACCCCCAAACCGCGTCACCCCCCATTGTCACCTTGCGCATGATCTTGCGGCCGTAGAAAAGCATCTTGTCCCTTTTTCGGAAGCGATATTTGGGTGTCCCCTGCGCCGGGATTTCTGGGGTGGGAGGGGACATATGGGGACAGGTTGGTGACATCCCTGTCACCCCCACCATGTCCCCAAGGTGCTGTCACTCACTCTTAAGGCGCAGCCGGCGAACCACGATGACGATGGCGGCGGCGACGGTGACAATGACGAAGCCGAGGATGAGCACGGTCCCCAGCACCTGCGGAGGGACGGGGGTGTCCCCGGTGTCCCCAAAGGGTTGGGGACAAGGGCGGGGGTGCCCGATGGCACTGCCACCTCGGTGACATGGAGGGATGGGAGCAGGACGGTGTCCCCAGGGACATGGGGACATGTTTGTGTCACGTCAGGTTGCTCAACAGCATCAGGGACGCGTTGGTGTCCCCTGGGGATGCTCAATAGTGTTGGGGACCGGGACATTGTCACCCGGGGACATGGGGACACGTTCATGTCCCCAGAGACACGGGGACGAGTTTGTGTCACCCTCGGGGTGCTCAACAGCATCGGGGACCAGGACATTGTCACCCGGGGACATGGGGACACGTTCATGTCCCCAGAGACACAGGGACGAGTTTGTGTCACCCTCAGGGTGCTCAACAGCATTAGGGACAAGGATTTGTCACCCGGGGACAGGGGGACAAGTTTGTGTCCCCAAAGTCATAGGGATGAGTTTGTGTCACCTCAGGTTGCTCAACAGCATCGGGGACAAGGATGTTGTCACTTGGGGACATGGGGACAAGTTGGTGTCACCTCATGTTGCTCAACAGCATCGGGGACAAGGATGTTGTCACTTGGGGACGTGGGGACAAGTGTGTGTCCCCTGGGGGTCTCTGCAGCCCTGGGGATGGGGACAGTGTCCCCTGGGGACATGGGGACAAGTTTGTGTCCCCAAAGTCACAGGGATGAGTTTGTGTCACCCTCAGGGTGCTCAACAGCATTGGGGACAAGGATGTTGTCACCTGGGGACATGGGGACAAGTTTGTGTCACCTCAAAGTGCTCAACAGCATTGGGGACCAGGACATTGTCACCTGGGGGTCCCCGCAGCCCTGGGGATGGGGACAGTGTCCATGGGGACATGGGGACAAGTTTGTGTCACCTCTGGGTGCTCAACAGCATTGGGGACCAGGACATTGTCCCCTGGGGGTCCCGCAGCCCTGGGGATGGGGACAGTGTCCATGGGGACAAGTTTGTGTCACCTCTGGGTGCTCAACAGCATTGGGGACCAGGACATTGTCCCCTGGGGACATGGGGACAAGTTTGTGTCACCTTTGGGTGCTCAACAGCATTGGGGACCAGGACATTGTCACCTGGGGGTCCCGCAGCCCTGGGGATGGGGACAGTGTCCATGGGGACAAGTTTGTGTCACCTCTGGGTGCTCAACAGCATCGGGGACCAGGACATTGTCCCCTGGGGACATGGGGACAAGTTTGTGTCACCTCTGGGTGCTCAACAGCATTGGGGACCAGAACATTGTCCCCTGGGGGTCCCCGAGCCCTGGGGATGGGGACAGTGTCCATGGGGACAAGTTTATGTCACCTCAAGGTGCTCAACAGCATTGGGGACCAGGACACTGTCCCCTGGGGGTCCCCGCAGCCCTGGGGACGGGGACATTGTCCCCTGGGGACACGGGGACACGCCGGTGTCCCCTCCGCTCACCGTGCCCGTGGGCAGCAGCTCCTCAGCCGTCGGGGACACATCCTGCGGGGACAAGGGGACAACTGAGCCCCCTGCAAATCCCCCCCCCTCCCCCCCCCTCAGGGGGCTTGGGGACACCGGGGGGATGTCACCGTGTCCCCATACGGGGACATTTCCCACCTCGGCCTCCTCCTGCGGCTCCGAGTCACTCTGCCCCATGGCCGCCCATGCAAAAACCTGCAGAAACGGGCAAAAACGGGCCAAAAACCCCAAAATTTGGGACACGCCGCGGCCACCGGTGACAACAAAGTGACGTCCCCACGAGGGGGGGGTCACAGTTTGAGGGGTTCGGTGGGGAGTCCCCAGGGTGACATGAGGGGGACCTGAGTGTCACGTCCTCACCCCACCCGGGTTGGGGACTTTGGTGTCACCTCCCTGTTGTTGTCACCGTCACCGTTGTCACCGTTGTCACCGTATATGTGTGTGTCCCCCCCCCCGTCCTTCCCAAGGACACCCCCGGGGAGGTGACAGTGACACCGGAGCGGGGACGTCACCGTGAGTGACATGTGTCACCCCCCCCCACCAAATATCCACCCCCACCCACATTGTGACACCCCCATGGTGACAACCACCCCCCCAATTGTGCCCCTTAACACCCCCCCAGGCTATAATTAACCCCCCTGCGCTAATTACACCCCCCATACACTATCCCCCCCCCCCCAAATATCCCAATGTCCCCCCACTTGGGTTGTGACACCCCCATGGTGACAACCACCCCCCCAATTGTGCCCCTTAACACCCCCCCCAGGCTATAATTACCCCCCCTGCGCTAATTACACCCCCCCCCACTATTCCCCCCCACACTAATTAACTAATTAGAGATAATTAATGCTACCCCAGGGGATTATTACCCCCCC
Source organism: Nesoenas mayeri (assembly GCF_963082525.1). NCBI lineage: Eukaryota > Metazoa > Chordata > Aves > Columbiformes > Columbidae > Nesoenas > Nesoenas mayeri. Next base: position 473,140 of record NC_137567.1, on the reverse strand, counting down.
CCAAGGTGTTTACTGCCCCCCCAAGGCAAATATAACCCCCCCCCATATTATCCCCCCCTATGGATTAATACCCCCCCCCCCCCCAATATTCACCCCCCGCTAATTTGGGGGGGGGGGGCGACTAAAACTGCCCCCCCAGGAACTTATTACCCCCCCATGGATGCTATTACCCCCCCCCCCAGGTTATTATTACCCCCCCCCGGAAGTTATTACCCCCTCCTAGGATGTTATTACTCCCCCCCCGCAAATATTGCACCCCCAAAACATTAGTGCCCCCCCCCCCAGCCTCATACCCCCCCCCCCCCCCAACCCAGTATCCCCACCCCCCCCCAACTTCGCCCCCCCCAACCGGGGGGTGTTTCCCGCTCAAACTCCCCCCCAGATCGGTTCTACCCCCCCCCCCCCAAAACTGGATCCGCCCCCCCGGGGAGGGTTTGTAGCCCCCCCCCGCACTCACCGGCCGCCGGTCGCCGCCCCGCGTCCCGCTCCGGCCTGGGCGGCCCCCGCGGGGTCATGGTCCCTTTAAGGCGGCTCCGCCTCCCCGCGCGTGACGTCAGACGCAGGGAAGGCGTGGCGGTGGTGACGCCATCTTGGGAAGGTCAAGCCGCGGAGGGATTAGCGGGGAGGGGGGGGTGAAGGGGTGGGCGCCATATTGGGTGTGGCGCGGTGGGGGGGGGGGGTGATGTCATCACAAGGCGACGGCGCCATGTTGGGAGCGGCGGGTGGGGTTGGAGGGGACCCCAAAATCGGGGGAGTAGGGGTTCCCCGTGGGATTGAGAGCGGGGGGCACCCCCAGGTTGGTCTCTATGGACACCCTAGGGTGACAGCACCCCAAGATTGTCCCCATAACCCCCCCAGGGTGGCAGCACCCCAAGATTGTCCCCATAACCCCCCCCTTGGGTGGCAGCACCCCAAGATTGTCCCCATGACCCCCCCCCAGGTGGCAGCACCCCAAGATTGTCCCTATGGTGACAGCACCCCCAAGATTGTCCCCATGACCCCCCCCCTTGGGTGGCAGCACCTCAAGATTGTCCCCATGGCCACCCCATGGTGACAGCACCCCCATGCTTGTCCCTATGGTGACAGCACCCTAAGTTTGTCCCCATGGCCACCCCATGGGTGGCAGCACCCCAAGATTGTCCCCATAACCCCCCCCCTGGGTGGCAGCACCCCAAGTTTGTCCCTATGGTGGCAGCACCCCAAGATTGTCCCCATGGCCGCTCTGGGGTGACAGCACCCCAAGATTGTCCCCATGACCCCCCCCTGGGTGACAGCACCCCAAGATTGTCCCCATAACCCCCCCACGGTGGCAGCACCCCAAGTTTGTCCCCATGATCCCCCCGGGTGGCAGCACCCCAAGATTGTCCCCATAACCCCCCCTGGGTGACAGCACCCCAAGATTGTCCCTATGGTGGCAGCACCCCAAGATTGTCCCCATGGCCACCCCCAGGGTGACAGCACCCCCAGGCTTGTCCCTATGGTGGCAGCACCCCAAGATTGTCCCCATGACCCCCCCAGGGTGACAGCACCCCAAGATTGTCCCTATGGTGACAGCACCCCCAAGTTCGTCCCCATGGCCACCCCATGGTGACAGCACCCCCAGGCTTGTCCCCATAGTGGCAGCACCCCCAAGTTTGTCCCCGTGGCTGCTCTGGGGTGACAGCACCCCAAGATTGTCCCCATGACCCCCCCGGGGTGGCAGCACCCCAAGATTGTCCCCATGACCCCCCCTGGGTGCCAGCACCCCAAGTTTGTCCCCATAACCCCCCCTGGGTGGCAGCACCCCAAGTTTGTCCCCATGACCCCCCCCCAGGTGGCAGCACCCCAAGATTGTCCCTATGGTGACAGCACCCCAAGATTGTCCCCATAACCCCCCCAGGGTGACAGCACCCCAAGATTGTCCCCATGACCCCCCCAGGGTGACAGCACCCCCATGCTTGTCCCTATGGTGACAGCACCCCAAGTTTGTCCCCATAACCCCTACAGGGTGGCAGCACCCCCAGGCTTGTCCCCATGGTGGCAGCACCCCCAAGATTGTCCCCATGACCCCCCCTGGGTGACAGCACCCCAAGATTGTCCCCACGGCCACCCCATGGTGACAGCACCCCCAAGTTTGTCCCCATGGTGCCAACAGCCCCCCAGCAGCACAGACCCCCAGCTCTCCCAGGTCACTTTATTGTCCCCTTCAGGGTGACACCCAGGGGGTGGGGACATCCCCAGTGTCCCCACATGGGGCACGACCCCCCCTGTGCTGAGTGACAGGAACAGGGCCCCAATTTGGGGTTAAATTGACCCATTTTGGGGGGGTTGGCAGCGCCTGGCACAGCGGCCGCTGGTCCCAGTCCAGCCGCAGCAGCTGCTCCCGCGGTGACAGGAGGTGACAAACCGGGACACAGTGCCACCCCCTGTCCCACAGGGACAAGGGACATGTGTGGCTGTCACCCCACTGGCCCAGCGGGTGACATGGGGGGACAATGGGGGGGGGGTAGATGTGGCCCTTTGTGCCCAAAGTGTCCCCTGAAGTGGCTGCAGGGCTTGGGGACAAGTGCCAAATGGTGCCACGGGGCAGGCAGGCTTGGGGACAAGGACAGGGACATGACACCCATGGGGACAAGGGGTTTGAGAACAAGGGTGAGGACGTGTCCCCGATGTAGCCAAGGGGCTACTTGGCTTGGGGACAAGGACAGGGACGTGTCCCTGATGGGGCCAAGGGGCTTGGGGACAAGGACAAGTCCCTGATTGGCCAAGGTGCTGAGAAGCTTGGGGACAAGGACAGGGACAAGTCCCTGATGTGGCCAAGGGGCTTGGGGACAAGGACACACGACCCTTATGGGGACAAGGGGCTTGGGGACAGGGACACGACCCTATGGGGACAAGGGGCTTGGGGACAGGGACGTGTCCCTGATGTGGCCAAGGGGTTTGGGGACATGTCCCCACTGCAGCCAAGGGGCTGCTTGGCTTGGGGACAAGGACAGGGACACGACCCTATGGGGACAAGGGGCTTGGGGACTGGGACACATTACCCTGATGTGGCCAAGGGGCTTGGGAACAGGGATACACGACGCTATGGGGACAAGGGGCTTGGGGACAAGGACAGGGATGTGTCCCTGATGTGGCCAAGGGGCTTGGGGACATGTCCCCACTGCAGCCAAGGGGCTGCTTGGCTTGGGGACAAGGACAGGGACACAACCCTATGGGGACAAGGGGCTTGGGGACTGGGACACATGACTCTGATGTGGCCAAGGGGCTTGGGGACAGGGACACACGACGCTATGGGGACAAGGGGCTTGGGGACAAGGACAGGGACGTGTCCCTGATGTGGCCAAGGGGCTTGGGGACATGTCCCCAGTGCAGCCAAGGGGCTGTTTGGCTTGGGGACAAGGACAGGGACAGTCCCTGATGTGGCCAAGGGGCTTGGGGACAGGGACACACGACCCTTATGGGGACAAGGGTCTTGGGGACAGGGACACGACCCTATGGGGACAAGGGGCTTGGGGACAAGGACAGGGACGTGTCCTTGATGTGGCCAAGGGGCTTGGGGACAGGGACACACGACGCTATGGGGACAAGGGGCTTGGGGACAAGGACAGGGACAGTCCCTGATGTGGCCAAGGGGCTTGGGGACAGGGACACACGACCCTATGGGGACAAGAGGCTTGGGGACAGGGACAGGGACGTGTCCCTGATGTGGCCAAGGGGTTTGGGGACATGTCCCCACTGCAGTCAAGGGGCTGTTTGGCTTGGGGACAAGGACAGGGACAGTCCCTGATGTGGCCAAGGGGCTTGGGGACAGGGACACACGACCCTTATGGGGACAAGGGTCTTGGGGACAGGGACACGACCCTATGGGGACAAGGGGCTTGGGGACAGGGACAGGGACGTGTCCCTGATGTGGCCAAGGGGCTTGGGGACAAGGACAGGGACACACGACCCTATGGGGACAAGGGGCTTGGGGACAAGGACAGGGACGTGTCCCTGATGTGGCCAAGGGGCTTGGGGACAAAGGCAACAGACCTGGGGGTGTCACAGAGCTCCAAGTGTCCCCCCCAAACACATCCAAGGGGTCACAGGCCTCACGTTGATCCCCTTGAGGGGGCCACAAGTGTCCATCCGGTGTCCCCACGCGCAGGGGACACAGTCACCATCTGTCCCCCCCTCTTTGGGGTCCCAAGTGGGTAAAATTAGCTGATAAATAAATTAAAACCTTGCGGGGGGGGGGGTCCCTTAATTCACCAGCAGCGCGTTGTCCTGCAGAGGAGCCCTGTGGGGAGAAATGGGGTGAAAAGGGGCAAATTTGGTGAAAAATGGCGTCGATTTGGGAACGAGAGCTCAAGGGACACCCCAAAAATGACATGGGGGGGGGACATACGGGGGGTGACACCCCCGTGTAACGTCCCCCATGGGCTGGAAATGCCCTAAAATCAATGGGAGTTTTGCAATGGAGGGATGGAGATGGGGGGTTGTGAGTGTCCACAAGTGTCCCCAAATGTCCCCAAATGTCCCCCAAAAACTCACCGCTCGCAGCAGCAGAAGACGGAGCAGCCGGGGGGGCTGTGGCGGCGGAATTTGCCGGATTTGGGGGTGTCGGTGCATTGGGCGATGAAGGTTTGGAGCTGGGAGGTGGGTGCGTCGCCCTCGCACTGATGCTGCGGGGATAGAAAAGAGGGGATTTTACCCCAAAATCAAGGGATGGGAGACACCCTGAAAATGGGAGTTTGGGTGGGAAAAGGACATTGGATCCCCCAGTGATAAAAAATGGGGTTTTCAATGGGAAATAAGGCACTGAAAATGGGGTTTTTAGTGGGAAATTGGACCCTGAACCCATCTCTGGTGATAAAAAACTGGTATTTTCCAATGAGAAAGGAGACCTGAAAATGGGGTTTTTAGGGGGAAAAGGAGCCTGGATCCATCTGGTGACAAAAAAGATGATTTTCAATGGGAAATAAGACCCTGAAAATGAGGTTTTTAGGGGGGAAAGGACCCTGGATCCATCTGGTGACAAAAAACAGGGTCTTATTTCCCATTGAAAATCCTGAAAATGGGATTTTTAGTGGGAAAAAGGACCCTGAACCCATTTCTGGTGATAAAAAACTGGCATTTTCCAATGGGAAAGGAGACCTGAAAATGGGGTTTTTAGTGGGAAAAAGGAGCCTGGATCCATCTGGTGACAGAAAACAGTATTTTCAATGGGAAATAAGACCCTGAAAATGGGGTTTTTAGTGGGGAAAAGACCCTGGATCCATCTGGTGACAGAAAAGATGATTTTCAATGGGAAATAAGACCCTGAAAATGGGGTTTTTAGTGGGAAAAGGACCCTGGATCCATAAGGTGACGAAAAACAGGGTTTTCAAAGGGAAATAAGACCCTGAAAATGGGGTTTTTAGTGGGGAAAGGACCCTGGATCCATAAGGTGACGAAAAACAGGGTTTTCAAAGGGAAATAAGACCCTGAAAATGGGGTTTTTAGTGGGAAAAAGGAGCCTGGATTCATCTGGTGACGAAACACAGGATTTTCAATGGGAAATAAGACCCTGAAAATGGGTTTTTTAGTGGGAAATTGGACCCTGAACCCATCTCTGGTGACAAAAAACTGGCATTTTCCAATGGGAAAGGAGACCTGAAAATGGGGTTTTTAGTGGGAAAAAGGAGCCTGGATCCATCTGGTGACAGAAAACAGTATTTTCAATGGGAAATAAGACCCTGAAAATGGGGTTTTTAGTGGGAAATTGGACCCTGAACCCCGTCTGGTGACAAAAAACTGGCATTTTCCAATGGAAAAAGAGACCTGAAAATGGGGTTTTTAGTGGGAAAAGGAGCCTGGATCCATCTGGTGACAGAAAAGATGATTTTCAAAGGGAAATAAGACCCTGAAAATGGGGTTTTTAGGGGGAAAAAGGACCCTGGATCCATCTGGTGACAAAAAAGATGATTTTCAATGGGAAATAAGACCCTAAAAATGGGGTTTTTAGTGGGGAAAAGGACCTTGGATTCATCTGGTGACAAAAAATAGGGTTTTCAATGGGAAATAAGACCCTGAAAATGGGGTTTTTAGTGGGGAAAAGGACCCTGGATCCATCTGCTGACAGAAAACTGCCATTTTCCAATGGGAAAGGGGCCACCAAACCCCCCCAAAACACAAGCTGAGCTTAAGGAGATTTAGACCTGACCTTAATGGTCTCGTAGGAGCCGGTGATGAGGGCGATGAAGAGGCTGAGCACCATATAGATGAAGAGGCTGATGAAGGTGTAGAGGTAGATCTGGCTGAACAACCACACCAGGTAACTGTGTTGCTGCATCTCGGCGAACGTCACAAACATGTCGTCGCCATTGATGAGCGAGAAGAGACACTCGGACACCATGGAGAGCGAGCGGAACTGAGCGAGAGGCCACAAAGCGTCACCCGTGGGGGTCAAACCGGCCCGAAATGGGGGTTATTTGTCCCCAAACGCCACCTGGATGCAAGGGGGGGGGGTGACAGCATTAAAAATGTCACCTTAACGTGGTAGGGTCCCAGGACGATCCACCCGCAGAAGCAATAGCCCAGGTAGATGACGGCCACGCAGCAGCAGAAGCGGATGACGTTGGGAAGCGCCACCCGTAAGGTGACGATGAGGATCTGCGGGGATGAAAATGTCGCGGAATCCGTTAGAAGGGAGCTTAAAAAATAAGAAATCATCTTTTTTCCGCGGAGCGGGGACACACAAGGGGAGGTTATAAAGGGAAAAGGTGGGTTTGAGCGAGATGTGAGCTGCCTCAAAATGGCGCCAGAGTCACCTCAGGGAGCAAAATGGCGTCAGAATCACCCCAGGGTCATCAAAATGGCGCCAAAATCACCTCAGGGCTCAAAATGGCAGCACCAGAATCGCCTCAGGGATCAAAATGGCGCCAGAATCGCCTCAGGGATCAAAATGGCGGCATCAGAATCGCCTCAGGGACATCAAAATGGCATCAGAATCACCTCAGGGATCAAAAAGGTGCCAGAATCACCTCAGGGATCAAAATGGCAGCACCTGAATCACCTCAGGGACATCAAAATGGCGCCAGAATCACCTCAGGGACATCAAAATGGTGGCATCAGAATCACCTCAGGGCTCAAAAATGGCGCCAGAATCACCTCAGGGCTCAAAGTGGTGCCAGAATCACCTCAGGGATCAAATGGCGCCAGAATCACCTCAGGGATCAAATGGAGCCAGAATCACCTCAGGGATCAAATGGAGCCAGAATCACCTCAGGGATCAAAATGGAGCCAGAATCACCTCAGGGCTCAAAATGGAGCCAGAATCACCTCAGGGCTCAAAATGGAGCCAGAATCACCTCAGGGCTCAAAATGGAGCCAGAGTCACCTCAGAGATCAAAAAGGCGCCAGAATCACCTCAGGGCTCAAAAATGGCGCCAAAATCACCTCAGGGCTCAAAAATGGCGCCAAAATCACCTCAGGGCTCAAAAATGGCGCCAAAATCACCTCAGGGATCAAAATGGCACCAGAATCACCTCAGGGATCAAAATGGCACCAGAATCACCCCAGGGCTCAAAATGGCACCACCAAAATCACCTCAGTGTCACCCACTCCTCCCAGTTTGGTGTCACCAGCAAACCGGTTGATCCCTTATCCAAACCGTTGATGAATCTATCAAACAGCACCGGTCCCATCACCAACCCTTGAGGGACTCCGCTAGACAACAGTGTGAAGCGCCCATTGTCACCCCAATGTCCCCATTGGAGCGGAGCCGGGTGCCAACCGCCAGCTCCGAGCATGGAGATTGTCCCCTGGTGTCACCGTGTCACCATCACTCACGTTGTACTTCTGGAAGAAGGTGAGATAGCGGATGACGCCCACCCAGACCAACAACGTGGACGTGCCCAACAAGATGCTGCAGACGTCATAGCTGGCAAAGTTCTGCGGGGACAGAGGTGACAACGGCCATGAGGCGCCATCCTCGGTGTCACCAACGTTGTCCCCAACACCCTCACAACCCCCTGTGTCAGCCATAAGTGTCATGGCGCTACCACAAGCCACGCCGTTCCAACAACGCCTGTCCCTTTGTTGTCACCTCCCTGTCCCCAAGGGAAAAACGGGGGTCAGGATGTCCCCAATTCTGTCCCCTACCCCGCCATCGCAGCCATGGTGACACCCAGAAGCGTCACCATGACACACAACACATGGCCAAGCACCCAGAGGTGGCCGTTGTGTGGCTTGGCCACCCGCCATAGTGAAATGTCCCCTCCATGGAGCACGGGGCCACCCAAAGCTTGGTGTCACCCCCCATTGTCACCCCCCGGTGTCCCCGTCACCTTGGACTCGATGCCGATCTTCATGATGGTGCCCAGGACGGTGAGGACGTCGCTGATGACCAGGAGGATGTACCAGCCATTGAGGAACTCCATGCGGTCGCCCAGGCCCACGCCGCGGTCGTAACGGCGCCGGAAAAAGCGGCAGAACTCCTACGGGATCGGGGAAAAACCAAAAACCAACCCAAAAATCAGCATTTTATTTATATTTCAGGAAGCTTCTACTCTGCAACAATTTTGATGTTTGGTTTTGGTGTATCTGGGCAGAACAACCCCGGGTTCCAGTGTAAGTTGGGAACGAACTGTTGGAGCGGTGAAAAGGGAGCTGGGGGTCCTGGGGACAGCAGGATGAGCATGAGAAAAGGGTTTAGTTCACATACTGTCAGGGTATACTTGGGAAACATATATATATATATATATATATATATATATATATATATATATATATGTGTGTGTATATATATATATATATATATATATATATATGTGTATATATATATATATATATGTATGTATATATATATATATATATATATACATATATATATATATACATATATACATATATACATATATATATATATGTATATAAAATATAGAGCCATAGCACCCCGAGAACGCCCCATCTCGTCTGATCTGGGAAGCTAAGCAGGGCCGGGCCCGGTCAGTGCTTGGATGGGAGACCAATGGGACCTGGGGGGAATTAGAAGGGGGTGGTCAGTGGGTCAGAGAGGTTCTCCTGCCCCTCTGCTCTGCCCTTGAAAAAAGGGTTTAGTTCAGATACTATCAGGATATACTTCAGGAACGTATGTATATGTATATGCATATCTACATCTATAGATATAGATATATAGATATATATATATAAAATATACACGGCCATAGAACCCTGAAAACACCTGATCTCGTCTGCTCTGGGAAGCTAAGCAGGGTCAGGCCCGGTCAGTGCTTGGATAGGAGACCAATGGGACCTGGGGTGGGTTAGAAGGGGGGTGGTCAGTAGGTCAGAGAGGTTCTCCTGCCCCTCTGCTCTGCTTTTTAGTTCAGATACTATCAGGATATACTTGGGAAACATATATATATATATATATATATACGTAACATATGCAGCCATAGCACCCTGGGAATGCCCTATCTCGTCTGATCTGGGAAGCTAAGCAGGGTCGGGCCCGGTCAGTGCTTGGATGGGAGACCAGCTGGGAATAGCGGGTGCTGTGGGCTGAGCCAGCACTGGGCCCTTGTGGCCAGGAAGCCAATGGGACCTGGGGGGGATTAGAAGGGGGTGCTCAGTAGGTCAGAGAGGTTCTCCTGCCCCCTCCGCTCTGCCCTGGGGAGGCCACATCTGGAATAGTGTGTCACATCTGGAATAGTGTGTCCAGTTCTGGCCTCTCAGCTCAAGTACAGGGAACCAAAGCAACACTCTGTGATTCTATTTCCACGCCCCCTCCCGTTGTCCCCACGTCACTCACATGCTGCAGCATCAACCCCCGGACGATGGAGCGTGCGCAGAGGACGAATGACAACGAGCACACCAGGATGACGACGACGTCGAAGAGCAACCGGAACGAGTTGTCACCTACAACGGGAGGGGGACGGTCACCCGGGGTCCCCTGGTGGCACCGCTTGGGGACAGGCGCCACGTTGTCACACCTCGGCCAAAGACACTGGGGTCTTTGCATTCCTTGATGTCGGCTCGGTTGTCCAGGCGGATTTTCACCCGGCCGCTGTGCGCCTTGTTGTCAAACGTGATCTGGGGGACAAAACGGGGACCGGTTCCTCTTTAGATTTCTGCTCGCAAAAGGATACACTATAAAATATTTGCTACATCTGGAATTCAGAAGCTGCTGTTTGCACATCTGGAACCTTCAAAGAGAGGAATCGCTTCGGGATGTCGCAGGGACAACATCCACTTGACATCAGGCAAAAAATACATTAAAAAAAGATAAAAATAAGGGAATTCAGAGAGTGAGAAAGTTGTTGGATTGTCCGCATCAGACCATTTTTAACCTTGTTTATACTGACACGGCCCCACGGCCCATTCACCCTTCACACTGTCCCCCTCCCCAGTGTCTCCATGTCTCAATTCCCCCCCTCAATGTCCCCATGTCCCATTATACCCATGTCCCAATTCCCCCTCCTCAATGTCCACATGCCCCATTATCCCCACTGTCCCCATGTCCCAATTCCCCCTCTCCCTGGTGTCCCCATGTCCCATTATCCCCACTGTCCCAATATCCCACTGTCCCCATGTCCCATTCACCCCTCCCCACTGTCCCCATGTCCCATTATCCCCACTGTCCCAATATCCCACTGTTCCCATGTCCCAATTCCCCCTCCTCAGTGTCCCCATGTCCCATTATCCCCAATGTCCCCATGTCCCATTACCGTCACTGTCCCCATGTCCCAATTCCCCCCCCCAGTGTCCCCATGTCCCAATTCCCCCTCTCTCTGGTGTCCCCATGTCCCATTATCCCCAGTATCCCGCTCCCCACTGTCCCCATGTCCCATTATCCCCAGTATCCTCCTCCCCACTGTCCCCATGTCCCATTTCCTCCTCCTCAGTGTCCCCATGTCCCATTATCCCCACTGTCCCAATATTCCACTGTCCCCATGTCCCATTCACCCCTCCCCAGTGTCCCCATGTCCCATTATCCCCAGTGTCCCCATGTCCCAATTCCCCCTCCCCAGTGTCCCCATGTCCCAGTGTCCCCACTGTCCCCACATCCCATTACCCCACTGTCCCATTCCCCCTCCTCAGTGTCCCCATGTCCCGTTATCCCCACTGTCCCCATGTCCCATTATCCCCAGTGTCCCCCTCCCCACTGTCCCCATGTCCCATTATCCCCAGTGTCCCCCTCCCCACTGTCCCCATGTCCCATTATCCCCAGTGTCCCCCTCCCCACTGTCCCCATGTCCCATTATCCCCAGTGTCCCCCTCCCCACTGTCCCCATGTCCCATTACCCTCAGTGTCCCCATGTCCCAATTCCCCCTCCCCAGTGTCCCCATGTCCCATTACCCTCAGTGTCCCCATGTCCCATTACCCTCAGTGTCCCCATGTCCCAGTGTCCCATTATCCCCACTGTCCCCATGTCCCATTATCCCCACTATCCCCTTCACCCCTCTCCAGTGTCCCCACGTCCCCACGAGGGCCGGTGTCACCCGGTTGCATCACCCCCACCGCGTCACCCTCGTTGCATCACCCCGCCCGCACTCACGGTGATGGTGAAGGTGTAACAGTCGGGGATCTCGTTGTTGATGATGGTCTGGATGTTGATGGCCTTCAGCTTGAACTGGATGGTGACATTGATGAGCCTGTAAGACGGGACACACATCAAATCCTCCTCCAGGTGGGGGGGTCAAGCATAACAACCCCCCAAAAACCACCACACTGGTGTCAAACAACCCACAAACGGGGTGGGGGGAACATCATCTGGGGGTGCGGATGGTGCTGGGACTTGGAGTGGATGTTCTTGATGCCAAATTGTGGGACGCGGTGGATTTTTGGGGGGGGTGACGGTGACTTTACTTGTGAAACTTGAGGGTGAAGTTCTTGTAGCCGCGTTCCAGCTCGGGGGGAAGCGGCTGCGGGTCCTCGGGGTCCACGCCCAGGCAGTCTGTGGGGAGCGAGAAACACCGTTACGGACCCCGAAAAGGTAGAAAACTGACCCAAAAAGCCACTTCAGGACACGGTGTCCCCAAAACCCACCAGTGGTCATCGCAGGGTTGATATTGAAGGATGCTCGAGGCACCTTAGATCCTTCAAACCCCATAAAAGGACTCAAAACCCACCCCAGAACCCATCGGTGGCTGCAGGATAAGCAACCTCAATCCAATTGTCCCCAAAACCCACCGGTGACAACCATGGCGTCAATATTGAAGGACACCTGAGGCCCCTCAGACTCCCTCATACCCCATAAAAGGACCCAAAAGCCACCCCAGGACCCACTGGTGGCTGCAGGATGAGGAACCTCAACCCCGTTGTCCCCAAAACCCACTGATGACAACCTTGGGGTCAATATCAAAGGATGTCCGAAGCCTCTCAGACCCCCTCAGGACCCAGTGGTGGCCCCATTGTCCCCAAAACCCACTGGTGACAATCTTGGGGTCAATATTGGACGATGTCTGAGGCCCCTCAGGACCCAGTGGTGGCCCCATTGTCCCCAAAACCCACTGGTGACAACCTTGGGGTCAATATTGGACGATGTCTGAGGCCCCTCAGGACCCAGTGGTGGCCCCATTGTCCCCAAAACCCACTGGTGACAACCTTGAGGTCAATATTGGACGATGTCTGAGGCCCCTCAGGACCCAGCGGTGGCCCCATTGTCCCCAAAACCCACCAGTGACAACCTTGCGGTTGATAATGAAGGACGTCCAAGGTCCCACAAACCCCCTCAAACCCCCAAAAAGGACCCAAAAGCCACCCCAGGACCCACTGGTGGCTGCAGGATGAGCGACCTCAACCCCGTTGTCCCCACAACCCACCAGTGACAACCTTGGGGTCAACATTGAAGGATGTCCAAGGCCTCTCAGACCCCCTCAAACCCCCAAAAAGGACCCAAAACCCACCCCAGAACCCACTGGTGGCCACAGGATGAGGAACCTCAACCCCGTTGTCCCCACAACCCACCGGTGACAACCTTGGGGTCGATGTTGAAGGTGTCGTTGGCCGGGTCGATGCGCCCTTTGCGATAATACTGCTGGCAGAGCAGCAGCGCCGAGCGGTTCCCCGCGGCGTCCCCCCGCACGTAGGCGTAGCGCCCGATGCTCTCGTTGGGAATGGCCAAGTACTGCAAGGGACATAAAACGTCCCCTCAGTGGCTCCAGGTCAACTCGGTGTCCCCTCAGTGTCCCCTCATCACCTTCTCCACGGCGTAGAAGACGCGGTCGTAGAGATCGCGCTGGGTGTAGACGGCGTAGGAGTCGTCGGCGCCGTCCACGTAGCCCTTGAGGAAAAGGTGTTTGAAGGCCACCGTGTTCTCCTCCTTGAATGTCACCACCATCTGGTTGCTGAGCCCGAAGAGGATGAGCTGAGGGGACAAAGGGGACAAGGAGTCAAGCCTGGAAATCTTCGAGGGGCAGCTGTTGTGCCCCAAAATTGGGGCACGGGGGAAGAAATGGCAGCAGCAGATGCAGAGGTGGCCCCAAGGAGACAAGGGGTAGGCAGAGGGTCCTGGAGGTTGTCCCCAAAGGCCACCACTTCCCAGTGTCCCCATGTCCTATTCCCACCCCCACCAGTGTCCCCATGTCCTATCCCCACCCCCGCCAGTGTCCCCATGTCCCATTATCCCCATGTCCTATTCCCACCCTCCCCAGTGTCCCATTCCCCCTCTCCCCATGTCCCATTAACCCCCTCCCCAGTGTCCCCATGTCCCGTTCCCACCCTCCGCCCCATGTCCCATTATCCCCAGTGTCCCCACGTCCCATTATCCCCAGTGTCCCCATGCCCCATTCTCTCCTCCCTGGGGTCCCCATCTCCCATCCTCCTCAATGTCCCCACGACCCATTCCCCCCCTCCCCACTGCCCCCATGTCACAGTGTCCCCATGTCGCATTTACCCTCCTCACTGTCCCCACACACTGGTCCCCAGTGTCCCCATGTCCCATTATCCCACTCTCCACTGTCCCCATGTCCCATTATCCCCAATGTCCCCATACACCGGTGCCCAGTGTCCCCATGTCCCATTATCCCCCTCCCCAGTGTCCCCATGTCCCACTGTCCCCATGTCTCAGTATCCCCCTCCCCAGTGTCTCCTTGTCCCACTGTCCCCTCCCCAGTGTCCCCACACACCGGTGCCCAGTGTCCCCATGTCCCATTCCCCCTCTCCCCAGTGTCCCCATGTCCCATTAACCCCCTCCCCAGTGTCCCCATGTCCCACTGTCCCCATGTCCCAGTGTCCCCATGCCCCCCTCCCCAGTGTCTTCTTGTCCCACTGTCCCCTCCCCAGTGTCCCCACATCCCAGTGTCCCCGTGTCCCATTATCCCCAGTGTCCCCATGTCCCATTCCCCCTCTCACCAGTGTCCCCATGTCCCATTAACCTCTGCCCCAGTATCCCCATGTCCCAGTGTCCCCATGTCCCAGTGTCCCCATGTTCCCTCCCCAGTGTCCCCTTGTCCCCATGTCCCATTATCCCCCGCCCCAGTATCCCCACGTCCCATTGTCCCCATGTCCCATTATCCCCCGCCCCAGTGTCCCCATGTCCCATTCCCCCTCTCCCCAGTGTCCCCACGTCCCATTATCCCCCTCCCCAGTGTCCCCATGTCCCATTATCCTCATGTCCCCTCCCCAGTGTTCCCTTGTCCCCCTCCCCACTGTCCCCATGTCCCAGTGCCCCCATGTCCCAGTGTCCCCATGTCCCATTAACCCCCACCCCAGTGTCCCCTTGTCCCACTGTCCCCATGTCCCACTCCCCCGCTCCCCAGTGCCCCCACGTCCCACTGTCCCCCCCCCACCGCCGCGGTCCCCTTGTCCCCACACCTGGACGGTGACAAGCAGGATCTTGGCCAGCTGCAGGCCCAGCTTCACGGGCCGCCGGCCCCGCGCCCGGTACTTATCGCAGGGGCTCATGAAGAAATACTTGAGGCGGCGGCGCAGCTCCTCCTCCTCCGCCAGCACCGGAGACTCCGCCGTGCCGTAGCCGGGGCCGTGGCCCAGCAGCCGCTCGCTTTCTGAGGGCAAACGGCTCGTTAAGCGGCGGGAACCGGAGGCCCCGGCCGGTCCCGACCCCCCCCCCCCCGGCCTCTCCCGCTCACCGGACGCCGCCGCCATGGCGGCTTCACTGCCCGCCTCACATGACCGGAAGTGCGCTGCTGCCCGCCCCTTTGGGGCGTGGCCACGCCCACCCCGCCGCCGCCGCTTGGTTGTGGCCGCGCTTATGTCACCGCCCACCCGGCGGTGGCCACGCCCACTGGTTGTGGTGGCCACGCCCACCCAGCGCCGTTGCTCCCAGGGGCGGTGGCGTGAGCGTGGGGGCGTGGCCATGGGGGGACATGTCAATAGATGTGACACGTGGCCCAGGGGACACGTCCATGGGGGGTGACATGTGGCATAGGGAACATGTCAATAGATGTGACACGTGGCCCAGGGGACACATCCATGGGGGGGTGACATGTGGCATGGGGGACATGTCAATAGATGTGACATGTGGCCCAGGGGACACATCCATGGTGGGTGACAGGTGGCCCAGGGGACACATCCATGGATGGTGACACGTGGCATGGGGTGACATGTCCATGGATGGTGACATGTGGCCCAGGGGACACGTCCATGGGTGGTGACATGTGGCATGAGGGGACACATCCATGGATGGTGGGGGACATGTGGCCCAGGGGACACATCCATGGGTGGTGACACATGGCATGAAGGGACGTGTCCCTGGACATGTGGCATGGGGGGACAAGTCCATGGATGGAGACACGTGACCCAGGGGACACATCTATGGGTGGTGACATGTGGCCCAGGGGACACATCCGTGGATGGTGGGTGACATGTGGCCCAGGGGACACGTCCATGGGTGGTGACATGTGGCCCAGGGGACACATCCATGGGTGGTGACATGTGGCATGGAGGGACATGTCCATGGATGGTGACACATGGCATGGGGTGACATGTCCATGGATGGACCAGGGGACACATCCATGGATGGTGACACATGGCATGGGGTGACATGTCCATGGATGGAGACACATGGCATGGGGTGACATGTCCATGGATGGTGACACATGGCAGGGGGTGACATGTCCATGGATGGACCAGGGGACACAACCATGGATGGTGACACATGGCACGGAGTGATATGTCCATGGATGGAGACACACAGCCCAGGGGACACATCCATGCGTGGTGACACATGGCATGGGGTGACATGTCCATGGATGGAGACACATGGCCCAGGGGACACAACCATGGATGGTGACACATGGCATGGGGTGACATGTCCATGGATGGAGACACACAGCCCAGGGGACACATCCATGGGTGGTGACATGCGGCCCAGGGGACACATCCATGGATGGTGGGTGACATGTGGCCCAGGGGACACGTCCATGGGTGGTGACATGTGGCCCAGGACACATGTCCATGGGTGGTGACATGTGGCATGGAGGAACATGTCCATGGATGGTGACACACGGCCCAGGGGACACATCCATGGGTGGTGACATGTGGCCCAGGGGACACGTCCATGGGGGGTGACATGTGGCATGGGGGGGCATGTCTGTGGATGGTGACATGTGGCATGGAGGGACACGTCCATGGATGGTGACATGTGGCCCAGGGGACACATCCATGGGTGGTGACATGTGGCATGGGGGGACACATCCGTGGATGGTGACACATGGCATGGGGTGACATGTCCATGGATGGACCAGGGGACACAATCATGGGTGATGACATGTGGCCCAGTGGACACATCCGTGGATGGTGACACATGGTATGGGGTGACATGTCCATGCATGGAGACACACGGCCCAGGGGACACATCCATGGATGGTGACATGTGGCATGGGGTGACATGTCCATGGATGGTGACACGTGGCATGGGGGGACACATCCGTGGATGGTGACACATGGCATGGGGTGACATGTCCATGGATGGTGACATGTGGCCCAGGGGACACGTCCATGGGTGATGACATGTGGCATGGGGGGACACATCCATGGATGGACCAGGGGACACAACCATGGGTGGTGACATGTGGCCCAGGGGACACATCCATGGATGGTGACACATGGCACGGGGTGACATGTCCATGGATGGAGACACACAGCCCAGGGGACACATCCACGAGTGGTGACATGTCACCCTTTATTCCCCGCTGCCCCGGGCAAGGTCTCCCCACATGTGTCCCCATGTGTGTCCCCACATGTGTCCCCACGAGTGTCCCCACGAGTGTCCCCGTGTCCCTCAGGCCCCCGCGGGCAGCGGCTCCACGCGCAGCCACAGCCCGTCCTGGGCGCGCAGGATCAGCTCGGGCTTGCGCCGCGCCGGCCGCGCCGGATCGGGCCGGATCCGGAACCGCGCCACCGTCAGTGCCGCCACCACCTTCATCTCGGCCATGGCGAAGCTCTGCCCGATGCAGTCCCTGCCACCGCCGCCATGTCACCTCCATGGGGACGGTGTTGTCCCCAAAGGTCACGGATTGGGGACAACCGCCCGCTCAGAACCCGAGGGGGCTGGGGGGGGTGACACGTGGGGACACGGGTGTCCCCGCCACGCTCACCTGGGACCGGCGGAGAAGGGGACGAAGGCCAATGGGGACCGTCCCTGGCTGTTCTCCGGGCTGAACCGCAGCGGGTTGAACACCTGGAGTGACAAGGACGTTGGTACAACGTGGGGACGTGGCTGGGCCGGCCCGCGGTGACGGGGACACCCCATTATCCTGTGGTGATGGGGACATCCCGCTGTCCCTGCCCATGGTGACGGTGACATCCCGCTGTCCTGGGGTGATGGGGACATCCCGCTGTCCCTGCCCATGGTGACAGGGACACCCCATTGTCCCACGGTGACAAGGACACCCTGCTCTCCCTTCCCATGGTGACAGGGACATCCCGCTGTCCTGTGGTGACGGGGACACCCTGCTGTCCCTTCCCATGGTGACAAGGACACCCCGCTATCCCTGCCCATGGTAATGGGGACACCCATTGTCCTGCAGTGACAAGGACATCCCGCTCTCCCTTCCCACGGTGACAAGGACACCCCGCTCTCCCTTCCCATGGTGACAGGGACACCCCGCTGTCCCGCAGTGACAGGGACACCCCGCTGTCCCTTCCCATGGTGACAGGGACACCCCCACTGTCCCACAGTGACAAGGACACCCTGCTATCCCTTCCCATGGTGACAGGGACACCCCGCTGTCCCACAGTGACAAGGACACCCCGCTATCCCTTCCCACGGTGACAAGGACACCCCGCTATCCCTGCCCATGGTAATGGGGACACCCATTGTCCTGCGGTGACAGGGACACCCCTCTATCCCTTCCCATGGTGACAGGGACACCCCGCTGTCCCACGGTGACAAGGACACCCCGCTATCCCTTCCCATGGTGACAGGGACACCCCGCTATCTCTTCCTATGGTGATAGGGACACCCCGCTATCCCCTCCCATGGTGACAGGGACATCCCGCTGTCCTGTGGTGACGGGGACACCCTGCTGTCCCTTCCCATGGTGACAAGGACACCCCGCTATCCCTGCCCATGGTGACAGGGACACCCTGCTGTCCCGTGGTGACAGGGACACCCCACTATGCCTGCCCATAGTGACAGGGACACCCCACTATCCCTTCCCACGGTGACAGTGACACCCTGCTATCCCTTCCCATGGTGACAGGGACACCCTGCTGTCCCATAGTGACAGGGACACCCCGCTGTCCCTTCCCATGGTGACAGGGACACCCCGCTGTCCCACAGTGACAAGGACACCTCGCTGTCCCTTCCCATGGTGACAGGGACACCCCGCTGTCCCACAGTGACAAGGACACCCCGCTATCCCTTCCCATGGTGACAGGGACACCTCGCTGTCCCACGGTGACAAGGACACCCCGCTATCCCTTCCCACGGTGACAGGGACACCCCGCTGTCCCACCCCGATGCCACCCATGCCGCGCGGCTGTACCTCGGGCTCGGGCCAGATGTCCGGGTTGTGGTGGGTCCCGTAGATGCTCATCAGGCAGGTGACCCCTGGACAGGCAGACACATCCCCCTTAGGGACAGGGGACAGCAGTGCCGGTGACACCGGGGCCATCAGCCGTACCCTTGGGGACAACGCGCCCGTCGCGCAGCGCGACGTCCCGGGAACAGCGACGTGACACGGCGGTGACGGGCGGGTGCAGGCGCAGACTCTCCTTGATGCACATGGTGGTGAAGGGCAGGCGGGACAAGTCCTCCCTGGGGACAAGGGACATTGTCACCGGCGTCCCCGAGGCAGGTGGGTAGGCGGTGACATTGGCCAACCCTCCCCTTGGCCACCGCCATCTCCCCATGGCCACCACCATCCCCATGGCCACCACCATGCTGCTATGGCCACCACCCAATGGCCAACCCTTCCCATGGCCACTGCCATCTCCCCATGGCCACCACCATGCTGCTATGGCCACCACCCAATGGCCAACCCTTCCCATGGCCACCACCATCTCCCCATGGCCACCACCCAATGGCCAACCTTCCCCATGGCCACCAACATCTCCCCATGGCAAACCCTTCCCATGGCCACCACCATCTCCCCATGGCCACCACCATGCTGCTATGGCCACCACCATCTCCCCATGGCCACCACCTCCCATGGCCAACCCTTCCCATGGCCACCACCATCTCCCCATGGCCACCACCATCCCCATGGCCACCACCATGCTGCTATGGCCACCACCCAATGGCCAACCCTCCCCTTGGCCACCACCATCTCCCCATGGCCATCACCATCCCCATGGCCACCACCATGCTGCTATGGCCACCACTATTTCCCCATGGCCACCACCTCCCATGGCCAACCTTCCCCATGGCCACCAACATCTCCCCATGGCCAACTCTCCCCTTGGCCACCACAATCTCCCCATGGCCACCACCATCCCCATGGCCACCACCATGCTTCTATGGCCACCACCCAATGGCCAACCCTTCCCATGGCCACCACCATCTCCCCATGGCCACCACCCAATGGCCAACCTTCCCCATGGCCACCAACATCTCCCCATGGCCAACCCTTCCCATGGCCACCACCATCTCCCCATGGCCACCACCATCCCCATGGCCACCACCATGCTGCTATGGCCACCACCCAATGGCCAACCCTTCCCATGGCCACCACCATCTCCCCATGGCCATCACCATCCCCATGGCCACCACCATCCCCATGGCCACCACCATGCTATGGCCACCACCCAATGGCCAACCCTTCCCATGGCCACCACCGGGGACCTCTCACCACTCGATGTCCTCGGTGTCCCTGCCCCGCAGAAGCTCCAGGACCTCCTGGCGACATCGCTCTTGGTAGTGGGGGTGATGGGCCAGGTTGTAGAGCAGCCAGGCCAGCCCACTGGCCGTGGTGTCGTGGCCTGTGGGGACACGGGATGAGGAGGGGACACGCGTGTCCCCTCCCGGCGGTGGCAGCAGGGGGCTGGTCCTCACCCTCGAACATGAAGGTGTCGGCCTCGGCCGCGATGTCCTCATCCGACAGGGAGTTGCCGTCCTCGTCCTGCAAGGGCCAGCGTGGCAACCAAGGGGACGGCCAGGGCCACCACCCTGTGGCCAAGACTCCGCGTGGCCACCACCGTCCCCTTGGCCACCATCCCTTTGGCCACCACGGTCCCCTTGGCCGCCATCCCCTTGGTCACCATTCCCTTGGCCACCATCATCCCCATGGCCACCACCATCCCCATGGTCACCACCATCCCCATGGTCACCACCATTCCCATGGCCACCACCATCCCCATGGTCACCATCATTCCCATGGCCACCACCGTCCCCATGGCCACCACCATCACCATGGCCACCACCATTCCCATGGTCACCACCATTCCCATGGCCACCATCATCCCCATGGCCACCACCGTCCCCATGGCCACCATCCTCTTGGACATCATCCCCTTGGCCACCACCATCCCCATGGCCACCACCATCTCCACATGGCCATCACCGCCTCCCCATGGCCACCATCCCCCCCATGGCCACCATCCCCTTGACCACCACTGTCTCTGTGGCCACCACCATCCCCATGGTCACCAGCGTTCTTCTATGGTCACCAACCTATGGCCAACCCTCCCCATGGCCACCACCATCTCCACATGGCCATCACCGCCTCCCCATGGCCACCATCCCCCCCATGGCCACCACCATCCCCTTGGCCACCACCATCCCCATGGCCACCACCATCTCCACATGGCCATCACCACCTCCCCATGGCCACCATCCCTTTGACCACCACTGTCTCTGTGGCCACCACTATCCCCATGGTCACCAGCGTTCTTCTATGGTCACCAACCTATGGCCAACCCTCCCCATGGCCACCAGCATCCCCATGGCCACCACCATGCTGCTATGGCCACCATCCAATGGCCAACTCTCCCCTTGTCCACCACCGTCTCCCCATGGCCACCATCCCCTTGGCCACCACCATCTCCCCATGGCCACCATCCCCTTGGCCACCACCATCTCCCCATGGCCAACCCTCCCCATGGCCACCACCATGCTGCTATGACCATCATCCAATGGCCAACTCTCCCCATGGCCCCCACCATCTCTCCATGGCCGCCACCTCCCCATGGCCACCACCATCCCCATGGCCACCACCATTCCCATGGCCACCACCCAATGGCCAACCCTTCCCATGGCCACCACCATACCCATGGCCATCACCATGCTCCTATGGCCACCTCTCCATGGCCAACCCTTCCCATGGTCTCCACCATCTCCTCATGCCCACCACCATACCCATGGCCATCACCATGCTCCTATGGCCACCTCCGCATGGCCAACCCTTCCCATGGCCACCACCATCTCCCCATGGCCACCATCATCTCCCCATGGCCATCACCATGCTGCTATGACCACCTCTCCATGGCCAACCCTTCCCATGGCCACCACCATCTCCCCATGGCCACCATCATTCCCATGGCCACCACCACGCTGCTATGGCCAACACCCAATGGCCAACCCTTCCCATGGCCACCACCATCTCCCCATGCCCACCACCATCCCCATGGCCATCACCATGCTCCTACGGCCACCTCCGCATGGCCAACTCTTCCCATGGCCACCATCATCTCCCCATGGCCACCACCATGCTGCTATGACCACCTCTCCATGGCCAACCCTTCCCATGGCCACCACCATCTCCCCATGGCCACCACCATTCCCATGGCCACCACCACGCTGCTATGGCCATCACCCAATGGCCAAGCCTCCCCTTGGCCACCACCATCTCCCCATGGTGACCACCATCTCCATGGTCACCATCATGCTGCTATGGCCACCATCCAATGGCCAACCCTCCCCTTGGCCACCACCATCTCCCCATGGCCACCACCATCCCCATGGCCACCCACCACCCCACGCCCACCTTAGCGAGCAGGAGCAGGTCAATGAAGTCCATCCCGCGTCCCCGGTGGCCCTCTGGCCAGGCCTGGTGGCCCATGCGCCGCAGGTCCTGGCGCCGGCGCTGCACCACGGCAGCCGTGAAGGCGTGGACGGTGGCGCAGGCGCGGGCGAAGCGGCACCCATCGCCCGACAGGCGGTAGAGCCACGTCGGGTGGTGGAGCAGGCGCCGCTGGCGTCTCACCACCAGGGTGCTCAGCTCCATGATGGCCTGGATGTACTCAGCGTGCTGCCTGGGGACAGCAGGGACGGTCACCAGGGACAGTGGGGACAGTGGAGTGGTCATTGGGGATGGTGGGGACGGTCAATGGGGATGGTCACTGGGGACGGTGGGGATGGTCACTGGGGACAGTGGGGACAGTGGAGTGGTCATTGGGGACAGTGGGGATGGTCAATGGGGATGGTCACTGGGGACGGTGGGGACAGCAGAGTGGTCATTGGGGACAGTGGGGATGATCATTGGGGACAGTGGGGACAGTCACTGGGAATAGTGGGAACGGTCACTGGGGACACCAGGGACAACTAGGGATGGTCACTGGGGACAGTGGGAACAGTGGAGTGGTCATTGGGGACAGTGGAGATGGTCAATGGGGATGGTCACTGGGGACAGTGGGGACAGCAGAGTGGTCATTGGGGACAGTAGGGACAGTGGAGATCGTCATTGGGGACAGTGGGGACAGTGGAGACGGTCACTGGGGACAGCGGGGACAGTGGAGATGGTCATTGGGGACAGTGGGTACAGTGGGGACGGTCACTGGGGACAGCGGGGACAGTGGGGACAGCGGGGACGGTCACTGGGGACAGTGGGGACAGCAGAGTGGTCATTGGAGACAGCAGAGTGGTCATTGGGGACAGTGGGGACAGTCAGTGGGGACAGTGGGGACAATGGAGTGGTCATTGGGGACGGTGGGGACAGTCACTGGGGATGGTCACTGGGGACAGTGGGGACGGCAGAGTGGTCATTGGGGACAGTGGGGATGGTCACTGGGGACAGCGGGGATGGTGGGGATGGTCACCAGGGACAGTGGGGACAGCAGAGTGGTCATTGGGGACAGAGGGGATGGTCATTGGGGACAGTGCGGATGGTCACTGGGGACAGTGGGGACAGCAGAGTGGTCATTGGGGACAGTGGGGATGGTCACTGGGGACAGTGGGAACGGTCACTGGGGACAGCGGGGACAGTGGGGACAGAGGGGACGGTCACTGGGGACAGTGGGGACAGCAGAGTGGTCATTGGGGACAGTGGGGATGGTCATTTGGGACAGTGGGGACAGTGGAGGTGGTCACTGGGGACAGTGGGGACAGTCACTGGGGGTGGTCACTGGGGACGGTGGGGACAGCAGAGTGGTCATTGGGGACAGTGGGGATGGTCATTGGGGACAGTGGGGACAGTGGGGACAGTGGGGACGGTCATTGGGGACAGTGGGAACGGTCACTGGGGACAGCGGGGACAGTGGGGACAGAGGGGATGGTCATTGGAGACAGTGGGGACAGTGGGGACGGTCACTGGGGATAGTGGAGACAGTCACTGGGGACACCAGGGACAACTGGGGACGGTCACTGGGGACAGCAGGGACAGTAGGGATGGTCATTGGGGACACCAGGGACAACTGGGGATGGTCACCAGGGGACAGAGGGGGCGGCTGGGATGGTCACTGGGGACAGTGGGGACAGCAGGGTGGTCATTGGGGACAGCGGAGTCACTGGGGACAGCGGGATGTCACTCACTGCGGGCAGTGGGGACGGTCACTGGGGACAGTGGGGACAGCGGGATGTCACTCACCGTGGGCAGTGGTTCTGCTGGCCGAAGATGCAGCTCTGCAGCGTGTCCAGGGTCAGGAGGCTGAGCTGGCCCAGCACCTCCTGTGCCACTGCCGGTGTCCCCGCCGGTGTCCCCGCCGGTGTCCCTGCCGGTGTCCCCGCCGGTGTCCCTGCCGGTGTCCCTGCCTGCGCTGCTGCCCGCCACTGCGCCTGCAGGCAGGGGCAGGGATTGGGGCAGCGGGTGCGGGTTGGGGTTCATGTGCAGGTTGGGGTTCAGGTGCAGGTTGGGGTTCGGGTGCAGGTTGGGGTTGGGGTGCAGGTTGGGGTTCATGTGCAGGTTGGGGTTCAGGTGCAGGTTGGGGTTGGGATGCAGGTTGGGGTTCAGGTGCAGGTTGGGGTTGGGGTGCAGGTTGGGGTTCATGTGCAGGTTGGGGTTCAGGTGCAGGTTGGGGTTCGGGTGCAGGTTGGGGTTGGGGTGCAGGTTGGGGTTCGGGTGCAGGCAGTGGGTGCAGGTTGGGGTCCAGGTGCAGGTTGGGGTTCAGGTGCAGTATGGGTTCAGGTGCAGGTTGGGGTTCAGGTGCAGGTTGGGGTTGGGGTGCAGGTTGGGGTTCAGGTGCAGGCAGGAGGTTCATGTACAGGCAGCGGGTTCATATGCAGGCAGGAGGTTCATGTGCAGGCAGTGGATGCAGGCAGTGGGTGCAGGCAGGGTTGGGGTGCAGGCAGGATTGGGGTGCAGGCAGTGGATGCAGGCAGTGGGTGCAGGCAGGGTTGGGGTGCAGGCAGGATTGGGGTGCAGGCAGGGTTGGGGTGCAGGTTGGGCTGGGGTGCAGACAGAGTTGGGGTGCAGGCAGGGTGCAGGCAGGGTGCAGGCAGTGGGTGCAGGCTGGGTTGGGGTGCAGGTAGGGTTGGGGTGCAGGCAGTGGGTGCAGGCAGGGTTGGGGTGCAGGCAGGGTACAGGCAGCGGGTCTCACGTGCAGGCGGCGGGTGCAGCGGTTGAACGTGCCCACGTGTCCCCGCAGGACGTCCCCGTGGAAGGCCGGGGACAACAGGCGCCGGTGACGCTGCCACTTGCGGCCCTCGCTCAGCAACAGCCCGTCCCCTGCGGGGACACCGCACCCGCCCCGCGGTGACACCCGCCCTGTGGTGACACCCGCCCCATGGTGACACCCAGCACATGGTGACACCCGCCCCATGGTGACAGCCACCCCATGGTGACACCCGTCCCATGGTGTCAACAGCCCCATGGTGACACCCGTCCCATGGTAACACCCAGCACATGGTGACACCCGCCCCATGGTGTCAACAGCCCCATGGTGACACCCGTCCCGTGGTGACACCCAGCACATGGTGACACCCGCCCCATGGTGACAGCCGCCCCATGGTGACACCCAGCACATGGTGACACCCGCCCCATGGTGTCAACAGCCCCATGGTGACACCCGTCCCGTGGTGACACCCAGCACATGGTGACACCCGCCCCATGGTGACAGCCGCCCCATGGTGACACCCAGCACATGGTGACACCCGCCCCATGGTGTCAACAGCCCCATGGTGACACCCGCCCCATGGTGACACCCAGCACATGGTGACATCCGCCCCATGGTGTCAACAGCCCCATGGTGACACCCGTCCCGTGGTGACACCCAGCACATGGTGACACCCGTCCCATGGTGTCAACAGCCCCATGGTGACACCCGTCCCATGGTGACACCCAGCACATGGTGACACCCAGCACATGGTGACACCCACCCCATGGTGACATCGGACCTGCTGTGAGACCCATCCCATGGTGTCACCAGTCCCATGGTGACACTCGCCCCATGGTGACATCTGACCTGCTGTGACACCCAGCACATGTTGTCACCAGCCCCATGGTGACACCCGCTCCATGGTGACACCGGACCCATGGTGACACCCAGCACATGGTGACACCTGTCCCATGGTGACACCCGCCCCACGGTGAAATCAGCCCCATGGTGACACTGGACCCGCCGTGACACCCATCCCATGGTGACACCCGCCCCATGGTGACACCGGCCACAGGGCACCCATGGGTGCTGCCCCCAGCCCCCACTCACCCAGCCAGGGCCTGAGGAAGCCATAGAACTTCTGGTCCTTGGGGGCCACGAAGGCTGCGGGAGGGGACAGGGGTGGTGACGGTGACAATGAGGTGACATTGGAGACCCCAGGGGACGCCCGGGGAGGGGACACCCATCTGCACCCATAACCACCTCAGGGTGGGGTGGTTGGGTGCAACCAGGACACTTGACTGGGCCTGGTGACACCCCTGGGTGACTCTGGGGACCCTTAGGGACAAGTTGGTGGCCATTATAGGGTGACATTTGGGTTGGCCATGGTGACACCTCTGGGTGACTCTGGGGACCCTTAGGGACAAGTTGGTGGTCACTGTAGGGTGACATTTGGGTTGGCCATGGTGACACCTCTGGGTGACTCTGGGGACCCTCAGGGACAAGTTGTTGATCACTATGGGGTGACATTTGGGTTGGCCATGGGTGACACCCATGGGTGACTCTGGAGACCCTCAGGGACAAGTTGGTGATCACTATGGGGTGACATTTGAGTTGGCCATGGGTGACACCCATGGGTGACTCTGGAGACCCTTAGGGACAAGTTGGTGGCCACTATGGGGTCACATGTGGGTTGGCCATGGTGACACCTCTGGGTGGTCCTGGTGACCATCAGGGACAAGTTGGTGGCCACTATGGGGTGACATTTGGGTTGGCCATGGGTGACACCTATGGGTGACTCTGGGGACCCTCAGGGACAAGTTGGTGGCCACTATGGGGTGACACTTGCATTGGCCACGAGTGACACCTCTGGGTGACTCTGGAGACCCTTGGTGGCCACCACAGGCACTGGGACATGACCAGGTGACCGTGCTGGCCACGGTGACCCCCTGGGTGGCCCTGGGGACAGGGTGGTGGCCCCATTGTCCTACCCGAAGCCATGAGGATGGGGCGCAGGGTGTTGGGGTGGAACAGGCGCAGGATGGGGGTCCAGGGTGACAGCCACCACAGGCAGCCGTCCCGGTACCGCGCCACCAGCGCGACCACCTGCTGCAGGCCCTCCTCTGTCGCCTGCACCTTGGGGACACCGCGGGGTCAGGGACGGCCCTGGGGACACCGCAGTGGCCCCCCAGTGCCACCACCCTGTTACTGTCACCCATCCAGTGCCACCACCCTGTCCCCTTAGTGCCACCACCCTGTCCCTGTCACCCCCCCAGTGCCACCACCCTGTTACTGTCACCTCCCCAGTGCCACCACCCTATCACTGTCTCCCCCCCAGTGCCACCACCCTGTCCCCTTAGTGTCACCACCCTGTCCCTGTCACCTCCCAGTGCCACCACCCTGTCTCTGTCACCCCCTCAGTGCCACCACCCTGTCCATGTCACCCCCCTAGTGCCACCACCCTGTCCCTGTCCCCCCAGTGCCATCACCCTGTCCCCCCAGTGCCACCACCCTGTCCCAGTCACCCATCCAGTGCCACCACCCTGGCCCCTTAGAGCCACCACCCCATCCCTGTCACCCCCCCAGTGCCACCACCCTGTCCCCACTGTCCCCCTAGTGCCACCCCCCTGTCCCTGTCACCCCCCAGTGCCACCACGCTGTCCCTGTCTCCCTCCCAGTGCCACCACCCTGTCCCCCTTGTCCCCCCAGTGCCACCACCCTGTCCCTGTCCATGTCACCCCCCAGTGCCACCACCCTGTCCCCAC
Source organism: Nesoenas mayeri (assembly GCF_963082525.1). Taxonomy (NCBI): domain Eukaryota; kingdom Metazoa; phylum Chordata; class Aves; order Columbiformes; family Columbidae; genus Nesoenas; species Nesoenas mayeri. The sequence goes on along the minus strand of NC_137567.1, from coordinate 445,273 downwards.
TGTCCCCCCAGTGCCACCACCTTGCCCCAGTTAACCCCCCCAGTGCCACCACCCTGTCCTTGTCACCCCCTCCAGGTGCCACCACCCTGTCTCCACTGTCCCCCCAGTGCCACCAACCTGACCCCCCAGTGCTACCACCCTGCCCCAGTTAACCCCCAGAGTGCCACCACCCTGTCCCTGTCACCCCCCAGTGCCACCACCCTATCCCTGTCACCCCCCCAGTGCCACCACCCTGTTACTGTCACCCCTCGAGTGCCACCACCCTGTCCCTGTCCCCTGAGTGCCGCCACCCTGTCCCTGTCACCCCCCCAATGCCACCACCCTGTCCCCTTAGTGCCACCACCCTGTCCTCACTGTCCCCCCAGTGCCACCACCCTGACCCCCCAGTGCTGCCACCCTGTCCCCTCAGTGCCACCACCCTGTCCCTGTCACCCCCTCAGTGCCACCACCCTGTCCCCTTAGTGCCACCACCCTGTCCCCGTCACCCCCCCCAGTGCCACCACCCTATCACTGTCTCTCTCCCAGTGCCACCACCTTGTCCTCCTTGTCCCCTCAGTGCCACCACCCTGTCCCTGTCACTCCCCCAGTGCCACCACCCTGTCCCCCCAGTGCCACCACCCTGTCCCCACTGTCTCTCCAATGCCACCACCGTGTCCCTGTCCCTGTCACCCCCTAGTGCCACCACCCTGTCCCTGTCTCCCTCCCAGTGCCACCACCCTGACCCCTTAGTGCCACCACCCTGTCCCTTTCACCCCCCAGTGCCACCACCCTGTCCCTGTCCCTGTCACCCCCCAGCGCCACCACGCTGTCCCTTGTCCCCTCACCATGCCGGTGTGCCCCAGCAGCCAGTTGCGCCAGGGTGGCCGGGGGAAGCGGCGCAGCTGGTGACAAGTGGCCCAGAAGCGGGTGACACTGACGGTGACATCCCAAAGCCACCGCAGCAGCAGCGTCAGGACCAGGGTGGCAACGGCCACCGCACCCAGGGGACCGAGCGCCCAGGTCGCCACCATGGTCCCCGCACGCTGGGGACACTGGGGACACTGGGGACAGGGCAAAGGTTGGGGGGGGTGGCCATAGAGTCACGTGTCCCCACAGCCGGCTGTCACATCCGGGTGGCTTTGTCACTGATGTATATCCTGGTGGCTTTGTCACCAACGTATGTCCTGGTGGCTTTGTCACTGACATGTGTCCTGGTGGCTTTGTCACCGTGTGTCCTGGTGGCTTCATGTCCTAACGTGTGTCCTGGTGGCTTTGTCACCATGTGTCCTGGTGGCTTCATGTCCTGGTGGCTTTGTCCCCTGACATGTGTCCTAGTGGCTTTGTCCCCAACATGTGTCCTGGTGGCTTCATGTCCTAACATGTGTCCTGGTGGCTTTGTCCCCTGATGTGTGTCCTGGTGGCTTCATGTCTTGATACATGTCCTGGTGGCTTCATGTCCTAACATGTGTCCTGGTGGCTTTGTCACTGTGTGTCCTGGTGGCTTCATGTCCTGGTGGCTTTGTCCCCTGACATGTGTCCTGGTGGCTTTGTCCCCAACATGTGTCCTGGTGGCTTCATGTCCTGGTGGCTTTGTCCCCTGACATGTGTCCTGGTGGCTTTGTCACTGTGTCCTGGTGGCTTTGTCCCCAACATGTGTCCTGGTGGCTTCATGTCCTGGTGGCTTCATGTCCTAACATGTGTCCTGGTGGCTTTGTCACCGATGTGTGTCCTGGTGGCTTCATGTCCTGGTGGCTTCATGTCCTAACATGTGTCCTGGTGACTTTGTCCCCAACGTGTGTCCTGGTGGCTTCATGTCCTGGTGGCTTTGTCACCATGTGTCCTGGTGGCTTAATGTCCTGGTGGCTTTGTCACTGTGTGTCCTGGTGGCTTCGTGTCCTGTGCACACACACACATATGTGCACATACATGTATGTATGCACACACATGTATGTGTGCACCCATGCACAAGCACACGCGCCTTGTGCACACGTGGCTCGTGCACACACGTATGCATGCACACACACATATGTTTGCACCTCCTGCACACGCACACGAACACATGTATGCACACATACGTATGCACACACCTCGTGCAAGAGCACACATGCATATGTATGCACACACCCCATACACACACGTGTATCCCCTTGCACAAGCACACGAGCCTTGTGCACACACATGCATGCACACACACCCCGTGCACACACGTATATTTGCACCTCGTGCACACGCACACACACATATGTATGCACACACACATATGTGTGCACCCTATGCACGAGCACATACACACACATGTATGTATGCACGCACACATATGTATGCACGCACATATATGTGTGCACCCCATGCACAAGCACATGCATACATGTATGTATGTACACACATGTATGTATGCACACACGCGTATGTATGCACACACACGTATGTGTGCACCCTATGCACGAGCACATACACACACATGTATGTATGCACACACACATATGTATGCACACACATATATGTGTGCACCCCATGCAGAAGCACATGCACACATGTATGTATGCACACACATGTATGTATGCACACACACGTATGTATGCACACACATATATGTGTGCACCCCATGCACAAGCACATGCACACACGTATGTATGCACACACACATATGTATGCACACACACGTATGTGTGCACCCCATGCACAAGCACATGCACACACGTATGTATGCACACACACATATGTATGCACACACACGTATGTGTGCACTCCATGCACAAGCACACACACACACGTATGTATCTACACACCCCATGCACACACACGTGTGCACCCCATGCACAAGCACATGCACACATGTATGTATACAAACACACATGTATGTATGCACACACACCCCATGCACACACATGTGCACCCCTGCACAAGCACACACGCCTTGTGCACACACATGTATGTATATCCACATACACACATACATACATACATAGCCCCTTTCCAGCTCCCCACATGTGCACATACACACACGTGTGCTGCGGAGCTGCCCCTCCCCATGTCCCCATGTCCCTGTGTCCCCATGTCCCCATGTCCCCATGTCCCCATGTCCCCGTGTCCCCATGTCCCCATGTCCCTGTGTCTCCATGTCCCTATGTCCCCATGTTCCCATGTCCCTGTCCCCGCCCCCACGGGCAAAGTCCAGCGGCACACGGGCACCATGATCCCCTGGCTGCTGGCGGCGCTGAGCCTCTGCACGCCCGGCACAGGTAGGGACACGCCGGCACACGCCACAACACGCCAGCACACGCCATGGCTGCTGCAACACCCCACGACACGCTAGGACACGCCACAACACGCTATGGCTGCTGCAACACCCCATGACACGCTAAGACACGTCACAACACGCCATAGCAGCTGCAGCACCCCATGACATGCTGGGACATGCCACAACATGCTACAACACCCCACGACACACTAGGACACACCAGAACATGCCACAACATGCTGCAACACCCCACGACACACTAGGACACGCCACAACATGCCACGATATGCTACAACACCCCACGACACGCTAGGACATGCCACAACATGCCATGACATGCTACAACACCCCACGACACGTTGGGACGTGCCGGAACATGCCATGGCAGCTGCAACACCCCACGACACCCCACAACATGCCACGACATGCTAGAACATGCCACAACATGCTACAACACCCCACGACACACCACAACACCCCACGACACCCCACAACATGACAAAACATGCTAGAACATGCCATAATATGCTACAACACCCCACAACACCCCACAACACACCACGACACGTTGGGACGTGCCGGAACATGCCATGGCAGCTGCAACACCCCACGACACTCCACAACATGCCACGACATGCTAGAACATGCCACAACATGCTACAACACCCCACGACACACCACGACACCCCACAACATGACACAACGTGCTAGAACACGCCACAACATGCTACAACACCCCACGACACACCACAACACACCATGACACCCCACAACATGACACAACATGCTAGAACACGCCACAACATGCTACAACACCCCACAACACCCCACAACACACCACGACACGTTGGGATGTGCCGGAACATGCCATGGCAGCTGCAACACCCCATGACACCCCACAACATGCCACGACATGCTAGAACATGCCACAACATGCTACAACACCCCACAACACACCACGACACCCCACAACATGACACAACGTGCTAGAACACGCCACAACATGCTACAACACCCCACGACACACCACAACACACCACGACACCCCACAACATGACACAACATGCTAGAACACGCCACAACATGCTACAACACCCCACAACACACCACAACACACCACGACACCCCACAACATGACACAACATGCTAGAACATGCCATAATATGCTACAGCACCCCACAACACGCTGCAACACCCCACAACACACCACGACACCCCACAACATGACACAACATGCTAGAACACGCCACAACATGCTACAACACCCCATGACATGCTGGAACACGCTACAACACCCCACAACACCCCACAACACCCCACGACACCCCACGACACACCATGACACACCACAACACGCTACAACATGCTACAACACCCCACGACACGCTAGGACACACCACAACAGGCTACAACATGCTACAACACCCCATGACACACCACAACACGCTACAACATGCTACAACACCCCGCGACACCCCGCTTGGGTTCATTCGCTCTATTTTGGGGTACATTTGCCCTTTTCTGGGTGCGCTTGCTCTGCTCTGGGTGCTTTGACCCTGGTTTGGGTGCCCCCTCTTTGTTTTGGGTGCCCCCTCTTTGTTTTGGGTGCCCCCCCTTTGTTTTGGGTGCCCCCACCCCTCTTTGCTTTGGGTGCATCCCTCCTGGTTTGGGTGCATTCGCCCTTTCTTTGGGTGCATTTCCCCTCGGTTTGGTTCACTCACCCAGTTTGGGGTGCATTCACCCTTTTTTGGGTGCATTCATCCAGTTTGGGGTGCATTCACCCTTTTTTGGGGTGCATTCACCCAGTTTTGGGTGCAACCATTTTGGTTTGGGTGCATTCATTCAGTTTTGGGTGCATTCACCCTGTTTTGGGAGCATTCACCTTTTTTGGGATGCATTCACCCAGGTTTGGGTGCAATCATTTTGGTTTGGGTGCATTCACCCAGTTTTGGGTGCATTTCCCCTCATTTTGCTCCAATCACCCAGTTTTGGGTGCATTCACCCAGTTTGGGGTGCATTCATCCTGTTTTGGGGGCATTCACCTAGTTTTGGGTGCATTCATCCAGTTTTGGGTGCATTCACCCTTTTTTGGGGTGCATTCACCCAGTTTTGGGTGCAACCATTTTGGTTTGGGTGCATTCACCCAGTTTGGGTGCATTCACCCAGTTTTGGGTGCATTCATCCTGTGATGGGTGCATTCACCCTTTTCTGGGGTACATTCACCCAGTTTTGGGTGCAATCACTTTGGTTTGGGTGCATTCACCCAGTTTGGGTGCATTCACCCAATTTTGGGTGCATTTCCCCTCCTTTCGGTTCACTCACCCAGTTTTGGGTGCATTCTCCATTTTTAGCTGCTCCCCCCCCATTTTGTGCTCATTTCCCCCCATTTCCTTGCACCCCCCCACCCCCATCCCCTCCGTGTCCCCCCCAGGTCTCCCCCCACGCCACATGGACTCCGTGATCCTCATGGCAGAAGTCCTGGAGCCGCCCCACGCCAACGCCACCGTCACCATGGCGGAGCTGGCGCTGGCGCTGGGCGGCTGCAGCACCCCGGGGTGCCGCGCGGTGCTGGGAGACCCCCCCACCATCCCCACGGCCCCGTCGGCGCTCAACCCGGACCAATGGCAGCTCCTCACGCGGCTCCTCCGCCGCGACGCCGCGGTGCTGGCGCCCGACGGCTCCACCGTGGCGCTGGGCCCGCTCCTGGCCGGCATCGCGGTGGCGTCGAGGCGGGCGGGCGGGGGGTCCGTCCTCGACGCCACCGTCGATCCGCTCTTCGCCGTCACCATCGATCCGCTCTTCGCCGTCACCATCGCCGAGGCATTGGGGACGTCGTTCCTCTTGGCGCGCGGCGGCCGCGGCGCCACCTTGGGCCCCGGCGGCTGCTGGGACGACGTGGGCGACCCCCAAAATTACACCCTGATGGGACCCCCGTCGCTCGTCACCGACGCCGTGGCCAACGGGGCGATGGATGGGGTGATACTGGGCAACCGTATGGCCGGGAGTCCTATCTGGGTCGTCAAGCTTCTCCGCGATTACTATGGGACGGGTAATGGCACAAAGGAGGGGAGACCGCCCAGCAGCTACCGGCGGCGGGATTTTGGGGTGCTGGCGGGGGCGGGGAAGCTGGAGAAGGAGGTGCTGGCCATGCTGAGGGTGCTGCGGGTGCTGCCGGCCACCCGGGAGCTTCTGGAGGACGTGGGTGCCGAGGAGGAGGTCGCCATCGCTCGGCGCGCAGCGCGGGACTTCACCGAGCGCTACGTGGGTACGGAGGCGGCGCCGGGGGGAGATGTCACATCTGTCCCCAACCCTGGTGTCCCCAGGGGCACCTCGGTGGAGGTGGCGCTGGGGACAGTTGAGCTCTGAGAGATGGTTGGGGACATGGGGCCTGGAGGGGTCAGGGGACACTGTGGTCCCTGGGGGGGCACCCACTGGTGGCTTGGGCACCAGGGTGTCCCTTGGGTGTCATCATGGTGTCCTTTGGGTGGTCACCATTGAGTTCCTTGGGTGGCACCACTGTGTCCTTTGGGTGGTGGCCCGTGGATGGACACCTTGAGTGTCACCACTGAGTCCCTTGGATGTCACCATGGTGTCCTTTGGGTGTAACCACGGTGTCCTTTGGGTGGTGGCCCCTGGATGGACACCAATGTGTCCCTGGGTGTCACCACTGTGTCCTTTGCGTGGTCACCACTGTGTCCCTTGGGTGGTGGCCCCTGGATGGACACCACATGTCCCCTGGATGGACACCTTGGGTGTCACCACTGAGTCCCTTGGATGTCACCATGGTGTCCTTTGGGTGTAACCACGGTGTCCTTTGGGTGGTGGCCCCTGGATGGACACCAATGTGTCCCTGGGTGTCACCACTGTGTCCCTTGGGTGGTCACCACTGTGTCCTTTGGGTGGTCACCACTGTGTCCCTTGGATGGTCACCACTGTGTCCCTTGGGTGGTGGCCCCTGGATGGACCCCTTGGGTGTCACCACTGAGTCCCTTGGATGTCACCATGGTGTCCTTTGGGTGTAACCACGGTGTCCTTTGGGTGGTTTCCCCTGGATGGACACCAATGTGTCCCTGGGTGTCACCACTATGTCCTTTGGGTGTCACCACTGTGTCCCTTGGGTGGTGGCCCCTGGATGGACACCAATGTGTCCCTAGGTGTCACCACTATGTCCTTTGGGTGTCACCACTGTGTCCCTTGGGTGGTCACCACTGTGTCCCTCGGGTGGTGGCCCCTGGATGGACACCAATGTGTCCCTGGGTGTCACCACTGTGTCCCTTGGGTGGTCACCACTGGGTCCCTTGGGTGTCACCACTGGGTCCCTTGGGTGTCACCACTGTGTCTTTTGGATGGTGGCCCCTGGGTGGCCACCACATGTCCCCTGGGTGTCACCACTGTATCCCCTGGATAATGGTGCCCTGGCCACCGCTTTGTCCCCTGGATGTCACCAATGTGTCCCCTGGACGGCCACCACCACATCCTTTGGCGTGTCCTCCATAGATGGGTCCCTGGTGTCCCCTTGGTGGACACCCCACTGTCCCCAACACCCCACATCCCCCCACTGAGCTGACCCCATGGGGACACCCCCAGTCCCCACCCACAGTGTCCCCAAGCTGATCCCCATCACCCCATCCCCTCCTTCCCGTTCCCCACAGAGTGCCCGGCCATCGTCCCCCGCTGCATGTGGGGCGCCCGTCCCTACCGGGGCACCCCCAAACCCTTGTCCCTTCCCTTGGGCTCCGTCTACATCCACCACACCTTCTCCCCCGGCGCGCCGTGCCGCAGCTTCGCCGCCTGCGCCCGCGCCATGCGCGCCATGCAGCGCTTCCACCAGGACACGCGCGGCTGGGACGACATCGGCTACAGGTGAGACCTGTCCCATTCACCGCGTCCCCGGCACCGCCGGCGCCCGGTTGACCCACCGGTGCTTCGGTAGCTTCGTGGTGGGCTCGGACGGCTACGTGTACCAAGGGCGCGGGTGGCACTGGGTGGGCGCCCACACCAAAGGTTACAACAGCCGCGGTTACGGCGTGGGCTACGTCGGCGACTTCTCGGCCACCTTGCCGGACGCCGACACCATCGCGCTGGTGAGGGACGAGCTCCTGCCCTGTGCCGTGCGCACCGGTCGCCTCCGCCGTAACTACACCGTGCGCGGCCACCGGCAGATGGGTCACACCGATTGTCCCGGAGAGTCGCTCTTCCGGGAGATCGAGACCTGGCGCGGCTTCGTGGTGAGAACCGGGCTCGGTGGTGGCATCTCCGGGGGTTGGAGGTGGCGCGGGGGTTGATGGGGGTTTCTTGTCTTTGCTGCAGTGAGGATCGGCCCCATGGGTGCTGGTGATGTGGGTGCTGGTTGACATGGCAGCGGTGGATGGCAACCTGGGGGACTCTGGGTTCTGTGGGTGCCGGATGGACCTGGTTCTGATGGACCCAGTCCCATGGGTGCCAGATGGACCCAGTCCCATGGGTACCAGAAGGACACTGGTCCCATGAGTGCCAGATGGACCTGGTTCTGATGGACCCCGTCCCATGGGTGCCAGAGAGACACTGGTCCCATGGGTGCCACATGGACCTGGTTCTGATACACCTTGTCCCATGGGTGCCAGGTGGACACCAGTCCCATGGGTGCCACATGGACCTGGTTCTGATACACCTTGTCCCATGGGTGCCAGGTGGACCCAGGTCCTGATAGACCCAGTCCCATGGGTGCCAGATGGACCCAGGTCCTGATGGACCCAGTCCCATGGGTGCCAGAAGGACACTGGTCCCATGGGTGCCAGGTGGACCCTGGTCCAGATGGACACCAGTCCCATGGGTGCCAGATGGACCTGGTTCTGATGGACCCAGTCCCATGGGTACCAGATGGACCCAGGTCCTGATGGACCCAGTCCCATGGGTGCCAGATGGACCTGGTTCTGATGGACCCAGTCCCATGGGTGCCAGATGAACCTGGTTCTGATGGACCCAGTCCCATGGGTACCAGAAGGACACTGGTCCCATGGGTGCCAGGTGGACCCAGGTCCTGATGGACCCAGTCCCATGGGTGCCAGATGAACCTGGTTCTGAAGGACCCAGTCCCATGGGTGCCAGATGGACCCTGGTCAGATGGACACTAGTCCCATGGGTGCCAGAAGGTCACTGGTCCCATGGGTGCCAGGTGGACCCTGGTCCAGATGGACACGAGTCCCATGGGTGCCAGATGGACCTGGTTCTGATGGACCCGGTCCCATGGGTGCCAGGTGGACCCAGGTCCTGATGGACCCAGTCCCATGGGTGCCAGAAGGACACTGGTCCCATGGGTGCCAGGTGGACCCTGGTCCAGATGGACACGAGTCCCGTGGGTGCCAGATGGACCTGGTTCTGATGGACCCAGTCCCATGGGTGCCAGAGACACACTGGTCCCATGGGTGCCACATGGACCTGGTTCTGATACACCTGGTCCCATGGGTGCCAGGTGGACACCAGTCCTATGGGTGCCAGAAGGACCCAGGTCAGATGGACACCAGTTCCATGGGTGCCAGATAGACCTGGTTCTGATAGACCCAGTCCCATGGGTGCCAGAAGGGCACTGGTCCCATGGGTGCCAGGTGGACCAGGGTCAGGTGGACACGAGACCCATGGGTACCAGATGAACCCTGGTCCCATGGGTGCCAGACAGACCCTGGTCCAGATGGACCCAGTCCCATGGGTGCCAGATGAACCCCAGTCCCATGGGTGCCAGACGGACCCCAGTCCCATGGGTGCCAGACGGACCCCGATCCCATGGGTGCCACCAGCCCAACCCAGTCGCCACAAACCACCCAAAATTCCGCCCCAATAAAGCCAGTGCCAGGACGTCGGCTTTGGGTGGTTCCTGGAGGGGAAACTGAGGCACGGGGGGTGGGGGGGTGGCCGCGGGGTGATGGGAGAGGAGCCGGGCACCCTGGACCTGCTGCAGGGCTGGGTGCTGTGGCACCCCAAAGTGGCCACCCAGCACCCCGAGGTGGCCACCTCACAGCACCCAGGAACTGCCATCTTCAGCAGCTGTTCACTCTGAAACCTAATGATGGCGCTTAAACCAGATGAATATAACTTGCCACGGGGGTACTCGGTCCCCTAAGAGGGGTGGCCCACAGTGGGGTAACCCTTCGTGGGGTGTCCCCAACCGTGGGTCTGGCTAAGGCGGGAGCTCAGATGACCTGTTCACTCTGAAACCTAATGATGGCATTTAAACCAGATGCACATACCCAGCAACCAGGGTACTCAGTGTCCCCAGAGGGGTGTCCCATGGTGGGTGACCCTTCTTGAGGTGTCCCCAGCCATAGGTCTGGCTGAGGTGGGAGCTCAGATCACCCGTTCACTCTGAAACCTAATGATGGCGTTTAAACCAGATGCATATAATTGGCAACTAGAGTACTCAGTGCCCCCTGGGGGATGGTCCATGGTGGGGTGACCCTTCCTGGTGTGTCCCCAGCCATGGGTCCGGCTGGGAGCTCAGATCACCCGTTCACTCTGAAACCTAATGATGGCGTTTAAACCAGATGCACATACCCAGCAACCAGGGTACTCAGTGCCCCCTGGGGTATGGTCCATGGTGCGGTGACCCTTCTTGGGGTGTCCCCAGCCATGGGCCTGGCTGAGGCGGGAGCTCAGATCACCCGTTCACTCTGAAACCTAATGATGGCATTTAAACCAAATGCACACAACTGGACACCAGGGTACTCAGTCCCCCCAGAGGGGTGTCCTATGGTGGGGTGACACTTCTCAGGGTGTCCCCAACTGTGACCCAGCCCAGGTGGGAGTGCAGATCACCCGTTCACTCTGAAACCTAATGATGGCGTTTAAACCAAATGCACATACCCAGCAATCAGGGTACTCAGTGTCCCCAGGGGGGTGTCCCATGGTGGGGTGACCCTTCCTGGTGTGTCCCCAGCCATAGATTTGGCTGAGACGGGAGCTCAGATCACCCGTTCACTCTGAAACCTAATGATGGCGTTTAAACCAAATGCACATACCCAGCAACCAGGGTACTCAGTGCCCCCCGGGGGGTGTCCTATGGTGGGGTGACCCTTGTCGGGGTGTCCCCAACTGTGACCCAGCCCAGGTGGGAGTGCAGATCACCCATTCACTCTGAAACCTAATGATGGCATTTAAACCAGATGCATACAATTGGCAACCAGAATACTCAGTGCGCCCCGGGGGGTGTCCTATGGTGGAGTGACCCTTCTTGGGGTGTCCCCAGCCATGGGCCTGGCTGAGGCGGGAGCTCAGATCACCCGTTCACTCTGAAACCTAATGATGGCGTTTAAACCAAATGCACACAACCAGTCACCAGCGTCCTCATTACCCCCAGAGGGGTGTCCCATAGTGGGGTAACCCTTCCTGGTGTGTCCCCAGCCATAGATCTGGCTGAGACGGGAGCTCACATCACCCGTTCACTCTGAAACCTAATGATGGCGTTTAAACCAGATGCACATACCCAGCAACCAGGGTACTCAGTGCCCCCCGGGGGGTGTCCCAGAGTGGGGTGACCCTTCTCGGGGTGTCCCCAAGTGTGTCCTGGCCCGGGCGGGAGCTCCGCTGACACCATCGGGGCAGAGGCGGCGGGGAGGGTGTGACTGAAACTCCCGCCCGGTCACATGGGGAACCCAACACAGGAACCGGGGCGACCGCGTCCCGGGCGCGGAGCAGCCGAGGTACCGCGGGGACACGGGGGGACACGGGGGACACGCGGGGACACGGGGGGACACTGGGGGACGCGGGGGGATGCGGGGGACATGGGGGACACGCGGGGACACGGGGGGACACGGGGGCACGGGGGACATGGGGGGACGCAGGGGGACGCGGGGGGACACGAGGGGGACACGCGGGGACACGGGGGGACGCGGGGGGACACGTGGGGACGCGAGGGGACACGGGGGGACGCGGGGGGACACGGGGGGACACGTGGGGACACAGGGGACACGGGGGGACGCGGGGGGACGCGCGGGGACACGGGGGGACACGGGGGACACGGGGGGTCACGGAGGGACACGGGGGGACACGGGGGGACACGCGGGGACACGGGGGGACACGGGGGGACGTGGGGGACACGGGGGACACGCGGGGACACGGGGGGACGCGGGGGGACATGCGGGACACGCGGGGACACGGGGGGACGCGGGGGGACATGCGGGGACACGGGGGGACACGGGGGGACGCGGGGGACACGGGGGGACACGAGGGGACAGCCCGGGGATGCACAGGGGATGGGGAGGGGGCAGCAGCACCCTGAGGGGTCTGGGGTGCTGCAGGGGGCGCTGTGGGTGCTGGGGTGCAGTGGGGTGCTGCAGGTTGGAGTGGGCACCCCAAAACTGCTGCTGCACCCCCCCTACCCCTCCCTGGGCACCCACTGTAGCTCAGCTATAGGGTGCTGCCCCCCCTCCCCCCCCAAATCATTAGGCGCCAAAGCAATGCGCACCCACATCTCACCCCCACCCTGGGGTGCTATGGTGCGTGGGTGCACCCCCAACCCTGTGCTGGGTGGGGGGGTGTGGGGGGGGGTCCCCAGGGTGGGGGTTGGGGTGCAGGTGGCGGGAGGAAACGCGATGGTGGCGCCAGGGGAAACGTGGGGGTGACGGAAACATCCGGCACCCGCCTGCGCCCGGGGCCCGGGTGGGGACGCGACACCCGCCGGGGTGTCACCCGTGTCACCAAACCCACAGCTGCCGCGCCCCCGTGTCACCGCGCCCGTGTGGGGATGGGGGGCGTGGGGGTGACATGGGGGGGGGCACCCTGGGGATGGGGACACCCACAATTTGGGGACCCCCTGGTGGGAAGGGGGACCATGATTTGGGGACCCCTTGAAGGCAGGGACACCCTGGGGATGTGGGCACCCACAATTTGGGGACCCCTTGGTGCATAGAAGCACCCAAGGGACACGGGCCCCCACAATTTGGGGACCCCCTGGTGCGCAAGAGCACCCTGGGGATGTGGGCACCCACAATTTGGGGACCCCTTGGTAGGCAGTGGCCCCATGATTTGGGGACCCCTTGGTGCATAGGAGCACCCAAGGGACGTGGGCACCCACAATTTGGGGACCCCCTGGTGGGCAAGGGCACCATGATTTGGGGACCCCTTGGTGCATAGGAGCACCCAAGGGATGTGGGCACCCACAATTTGGGGACCCCTTGGTGCATAGGAACACCCAAGGGACGTGGGCACCCACAATTTGGGGACCCCCTGGTGGGCAAGGGCACCATGATTTGGGGACCCCTTGGTGCATAGGAGCACCCTGGGGATGTGGGCACCCACAATTTGGGGACCCCTTGGTGCATAGGAGCACCCTGAGGACATGGACACCCACAATTTGGGGACCCCTTGGTGCATAGAAGCACCCTGGGGACGTGGGCACCCACAATTTGGGGACCCCTTGGTGCATAGGAGCACCCTGGGGACATGGGCACCCACAATTTGGGGACTCCTTGGTGCATAGGAGCACCCTGGGGACATGGGCACCCACAATTTGGGGACCCCTTGGTGCATAGAAACACCCTGGGGACGTGGGCACCCACAATTTGGGGACCCCTTGGTGCATAGGAGCACCCTGGGGACATGAGCACCCACAATTTGGGGACCCCTTGGTGCACAGGAGCACCCAAGGGATGTGGGCACCCACAATTTGGGGACCCCTTGATGATGGGGGCACCCTGATATGGGGACCTGGATTGGGGTGCCCTGAATGAGGGGGGCTCCAGATATGGGTGCCCAAATAGGGGTGCCCCATATGGGGGTGCTAAGATAGGGTCCCTGGATGGGGACACCCAAATTGGGGCACCCATATGGGGTCCCTGGATGGGGACACTCAAACTGGGGCACCCACATGGGTCCCTGGATGGGGACAACCAAATTGGAGCACCCATATGGGTCCCTGGGTGGGGGACACCCAAACTGGGGCACCCATATGGGTCCCTGGATGGGGACACCCAAATTGGGGCAGCCATGTGGTGACCATGGATGGGGACACCCAAATTGGGGCACCCACATGGAGTCCGTGGATGGGGACACCCAAATTGGGGCACCCATATGGGTCCCTGGATGGGGACACCCAAACTGGGGCACCCATATGGGGTCCCTGATATGGGGACACCCAAGTTGGGGCACCTGCATGGGGTCCATGATATGGGGACACCCAAATCGGGGCACCCATATGGGTCCCTGGATGGGGACATCCAAATTGGAGCACCCATACGGGGTCCCTGGATGGGGACACCCAAATTAGAGCAGCCATATGGGGTCCCTGGATGGAGACACCCAAATTGGAGCACCCATATGGGGTCCTGGATGGGGACACCCAAATTGGAGCACCCATATGTGTCCGTGGATGGGGACATCCAAATTGGAGCACCCATATGGCATCCCTGGATGGGGACACCCAAATTGGGGCACCCATATGGGTCCCTGGATGGGGACACCCATACTGGGGCACCCATATGGGTCCCTGGACGGGGACACCCACACAGGGACACCCCTCAGATGTGGGATCCCTAGGTGGGGGTTCCCCATTTGCCCCCCTCAGTTGTGCCGCCCAAACAGTGGTGACCAGCCTGTGGGTGCCCACCTCATCGCCCCCACCCCACCCACGGGTGCCGTGTCCTCCCCACCGCATAGGTGACACATCCCCCCCACCCCCGGATGGAGCTGGAGACCCCCACACTTGTTCCCGATCCCCCCACCCTGCTCAAGACCTACAAGTGGCGCACGGCAGCACCCATGGGTGACAGGGCCGGGTCGCCGGCGTCGCGGCGCTGGACGCGGCTGCAGGGCTGGAAGCGCTCGTACAGCCACCCCGAGGACGATGTCCCCAAAGAGGGGACGGGGACGGGGGCACCCAAAGCCGGCGCCCGGCGGTCGCTGTTCCGACGGGCGTTCTCGGCACCCAACAAGGGGCCGTCGGAGCCGCGGGCACCCGAGGGTGCCAGGAGCACCCTGCACAAGTACCTGCGCTCCGTGGGGCGGAGGAGGGGACAGACGGACAGCAGGGGAGGGGACAAGGGGACAGGTATGGGGGGGGAGGGTGGTGGGTGGGGGGTGGTAATGATGGGTGGTTGATTGGGGTGATGGGTGGTTGATTGGGGTGATGGGTGGTTGATTAGGGGTGATGGGAGATGATGGTTGGTGGGTTGAGGGTGATGGGTGGGGGGTGATAACGATGGGTGATTGATTGGGGTGATGGGTGATTGATTGAGGTGATGGAATATGATGGGTGGTGGGTTGAAGGTGATGGGTGGGGGGTAATAATGATGGGTGATTGATTAGGGGTGGTGGGAGATGATGGGTGGTGGGTTGAGGGTGATAGGTGGGAGGTGATAATGATGGGGGATTGATTGGGGTGATGGAATATGATGGGTGGTGGGTTGAGGGTGATGGGTGGGGAGTAATAACCATGGGTGATTGATTGGGGTGATGGGTGGTTGATTAGGGGTGATGGGTGATGATGGGTGGTGGGTGATAACGATGGGTGATTGATTGGGGTGATGGGAGATGATGGGTGGTGGGTGTTGATGGGTGGTGGGTTGAGGGTGATGGGTGGGGGGTGATAATGATGGGTGATTGATTAGAGGTGATGGGTGATGATGGGTGGTGGGTTGAGGGTGATGGGTGGGAGGTGATAATGATGGGTGATTGATTAAGGGTGATGGGTGGTTGATTGGGGTGATGGGTGACTGATTGGGGTGATGGGTGGTTGATTGGGGTGATGGATGATGATGGGTGGTGGGTTGAGGGTGATGGGTGGGGGGGTGATAACGATGGGTGATTGATTGGGGTGATGAGTGATTGATTAGAGGTGATGGGTGATGATGGGTGGTGGGTTGAGGGTGATGAGTGGGCAGTAATAATGATGGGGGATTGATTGGGGTCATGGGTGATTGATTGGGGTGATGGAATATGATGGGTGGTGGGTTGAGGGTGATGAGTGGGGGGTGATAATGATGGGTAATTGATTAGGGGTCATGGGTGGGGGGTGATAATGGTGGGTGATTGATTAGGGGTCATGGGTGGGGGGTGATAATGATGGGTGATTGATTAGGGGTCATGAGTGGGGGTTGATAATGATGGGTGATTGATTAGGGGTCATGGGTGGGGCTGATAATGATGGGTGATTGATTAGGGGTGACGGGTGTGGGGTGACAACGATGGGTGATGGGTGGTTGATTAGGGCTGATGGGTGGTTGATTAGGGGTGATGGGTGATGATGGGTGGTGGGTTGAGGGTGATGGGTGGGGGCTGATAACGATGGGTAATTGATTAGGGGTCATGGTTGGGGGGTGATAATGATGGGTGATTGATTAGGGGTCATGGGTGGGAGGTGATAACGATGGGTAATTAGGGGTCATGGGTGGGGGGTGATAACGATGGGTAATTAGGGGTCATGGGTTGGGGGTGATAATGATGGGCGATTGATTAGGGGTGACGGGTGTGGGGTGACAACGATGGGTGATTGATTAGGGGTGATGGGTGATGATGGGTGGTGGGTAATAACGATGGGTAATTGATTAGGGTTCATGGATGGGGGGTGATAATGATGGGTGATGGGTGATAACGATGGGTGATGAATTAGGGCTGATGGTGGCACCTCCATGGCCACATGTCCCACAGTGGCCACAGCCACATGTCCCATCACCACCACACCACCCACGGGTGACAGGGGCCCCGTGAGCACCCAGTGCCCCCCGACACCCCCCTGTCCCCCCAGGCAGCACCCATGGGCTGTCACCCGATGGCCCCGTGTGGGAAGTCACCCACTGCTCGCTGGTGGACGGACACCTGGTGCTGCTGGGCAGGGACGAGGAGGTGAGGACATGAGGACACGAGTCCCCTGGGTGACCCGTGGGTGACCCATGGGTGTCCCGTGGGTGCTGGGTGACCTGTGGGTGACCTGTGGGTGCTGGGTGACCCATTGGAGACTTGCGGGTATTGGGTGGCCTGTGGGTGACCTGTGGGTGCCCCTTGAGTGCTGCGTGACCTGTGGGTGACTTGTGGGTGCTGGGTGGTCCGTGGGCACCCCATGGGTGCTGGGTGATCTGTGGGTGCCCCGTGGGTGCCCCATGGATGCTGGGTGTCCCATGGGTGCCCTGTGGGTGCTGGCTGACCCGTGGGTGCTTAGTGACCTCTGGGTGAGTCGTGGGTGTCTTGTGGGTGCTGGGTGCCCCGTGGGTGCTGGGTGACCAATGGGTGTCCTGTGGGTGACCTGTGGGTGCTGGGTGGTTTGTGGGTGCCCCATGGGTGCTGGGTGACTCGTGGGTGCCCCATGGGTGACTTGTGGATGCTGGGTGACCCGTGGATGTCCTGTGGGTGCTGGATGTCCCGTGGGTGATCTGTGGATGCTGGGTGTCCCATGGGTGCCCCATGGGTGCCAGTGCCACTGTTTCCTGACCCCCCCGTGTCCGCAGACTCTGAGCAGCAACAGGACCCGCACCGACAGCTCCGTGTCCGACAGCGCCCGCAGGGACCCCGGTGAGCGAGTTGGCCCCGCGCCGGTGCCAATGCCGGTGCCGTGGGCGGGGGTGGGACGTGCCGGTGCGAGCCCGTGGGCCGCGTGCCGTGCACCGCACCGGGGGCCGTGCGGTCGTGCGCCCTGCACCATCGCCGTACCCTGTGCGTCACTGCGCCCCGTGCCCTGCACCGGGTGCTCGTGCGCCGCGGCCGCGCATTGTGCCGAGCGCCACGCGGTCGTGCGGCTGGAACCATGGATGTGCCGTGCACCGTGCCTTGTGCACCGCACCACGCACCATGCACTGTGCCTTGTGCCGTGCTGTGGACCATGCACCGCACCACGCACCATGCATTGTGCCTTGTGCCGCACTGTGCACCATGCACCGCACCACGCACCATGCATTGTGCCTTGTGCCGCGCTGTGGACCATGCACCACACCACGCACTGTGCCTTGTGCCGCGCTGTGCACCACGCACCGCACCACGCACCATGCACCGTGCCTTTTGCCACGCCGTGCACCACGTACCACACCACGAACTGTGCCTTGTGCCGCGCTGTGCACCATGCACCGCGCCACGCACCATGCATTGTGCCTTGTGCCATGCCGTGCACCACACACCGCACCACGCACTGTGCCTTGTGCCGTGCTGTGGACCATGCACCGCATCACGCACCATGCATTGTGCCTTGTGCCACGCTGTGGACCACGCATCACACCATGTACCATGCATTGTGTCTTGTGCCGCACTGTGCACCACGCACCGCACCATGCACCATGCATTGTGCCTTGTGCCACGTTGTGCACCATGCACCACACCATGCACCATGCACTGTGCACCATGCCTTGTGCCACACCACACACCATGCACTGTACACCATGCGCCATGCACTGTGCCACGCCGTGCACCATGTACTACAGCACACACCATGCACTGTGCGCCATGCACCATGCACTGTGCACCACGCACCATGCACTGTGCCTTGTGTCACGCTGTGCACCACACACCACACACCATGCGCTGTGCACCATGCACCATGTCTTGTGCCAGGCCGTGCACCATGCACTGCAGCACGCACCATGCGCTGTGCACCATACCTTGTGCCACACCGTGCACCATACCATACACCATGCACTGTGCACCATGCTACATGCACTGTGCACCACACGCACTGCACCACATACCATGCACTGTGCACCATGCACCATGCCTTGTGCCACACCATGCACCATGCCTTGTGCCACACCATGCACCATACCACACGCCATGCACTGTGCACCATGCTACATGCACTGTGCACCACACGCACTGCACCACACATCATGCACTGTGCACCGTGCACCATGAGCTGTGCACCATGCACCACACATCACACCACACACCATGCACCATGCGCTGTGCACCATGCACCACACACCATACACCACACCATACACCATGCACTGTGCACCATGCACTGTGCACCATGCACTGTGCACAGTGCACCACACACCACGCCACACACCATGCACTGTGCACCATGCACTGTGCACAGTGCACCACACACCACACCACACACCATGCACTGTGTACTGTGCACCACGCTCCATGCCACGCACCACACCACGCACCACGCCATGCACCACTCCATGCACCACTCCATGCAGCGGCCCATGGCAAACCCGGCACCGTGCACCAAGCCGCCAGCCGGAGGAAGCGCGGGGTGCACGGCCCCTGACGCCGTCACCGTCACTGTCACCACTTCCTCCGCGCTGCTGTGTCGGCTGATCCTGGTGATAACGGTGTTCGGCTCCTTCCTCCCCGCGCCCCTCGCTGGGGGCACCGGCAGCCGTGGGCGCTGGGTGCCATGTAGGGAGGTGAGGGACACCCATGGGTGCTCGGCGTCATGGCATCGCCGCAGCGGGGTGAGCACCCGGGCTGGGCACCAAGCACTAGGGCAGGATAAACCCCTCTGCCCCCTTCCCCCTGGCACCCATGGGAGCCCATGAGCGCCCATGAGCACCTATAAGCACTCACAAGCATCCACGAGCACTCACAAGCAATCATCATCAGCTGTGAGCACCCACGAGCACAAACAAGCACCCATGAGCACTCACAAGCAACTATGATCACCTGTGAGCACCCACGAGCGCTCACAAGCACCCAGGAGCACCCATGAGCACTCACAAGCAATTATGAGCACTCACAAGCACCCATGAGCAACCATGATCACCTGTGAGCACCCACAAGTACCCATGAGCACCCACAAGCACCTACGAGTACCCAGGAGCACTTACAAGCAACTGTGATCACCCATGAGCACCCACAAGCACCTACGAGTACCCACGATCACCTGTGAGCACCCACGAGCACCCACAAGCACCCACGAGCACCTGTGAGCACCCACGAGCACTCACAAGCACCCACAAGCACCCAGGCGCACCCACGACAACTCACTAGCACCCACGAGCACTCACAAGCAACCATGATCCCCCACGAGCACTCATGAGCACTCACAAGCACCCACGATCACCTGTGAGCACCCACGAGCACTCACGAGCACCCACAAGCACCCACAAGCAACCATGATCACCCACGAGCACCCATGAGCACCCACAATCACTTGCAAGCACCCACGAGCACCCAGGACAACTCACAAGCACCCACAATCACTCACAAGCACCCACGAGCGTGTATAAGCACCCACGAGCACCCATAAGCACCCACGAGCACTCACAAGCACCCATAAGCACCCATGAGCACCCATAATCACTCACAAGCACCCATGAGCACCCACGAGCACCTATAAGAACCCAGGAGCACCCATAAGCACCCAGGAGCACCCATAAGCACCCAGAAGCATCTATAAGCACCCAGAAGCATCTATAAGCACCCACGAGCACATATAAGCACCCATAAGCACCCAGGAGCATCTATAAGCACCCACGAGCACATACAAGCACCCAGGAGCATCTATAAGCACCCACAAGCACCCACGAACACCCACACCTGGGCTGGAGGACTCAGCACCCAGAACCGGACGCCTGGGTCCTTCCTCCAGCTTTACGCTTCCCCAAGGGGGGGTTACGGGTGTATCGGGTCCCCCCCCAAACACCAGCACAGCATTGGGTGCTGGGTGCCGCTCCTGACACCGGGTGCCCCCCCAGACCCCGACGAGCGGAGCAACCGCGGTGCCGCGAGAGGCACCGAGAGCGACGCATCACCCACCTCCCAATTCAGCAACGTCAAGGTGGGTCCCCCCCTAATTCCCAGGGCGCTCATCCCCACCCATGGGTGCTACAGCACCCACCTCCTCCACCCTTCCCCACCCAGGGTTTGCTGTGGAAGAGGCTCCGGGAGCGCAAGGTTCGCGGCGGTGCCAAAGCGGAGCCGGTGGCCAACGAGAGGTGCGGGTGGGTGGGGGGGGTGGGTGGGTGAGGGGGTGGGTGGGGGTCGGAGTGGGGGGTGGGTGACGGCGCTGTCCCCGCAGGGTCCCCAGCCGCAGCGGGTCGCGGGAGTCGCTGCTGCCGGCGCCCAGCGCGGCCGAGCTGGACCTGAGCGGCGCCGACGTGGTGGTGCGGCCCGTGCACGGCAGCGTGGTGGGAGAGAGGTTCTGCTTCCAGGTAACGGCGGGCGCCCAGGGCACCCACGACACCAGGGGGAGGCACCTATGGCACCCACGACACCAGGGGGAGGCACCTATGGCACCTGCGGTACCATGGGGAGGCACCCAGGGCGTCCATGGTACCCTGGGGAGGCACTCATGACACCAGGGGGAGGCACCCATGGCACTCATGGTACCCTGGGGAGGCACCCATGGCACCCACGATACTATGGGGAGGCACCCATGGCACTCACGATACCATGGGGAGGCTCCCAGGGCACCCACGATACCATGGGGAGGCAACCAGGGCACCCACGATACCAGGGGGAGGCACCCATGGCACTCACGGTACCCTGGGGAGGCACCCATGGCATCCATGGCATCTTGGAGAGGCACCTATGGCACTCTGGGGAGGCACCCATGGCACTCACAATACCATGGGAAGGCACCTATGGCACCCACGACACCAGGGGGAGGCACCTATGGCACTCATGGTACCCTGGGGAGGCACCCAGGGTGTCCATGGCATCCTGGAGAGGCACCCATGGCACCCTGGGGAGGCATCCATGGCACCCATGATACCAGAGGGAGGCACCCACGATACCATGGGGAGGCACCTATTGCACCCCTGATACCATGGGGAGGCACCTATGGCACCTGCGGTACCATGGGAAGGCAACCAGGGCACCCATGGCACCCTGGGGAGGCACCCATGGCACCCACGATACCAGGGGGAGGCACCCAGGGCACCCATGACACCAGGGGGAGGCACCTATGGCACTCACGGTACCATGGGGAGGCACCTGCGGCACCCACTACACCAGTGGGAGGCACTTATGACACCCATGATACCATGGGGAGGCATCCAGGGCACTCACGGTATCCTGGGGAGGCACCCAGAGCACCCATGATACCAGGGGGAGGCACCTATGGCACCCACAGTACCATGGGGAGGCACCCATGGCATCCATGGCACCCTGGGGAGGCACCTATGGCACCCACGGTACCCTGGGGAGGCACCCGGGGCACCTATGGCATCCTGGAGAGGCACCCAAGGCAACCTGGAAAGGCAACCAGAGCACCCATGGCACCTTGAATAGGCACCCAGGGTATTCAGGGCATCCTAGGGAGGCACCCATAGCACCCATGACACCATGGGGAGGCACCCATGGCACCCATGGTGCCCAGGATAGGCACCCATGGCACCCTAGGGAGGCACCCATAGCACCAATGGCATCCTGGAGAGGCACCCAAGGCACCTAAGGCGTCCTGGAAAGGCACCCAGAGCACCCAGGGCACCCTGGATAGGCACCCATGACACCCTAGGGAGGCACCCATGGCACCCTAGGGGGGCACCCGTAGCACCCATGGCATCCTGGAGAGGCACCCAGGGCACCTTCAATAGCCACCCATGGCACTCATGGCACCCTAAACAGGCACCCATGGTGCTCAGGAGAGGCACCCAGGGCACCCTAAAGGGGCACCTAAGGCACCCTGGGGCACCCCAGGCACCCTAAAGGCTCACTCAGGGCACCCTGGAGGGGACATGGAGGGGACACAGGGGACCCCCTGGTGTCATGGGTGCCTCCCTAGGGTATTGTGGGTGCCATGGGTGCCTCCCCAGGGTACCATGGGTGCCATAGGTGCCTCCCTCTGGTGTCATGACACCCAGGACACCCTGGCATCCCAAAGGGACACCCAGAGCACCCTGCACAGGCACGCGGGTCCCCCCCTAGCTGAGCACCCCAAAAGGACACCCCGGTCCTCCTCCAGGGCACCCATGGGTGCCGCAGCCACCCCGCTGTCCGCAGGTGATCACGGGCGAGGGCATCCGCTCCTTCGGCTGCGCGTCCCTGGCCGAGCGCGACCGCTGGATCGAGAACCTGCGCCGCACCGCACAGCCCAACAAGGTGGGACACGGGGACAGTGTGGGGACACCATGGGGACACCGCAGGGACACCCGTGGGACGCCCTTGGGCCACCCTTGGAACACCTCAGAACACCATGGGGACACCCTTGGGACACCCTTGAACACCACGGGGACTCCACGGGGACACCCCTGGGACACCTCAGAACACCATGGGGACACTTCGGGACACCACAGGGACACCCTTGGGACACCCTTGAACACCATGGGGACACCCCGGGGACACCTCAGAACACCATGGGGACACCTTAGAACACCATGGGAACACCTTGGGACACCCTTGAACACCACAGGGACTCCACGGGGACACCCCTGGGGCATCTCAGAACACCATGGGGACACCTCAGGACACCATGGGGACACCTCAGGACACCCTTGGGACACCTTGGGACACCATGGGGACACCATGGGGACACCCTTGGGACACCCTTGAACACCATGGGGACACCTCAGAACACCATGGGGACACCTCAGGACACCATGGGGACACCTCAGGACACCACAGGGACACCCTTGGGACACCCTTGAACACCATGGGAACTCCACGGGGACACCTCTGGGACACCCCGGGACACCATGGGGACACCCTTGGGACACCCTTGAACACCACGGGGGCACCCCTGGGACACCCTGGTTGGCCCCTCCTGTCCCCTGAGGGCTTGGTTGTCCCCCCATGTCCCCTCCTGTCCTTCCATGGCCTTTCCACCCCAACGTGTGTCCCTCTGTCCTCCATGTCCCCTCCTGTCCCTCCATGTCCCCTCCATGTCCGCTCCTGTACCTCCATGTCCCATCCAACCCCACGTGTGTCCCTCTGTCCCCTATATCCCCTCCTGTCCCCTCCTGTCCCCTCCATGTCCCCTCCATATCCCTTATGTCCCTCCATGTGCCCTCCAACCCCACACGTGTCCCTCTGTCCCCCATGTCCCCTCCTGTCCCTCCAACCCCACACATGTCCCTCTGTCCTCCATGTCCCCTCCTGTCCCTCCATGTCCCATCCAACCCCACGTGTGTCCCTTTGTCCTCCATGTCCCTCCATGTCCCCTCCATGTCCCCTCCTGTCCCTCCATGCCCCCTCCAACCCCATGTGTCCCCTCCATGTCCCTCCTGTCCCTCCATGTCCCATCCAACCCCACGTGTCCCTCTGTCCTCCATGTCCCCTCCATGTCCCCTCCATGTCCCCTCCATGTCCCATCCAACCCCACATGTGTCCCTCTGTCCCCCACATCTCCTTCCATCCCTCCAACCCCATGTGCGTCCCCGTGTCCCTCCATGTCCCCTCCTGTCCCTCCATGTCCCATCCAACCCCACCTGTGTCCCTCTGTCCCCCACATCCCCTCCTGTCCCCACCTCCCCCCAGCATTCCCCACCCACCACCCCTCACACCTCCCCCCAATCCCCCCACATCCCCCTTGTCCCCTTACATCCCCAAACCCCACCAGGACAACTGCGAGCGGCTGGAGCTGGCGCTGAGCCTCTGGGTGTACGAGGGCCGCGACCTGCCCCCGCGCCGCCGCCTGCGCTGTCACCTCCAGCTGGATGGGACCCTGTTCGCCCGCACCACGGCCAAGGCGGCCGGCGCCGACGGCGAGCTCTTCTGGGGCGAACTCTTCCAGTTGGCCGCCCTCCCGCCCGCCCGCGCCCTCACGCTCGCCCTGTGCCGCGACGACCACCCCGCTCCCCCGGTGGCCACCGTCACCGTCCCCTTGGCCGAGCTGGCGGCCGCCGGGCAGCCCCTGGAGCGCTGGTACCAGCTGAGCGGTGCCGGCGGCGCCGGCGAGCGGGCGCCATCGGTGCGGGTGCGCGGGCGCTACCGAGAGGTGCGGGTGTTGCCCATCGTGCGCTACAAGGAGTTGGCTGAGTTCATCACCTTCCATTACCGGGAGCTGTGCGCCCGGTTGGAACCCGCCATCGCCCTGCGGCACAAGGAGGAGCTGGCCGGGGCGCTGGTGCGCGTCCTGCAGAGCACCGGGAAGGCCAAGGTGGGGCAGGCGGTGGATGTGGGGGTGTGGGGAGGTGGGTGCTGTGGGGATGGTGGTTGGGGTGGGATGGCGGTGAGATGGATGCGATGGATGTGGTGGTTGGGGTTGGATGGACAGCGTGGGTTGGGGGTGGCTGGAGGGGTGGGGTGGGGTGGGATGGGAATCGTGGGATAAGATGGGATGGGTTGGGGTGTTATGGGATTGGTGGGGTGGTGTGGAAGAGATGGGATGGGATGGGATGAAAGAGATGAGATGAAAGAGATGGGATGGGATGGGATGGGATGGGATGGGATGGGATGGGATGGGATGGGATGGGATGGGATGGGATGGAAGAGCTGAGTTGGGTTGGGATGGGATGGAAGAGTTGGGTTGGGATGGTAAAGCTGAGTTAGGTTGAATTGGGTTGTGTTGAGGACAGGATGGGATGGATGAGTTGGGTTGAGACAGGATGGGCTGCGATTGGTAGGATGAGATGGGATGGGATGGAAGAGTTGGGTTGGGATGAGTTGGGATGGGATGGGATGGAAAAGTTGGGCTGTGTTGGGATGGGTTGCGATTGGTGGGATAAGATGGGATGGAAGAGTTTGGTTCGTGTGGGACAGGGTGGAAGAACTGGGCTGGGTTGCATCAGGTTGGGTTGGGATGGGATGGAAGAGTTGGGCTGGAATGAGCTGGGTTAGGATGGGATGGATGAGTTGTTTTGGGATGGAATTGGTAGGATAAGATGGGATGGAAGAGTTGGATTGGGATGAGTTGGGTTGGGATGGGATAGGACAGGACGGAAGAGCTGAGTTGGGTTGTATCTGGTTGAGTTGGGATGGGATGGGATGAGATTGGTGGGATGGGATAGAAGAGCTGGGTTGAGTTGCATTGGGTTGAGTTGGGATGGGATGGAAGAGTTGGGGTGGGATGGAATGGAAGAGTTGGGTTGGGATGGGATAGGACAGGATGGAAGAGCTGGGCTGGATTGTATCGGGTTGAGTTGGGATGGGATGGAAGAGTTGGGTTGGGTTACATCAGATTGAGTTGGGATAGGATGGAAGAGTTGTGTTGGGTTACATCAGGTTGAGTTGGGATAGGATGGAAGAGTTGGGTTGGGATGAGATAGGACAGGATGGAAGAGCTGGATTGGGTTGCATCAGGTTGAGTTGGGATGGGATGGAAAAGTTGGGGTGGGATGGGATAGAATGGGATGAAAGAGCTGGGCTGGGTTGCATTGGGTTGGGTTGGGATGGGATAGGATGGGATGGAAGAGCTGGGTTGGGTTGCACTGGGTTGAGTTGGGATGGGATGAGGTTGGTGGGATGGGATAGAAGAGCTGGGTTGGGTTGCATCAGGTTGAGTTGGGATGCGATGGAAGAGTTGGGGTGGGATGGGATGGAAGAGTTGGGTTTGGATGGGATAGGACAGGATGGAAGAGCTGGGTTGGGTTGTATCGGGTTGAATTGGGATGGGATGGAACAGCTGGGTTGGGTTGCATTGGGTTGAGTTGGGATAGGATGGAAGAGTTGAGTTGGGTTACATCAGGTTGTGTTGGGATGGAATGGGATGGAAGAGTTGGAGTGGGATGGGATAGGACAGGATGGAAGAGCTGGATTGGGTTGCATCAGGTTGAGTTGGGATGGGATGGAAAAGTTGGGTTGGGATGGGATAGAATGGGATGGAAGAGCTGGGTTGGGTTGCACTGGGTTGAGTTGGGATGGGATGGGATGGGATGGGGTGGGTGGGATGGGATAGAAGAGCTGGGTTGGGTTGCATCAGATTGAGTTGGGATGCGATGGAAGAGTTGGGGTGGGATGGAAGAGTTGGGTTGGGATGGGATAGGATGGGATGGAAGAGCTGGGTTGGGTTGTATCGGGTTGAGTTGGGATGGGATAGAAGAGTTGGGTTGGTTTACATCAGGTTGAGTTGGGATAGGATGGAAGAGTTGGGTTGGGTTACATCAAGTTGAGTTGGGATAGGATGGAAGAGTTGGGTTGGGATGGGATAGGACAGGATGGAAGAGCTGGATTAGGTTGCATCAGGTTGAGTTGAGATGGGATGGAAAAGTTGGGGTGGGATGGGATAGAATGGGATGAAAGAGCTGGGCTGGGTTGCATTGGGTTGAGGTGGGTTGGGATGGGATTGGTGGGATGGGATAGAAGAGCTGGGTTGGGATGCATCGGATTGAGTTGGGTTGGGATGGAAGAGTTGGGTTGGGTTGCATCGGGTTGAGTTGGGGTGGGATGGGGTTGGTGGGATGGGATAGAAGAGCTGGGTTGGGATGCATCGGGTTGAGTTGGGTTGGGATGGAAGAGTTGGGTTGGGTTGCATCGGGTTGAGTTGGGATGGGATGGAAGAGTTGGGGTGGGACAGGATGGAAGAGTTGGGTTGGGTTGCATCGGGTTGAGTTGGGATGGGATGGAAGGGTTGGGGTGGGACAGGATGGAAGAGTTGTGTTGGATTGGGTTGAGTTTGGTTGGGATGGGTGGGATGGGACATGCAATTCGGAGGAGCTCCTGGCACTTCCCGGGTGGGCTGCTCGCGGCTGTTTGTGTCTGTGGGTGCCCACCAAGCCCACGGTGCCCACCCGGCAGGAGTTCCTCATCGACCTGGGGGTGGCTGAGCTGGACCGCTTTGACGACCGCGAGGCGCTGATCTTCCGGGAGAACACGCTGGCCACCAAGGCCATCGACGAGTACATGAAACTGGTGGGGGGCAAGTACCTCCAGGACACACTGGGTAGGTCTTCATGGGACATTGCGGGATGTGGGACATCCTGGGGGTGACATCACAGGGTGTCACGGGGTGCAGGACGTGGGCAGAGCATGACGGGGTTGTAGGACATCCCCATGGGGACGTCGCGGGGGTTTGTCACAGCCACGGTTGGTCCCCTTACGGGTTGTCCCTTGGTGTCCAGGTGAGGTGGTGGCCCGGCTCTGCAGCTCAGGTGACAGCTGTGAGGTTGATCCCGGTAAATGCGCCGGGCTTGACCTCATCGACAACCAGAACAACCTGCGGCAGGTGTGCGAGGAGACCTTCCAGCGCATCGCCGGCTCCGGAGAGTGAGACAGCGCCCCGAGCCATGGGGGGACGCGGGGGCGGCCACGGGGGTGGGCAACGGGGGAGCCACGGGGCGGGCACCAGCACCACGGGGACCTGGGGACAAGTTTGGGGACAGGGATGGGCACCATCCATGGGATGGACATGGGGATGGGCACAAGCAAGGACCTGGGGACAAGTCTGGGGACAGAGATGGGCACCATCCATGGGATAGACGTGGGGATGGGAACCCAGAAAGACCTGGGAACAAGTCTGGGAACAGGGATGGGCATCATCCATTGGATGGACATGAAGACAGGTGCCAGAAGGACATTGGGACAAGTTTGGGGACAGAGATGGGCACCATCCATGGGATGGACATGGGGATGGGCACCTGGAAGGATGTGGGGACAAGTTTGAGGACAGAGATGGTGGTCAGCGATGGACACCACCCCTGGGATGGACACGAGGACAGATACCAGGAGGACCTGGGGACAGGTCTGGGGATAGGGATGGGCACCATCCATGGGATGGACATGAAGACAGGTGCCAGAAGGACCTGGGGACAAGCTTGGGGACGGAGACGGGCACCATCCATTGGATGAACATGGGGATGGGAACACGGAAAGACCTGGGGACAATTTTGGGGACAGGGATGGGCACCATCCATGGGATGGACATGGGGATGGGCACCAGGAAGGACCTGGAGACAACCCTATGGACAAGCCCCACCATGGTGGACCCCACGTCCCACAACACGTCACGGCGTCCACGGGGGTGACTCCAGGGGTTCCACCGGGGTGTCTCTCCCCACAGCTCCTTCCCGGCCGAGCTGGGCGAGATCTTCGCGGCCTGGCGCCAGGCATGCGCGGCGCGGGCCAAGGCGGCCATCGGGCAGCGCCTGGTCTCGGCATCCCTGTTCCTGCGCTTCCTGTGTCCCGCCATCATGTCCCCCAGCCTCTTCGGCCTGGTCCAGGAGTACCCCAGCGAGGCCACCGCCCGCACCCTCACGCTGGTGGCCAAAGTCATCCAGAACCTGGCCAACTTCACCACGTACGGCGCGGCGTGGAACCGGCGGGGAGGGACGACCCCGTGGGGCGGTGGGGACGTCACCGACGTGCTGTGCGGCACCTGCCGTGGGCAGTCACGGGGCAGTGGGGTTGTCCCCAACGTGTCATGGAGCTGTAGTGATGTCCCCAACGTGCCATGGGGCAGTAGGTTGTCCCCAATGTGCCGTGGACAAGCAGGGATGTCCCCAACATGCCATGGGGAAGTAGGTTGTCCCCAACATACCATGGGGCAATAGGTTGTCCCCAACGTGCCATGGGGCAGCAGGAATGTCCCCAACATGCCATGGGGCAGTAGGTTGTCCCCAACATGTCATGGGGTAGTAGGGATGTCCCCAACTTGCCATGGGGCAGTAGGTTGTCCCCAATGTGTCATGGGGCTGTAGTGATGTCCCCAACATGCTATGGGGCAGTAGGTTGTCCCCAATGTGCCATGGACAAGCAGGGATGTCCCCAACATGCCATGGGGCAGCAGGGATGTCCCCAACATGCCATGGGGCAGTAGGTTGTCCCCAACATGTCATGGGGCAGCAGGGATGTCCCCAACGTGCCATGGGGCAGTAGGTTGTCCCCAATGTGCCGTGGACAAGCAGGGATGTCCCCAACATGCCATGGGGCAGTAGGTTGTCCCCAACATGTCATGGGGCAGTAGGTTGTCCCCAATGTGCCATGGGCAAGCAGGGATGTCCCCAACGTGCCATGGGGCAGTAGGGTTGTCCGCAACATGTCATGGGGAAGTAGGTTGTCCCCAATGTGCCGTGGACAAGCAGGGATGTCCCCAACATGTCATGGGGCAGTAGGGATGTCCCCAAATTGCCATGGGGCAGTAGGTTGTCCCCAACATACAGTGGGGCAGTAGGGATGTCCCCAACATGTCATGGGGCAGTAGGGTTGTCCCCAACATGCCATGGACAAGCAGGGATGTCCCCAACTTGCCATGGGGCAGTAGGTTGTCCCCAACATACAGTGGGGCAGTAGGGATGTCCCCAACATGTCATGGGGCAGTAGGTTGTCCCCAACATGCCATGGACAAGCAGGGATGTCCCCAACATACCATGGGGCAGTAGGGTTGTCCCCAACATGTCTTGGGGAAGTATGTTGTCCCCAACATGCCATGGGGCAGTAGGGTTGTCCCCAACATGCCATGGACAAGCAGGGATGTCCCCAACATGCCATGGGGCAGTAGGTTGTCCCAAACATGTCATGGAGCAATAGGGTTGTCCCCAAAGTGGTCTGGCCCATGACTGGTGGTGACCCATGGGTCACCACAACCACATGGTGGCCCACACCCATGGTGGTTGCCCATGACCACGGTGGTGGCCCAGGCCACCCTCTGGCCCCCACGTCACCACCCACGATGGTCCCCAGGTTTGGCGAGAAGGAGGCCTACATGGGCTTCATGAACGAGTTCCTGGAGCACAACTGGGGCGCCATGGCCACCTTCCTGCAGAGCGCGGCCAACCCCGAGGGCAGCGGCCACATGGCCACCTACGATGGCTACGTGGACCTGGCCCTGGAGCTCGCCACCCTCCACCTCCTCCTCTGCGACATCTTCTCCAGCCTGGACCAGGTGCCGCTGTCCGTTTGTCCCCAGCAAGACTTGGCCACCTCCTCCTCTCCACACGCGGAGGTGGTGACCACTGTCCCGTGGATGTCACCTGCCCTGTTGTCCCCATCGTGTCCCCATCACCCTGACAGGCCACCCAGGAGGAGCTGGAGCCCCTTCCCACCATCCTCGCGGCCATCAGGGATGGGACCCCTGTCCCCGTGTCTGTCCGGCTCAGCTCCACCGTGGAGCAAAGGTACCCACGGGTGGATGGGGACACACGTGGGACCAAGGGGACCGGGTGGCACCAGATTGGGTTTGGTCCTGGCTGGGTTGGTTCTGGCCTTGGTTGGGACCAGGGGGACTCTGGTGCAGATCAAGTTTGGGGTGACTGGTCCCACTTGGGTTCAGGGGATGGTTCTGGTACATGATGGGTTGAATGGATGGGTGTGGTACAGGTGGGGGATGGTTCTGGTCCCAGTTCATGGGATGGTTCTGGTCCAAGTTGGGTTTAGAGGATGGTTCTGGTCCCAGTTGGGTTTAGGGCATGGTTCTGGTTCCAGTTGAGTTTAGGGGATAGTTCTGGTCCCAGTTCATGGGATGGTTCTGGTCCCAGCTGAGTTTAGGGGATGGTTCTGGTCCCATCTGGGTTTAGGGGATGGTTCTGTCCCAGTTCATGGGATGGTTCTGGTCCAAGTTGGGTTTAGGGGATAGTTCTGGTCCCAGTTCATGGGATGGTTCTAGTCCCAGCAGGTTTAGGGGATGGTTCTGGTCCCAGTTCATGGGATGGTTCTGTTCCCAATTGGATTTAGGGGATGGCTCTGGTCCCAGTTGAGTTTAGGGGATGGTTCTGTCCCAGTTCATGGGATGGTTCTGTTCCCAATTGGATTTAGGGGATAGTTCTGGTCCCAGTTGAGTTTAGGGGATGGTTCTGGTCCCAGTTGGATTTAGGGGGTAGTTCTGGTCCAAGCCAGGTTTAGGGGATAGTTTGGGTTCCAGTTGGGTTTAGGGGATAGTTCTGGTCCCAGTTCATGGGATGGTTCTGATTCCAGTTGGGTTTAGGGGATGGTTCTGGTCCCAGTTCATGGGGTGGTTCTGCTCCCAATTGGATTTAGGGGATCGTTCTGGTTCCAGTTGGGTTTAGGGGATAGTTCTGGTCCCAGTTGGGCTTAGGGGATGGTTCTGGTCCCAGTTCATGGGACAGTTCTGGTCCCAGTTGGGTTTAGGGGATGGTTCTGGTCCCAAATGAGTTAAGGGGACAGTTCTGGTCCCAGTGGCCCTGAGGTCGCCCAGGCCGGGCTCAGGACCCGGGTCCAACCCCAACACGTCGCGTGTTGCCCGCGGTCCTGGCCGAGCTCAGGGCGACCGCGGTCCCTCCCGGCTCCGCCACCGCCCCGTGTCCCCCCGCAGCCCGGCCGAGAGCTCTAAGCCCAGCTTTGTGCCCCCGCGCGCCCTCGGCAAGCTCGGTCCCCTGGTCAAGAGCCAGTCCCTCACCAGCGTCCGCCGCGCCCGCGCTCGGGACGACACCGCGGAACCCGACCCGTCGCCGTCACCGTCACCGAGCCAGCAACGGCGCCACGTGCAGCGCACGCAGAGCGTCCCGGCGCAGGGCAAAGCCGCGCGGCGCCCGCGGCAGCGGAGCAGCGCTGGGCACGCGGCCGAGCCGCCCGCCGGGATCGAACCGCCGGCCCTCGCCACCAGGGATGCGCCGGTGAGTCACGGCACCTGAACCCCCAGGGTGGTGACACCCAAACCCATGGGGTGGTGGCACCTGAACCCTCAGGGTGGTGACACCTGAACCCCCAGGGTGGTGACACCCAAACCCATGGGGTGGTGGCACCTGAACCCCCAGGGTGGTGACACCCGAACCCATGGGGTGGTGGCAGCTGAACCCCGAGGGTGGTGACACCTGAACCCCCAGGGTGGTGACACTCAAACCCATGAGGTGGTGACACCCAGACCCCTGGGGTGGTGGCATCTGAACCCCCAGCGTGGTGACACCCAAACCCATGGGGTGGTGGCACCTGAACTCCCAGGGTGGTGACACCCAAACCCATGGGGTGGTGGCAGCTGAACCCCCAGGGTGGTGACACCCAAACCCATGGGGTGGTGGCACCTGAATGACTGAGGGGTGACAACCAAACCCATGGGGTGGTGGCACCTGAACACCCAAGGTGGTGACACCCAAACTCATGGGGTGGTGGCACCTGAACTCCCAGTGTGGTGACACCCAAACCCATGAGGTGTTGACACCCAAACCCACGGGGTGGTGGCACCTGAACCCCCAGGGTGGTGACACCCAAACCCATGGGGTGGTGACACCTGAACCCCCAGGGTGGTGACACCCAAACCCATGGGGTGGTGACAGTCAAACCCATGGGGTGGTGGCACCTGAACCCTCAGGGTGATGACACCTGAACCCTCAGGGTGGTGACACCCAAACCCATGGGGTGGTGGCACCTGAACCCCCAGGGTGGTGACACCCAAACCCCCAGGGTGGTGACACCCAAACCCATGGGGTGGTGACATCCAAACCGATGGGGTGGTGACACTCAAACCCATGGGGTGGTGACACTCAAACCCATGGGGTGGTGACACCCAAACCCACGGGGTGGTGGCACCTGAACCCCCAGGGTGGTGACACCCAAACCCATGGGGTGGTGGCAGCTGAACCTCCAGGGTGGTGACACCCAAACCCATGGGGTGGTGGCACCTGAATGACTGAGGGGTGACAACCAAACCCATGGGGTGGTGGCACCTGAACACCCAAGGTGGTGACACCCAAACTCATGGGGTGGTGGCACCTGAACTCCCAGTGTGGTGACACCCAAACCCATGGGGTGTTGACACCCAAACCCACGGGGTGGTGGCACCTGAACCCCCAGGGTGGTGACACCCAAACCCATGGGGTGGTGACAGTCAAACCCATGGGGTGGTGGCACCTGAACCCTCAGGGTGATGACACCTGAACCCTCAGGGTGGTGACACCCAAACCCATGGGGTGGTGGCACCTGAACCCCCAGGGTGGTGACACCCAAACCCCCAGGGTGGTGACACCCAAACCCATGGGGTGGTGACATCCAAACCCATGGGGTGGTGACACTCAAACCCATGGGGTGGTGACACCCAAACCCACGGGGTGGTGGCACCTGAACCCTCAGGATGGTGACACCCAAAGCCATGGGGTGGTGGCACCGGAACCCTCAGGGTGGTGACACTCAAACCCATGGGGTGGTGGCACCTGAACCCTCAGGGTGGTGACACCCAAACCTATGGGGTGGTGACACCTGAACCCCCAGTGTGGTGACACCCAAACCCATGGGGTGTTGACACCCAAACCTATGGGGTGGTGGCACCTGAACCCCTAGTGTGATGACACCCAAACCCATGGGGTGGTGGCACCTGAATGACTGAGGGGTGACAACCAAACCCATGGGGTGGTGGCACCGGAACCCTCATGGGTGCCGGCGGTGCCGTAGGGCCGGGGGAAGCTGCGGTCGTCGGCGTCGCTGCCGCGCAAGTCCACGGTGCCGTGGCAGAGGTACGCGGAGGACGTGGCGGTGGGAACGGGGGAGCTGTTCGGCATCCGACCGCTGGAGAAGGTAATGACGGGGGTGACGCCCGAAACGTGGGGTGGTGGCACCTGAATGGTGGGGTGGTGACACTCAAACCCATGGAGTGGTGACACCCAGACCCATGGGGTGGTGACACCTGAACCCTCAGGGTCGTGGCACCCAAACCCTGGGCTGGTGGCACCCAGACCCCTGTGGTGATGACACCAAAACCCATGGGATGGTGGTACTTGAACCTCCAGGGTGGTGACACCCAAAGCCATGGGGTGGTGGCACCCAAACTCTCAAGGTGGTGGCACCCAAACTCTCAAGGTGGTGGGACCTGAACTACTGGAGGGTGACACCCAAACCCCCAGGGTGGTGACACCCGAACCCATGCGGTGGTGACACCCAAACCCATGGGGTGGTGACAGTTGAACCCCCAGGGTAGTAACACCAAACCCATGGGGTGATGACACCCGAACCCTCAGGGTGGTGACACCCAAACCCATGTGGTGGTGACACCCAAACCCATGGGGTGGTGACACCCGAACCCTCAGGGTAGTGACACCCAGACCCATGGGGTGGTGACACCCAAACCCATGTGGTGGTGACACCAAACACCCTGGAGTGGTGGCAGCTGAACCCTCAGTGTGGTGACACCCAAACCCCTGGGGAGGTGACACCCAAACCATGGGGTGGTGACACCCAAACCCCTGAGGGGATGACACCGAAACCCATGGGGTGGTGGCAGTTGAACCCCCAGGGTGTTGACACCCAAACCCATGGGGTGGTGACACCTGAACCCCCAGGGTGGTGACACCCAAACCCATGGGGTGGTGACAGTTGAACCTCCAGGGTGGTAACACCAAACCCATGGGGTGGTGACACCCGAACCCTCAGGGTGGTGACACCCAGACCCATGTGATGGTGACACCCAAACCCATGGGGTGGTGACACCTGAACCCCCAGGGTGGTGACACCCAAACCCATGGAGTGGTGACACCCAAAGCCCTGGCGTGGTGACACCAAACCCTCTGGGGTGGTGACACCCAAACCCCAAGGGTGGTGACACCCAAACCCCCAGGGTGGTGACACCCAGACCCATGGGGTAGTGACACCCAAACCCATGTGGTGGTGACACTCAGCCCCATGTGGCGGTGCCACCAAACCCCTCCGGGTGTCCCATTGTCCCCACGTGCCATCGCTGTCCCCAGCACGGGTGGCTGCTGGAGCAGCTGCAGCAGGAGCTGGCGGAGCAGCGGGAGCGCCTGCGGGTGACGGGGACGCGGGTGACGGAGCTGGAGGGGACACAGCGCGGGCTGCGCCAGGAGCAGGGCCAGCACCGGGACCTGCTCCAGCGCCTGCGCCTGCAGCTGGATGAGGCCACCGCGCGGGCCGCACATCTGGGCGCCAGGTATGGGGGGTGGGGGTCCCCAACCTCGGGGTGACACACAACAGTGGGTCCCTGAGGATCCCAAAGTCTGGGGTGGCCCAAACATCTGGGAACCACCAAACAGTGGGTGTCCCAAACCCATGGGGTGGTGGCAGCTGAACCCCCAGGGTGGTGACACCCAAACCCATGGGGTGGTGGCAACTGAACCCTCAGGGTGGTGACACCCAAACCCATGGGGTGGTGACACCCAAACTCAAGGGGTGGTAGCACTTGAACCCCCAGAGTGGTGACACCCAAACCCATGGGGTGGTGGCAGCTGAACCCCCAGGATGGTGACACCCAAACCCATGGGGTGGTGGCATCTGAACCCCCAGGGTGGTGACACCCAAACCTATGGGGTGGTGACACCTGAACCCCCCAGGGTGGTGACACCCAGACCCATGGGATGGTGGCAACTGAACCCCCAGGGTGGTGACACCCAAACCCATGGGGTGGTGGCATCTGAACCCCCAGGGTGGTGACACCCAAACCTATGGGGTGGTGACACCTGAACCCCCCAGGTGGTGACACCCAAACCCATGGGGTGGTGGCATCTGTACCCCCAGGGTGGTGACACCCAAACCTATGGGGTGGTGACACCTGAACCCCCAGGGTGGCGACACCCAAACCCATGGAGTGGTGACACCTGAACCCTCAGGGTGGTGACACCCAGACCCATGGGGTGGTGACACCCAAACTCAAGGGGTGGTGGCACTTGAACCCCCAGGGTGGTGACACCCAAACCTATGGGGTGGTGGCACCCAGACCCCAGGGTGGTGACACCCAATCCCCTGGACCTTTTGGTGTGTCCCCAAACCCCCATGTGTCCCAAACATCTGGGAACCCCCAAACAGTCGGTGCCCCAAACCCCTGGGGTGGTGACACCCAAACCTATGGGGTGGTGGCACCTGAACCCTCAGGGTGGTGACACCCAAACCCATGGAGTGGTGACACCCAAACCCATGGGGTGGTGGCACCTGAACCCTCAGGGTGGTGACACCCAAACCCATGGGGTGGTGGCATCTGAACCCTCAGGGTGGTGGCACCTGAACCCTCAGGGTGGTGACACCCAAACCTATGGGGTGGTGACACC
This sequence comes from Nesoenas mayeri, assembly GCF_963082525.1. Lineage (NCBI taxonomy): Eukaryota > Metazoa > Chordata > Aves > Columbiformes > Columbidae > Nesoenas > Nesoenas mayeri. The sequence goes on along the minus strand of NC_137567.1, from coordinate 408,400 downwards.
TGAACCCTCAGGGTGGTGACACCCAAACCCATGGAGTGGTGACACCCAAACCCATGGGGTGGTGGCACCTGAACCCTCAGGGTGGTGACACCCAAACCCATGGGGTGGTGACACCCAGACCCATGGGGTGGTGGCATCTGAACCCCCAGGGTGGTGACACCTGAACCCCCCAGGTGGTGACACCCAAACCCATGGGGTGGTGACACTTGAACCCCCCGGGTGGTGACACCCAAACCCATGGGGTGGTGACACCTGAACCCTCAGGGTGGTGACACCTGAACCCCCCGGGTGGTGACACCCAAACCCATGGGGTGGTGTCACCTGAACCTCCAGGGTGGTGACAAACCCCAATCCCCTGGTTGCCCCCAAACCCCTGGGTGCCCCCCACCAATGGGTCCCCCCCCCATATTGGGTGTCCCCTCCCATATTGGGGTCCCCCCCCCCATGTTGGGGTCCCCCCCAGGTTGACAGCGGCCGAGGGCGCCAGGAGGACGGACCTGGAGCGGCTGAAGAGCAGCGAGGAGAAGAACAGGGAGCTGGTGAGACCCTGGGGACACCCTGGGGACACCTTGGGGACACCCTGGGGACACCCATGGGTGCCAGGAGGGCCGGGGGTGTCCCCTGACGCTGTCCCCCCCCAGGAGATGCGTCTGTTGGCGCTGGAGCGGGAGCTGCGCGGTGTCACCTCCGGGTGTCCCCCGACCAGGACAGGTCGCCGGGGGTGGGACGAGAGCGGTGCCGATGCCACCAGCGTGTGACCGGCTGTCCCCAGCGTGTCCCCGCGGTCACCGTGGCCACCCGGGTGGGTGTCGCGTGGGGTGTCCCCTCCCCCGGGAATAAACGGTGTTGGTGTCACTGTGAGGAGGTGGTTGGTTGGGTGTTGTCACCGCGCGGGGCTCTGTCCCCAGTGTTGGCCTGGCCCATGTGGGGATGTGGCCGTGGGGGTGGCGGGGACATGGGGACACTTTGGGGACAACAGGGACATGGGGACACGGTCATGGGGACACTTGGGGACATGGTCATGGGGATGGCAGGGCCATGGGGACACTTTGGGGACAACAGGGACATGGAGACATGGTCATGGGGACACTTGGGCACGTGGTCATGGGGACACTTGGGGACATGGCCATGGGGGTGACAGGGCCATGGGGACACTTTGGGGACAACAGGGACACTTTGGGGACACGTGGGCACATGGTCATGGGGGTGACAGGGCCATGGGGACACTTGGGAACAACAGGGACATGGGGACAACAGGAACATGGGGACACGTGGGGACATGGTCATGGGGATGGCAGGGTCATGGGGACACTTTGGGGACAACAGGGACATGGGGACACAGTCATGGGGACACTTGGGGACATGGTCATGGGGGTGGCAGGGCCATGGGGACACTTTGGGGACAACAGGAACATGGGGACACATGGGGACACTTGGGGACATGGTCATGCGGGTGGCAGGGCCATGGGGACACTTTGGGGACATGGCCATGGGGACACTTTAGGGACAACAGGGACATGGGGACACTTGGGGACATGGCCATGGAGACACTTTGGGGACAACAGGGACACTTTGGGGACACTTGGGCACGTGGTCATGGGGATGGCAGGGCCATGGGGACACTTTGGGGACAACAGAGACATGGGGACACAGTCATGGGGACACTTGGGGACATGGTCATGGGGGTGACAGGGCCATGGGGACACTTTGGGGACAACAGGGACATGGGGACATGGTCATGGGGACACTTGGGGACATGGTCATGGGGATGACAGGGCCATGGGGACACTTGGGGACAATAGGGACATGGGGGACACTTGGGGACATGGTCATGGAGACACTTTGGGGACAACAGGGACACTTTGGGGACACTTGGGGACATGGTCATGGGGATGGCAGGGCCATGGGGACACCTTGGGGACAACAGGGACATGGGGACAACAGGGACATGGAGACACTTTGGGGACAACAGGGACATGGGGACACGGTCATGGGGACACTTGGGGACAATGGGGACACTTTGGGGACACTTGGGGACAACAGGGACATGGGGACAACATGGTCATGGGGACACTTGGGGACATGGTCATGGGGGTGCCAGGGCCATGGGGACACTTGGGGACAACAGGGACATGGGGACACAGTCATGGGGACACTTGGGGACACAGTGATGGGGATGGCAGGGCCATGGGGACACTTGGGGACAATGGGGACACTTTGGGGACACTTGGGGACAATAGGGACATGGGGACACTTGGGGACATGGTCATGAGGACACTTTGGGGACAACAGGGACACTTTGGGGACACGTGGGGACATGGTCATGGGGGTGAGAGGGCCATGGGGACACTTTGGGGACAACAGGGACATGGGGACACGGTCATGGGGACACTTGGGGACATGGTCATGGGGGTGACAGGGCCATGGAGACACTTTGGGGACAACAGGGACATGGGGACACGGTCATGGGGACACTTGGGGACACAGTGATGGGGATGGCAGGGCCATGGGGACACTTGGGGACAATAGGGACATGGGGGACACTTGGGGACATGGTCATGGAGACACTTTGGGGACAACAGGGACACTTTGGGGACACTTGGGGACATGGTCATGGGGGTGACAGGGCCATAGGGACACTTTGGGGACAACAGGGACATGGGGACACGGTCATGGGGACACTTGGGGACATGGTCATGGGGGCAGCAGGGTCATGGGGACCCTTGGGGTGACAGTCACAGGGATGTCAGGGCCACGGGGACACTTTTGGGACAACATGGCCATGGGGACCCTTAGGCCAAGGCCACTTTGTGTCCCCTTTGTGTCCCCTTTGGTGACACCAGCACCGCGGGGTCCCCTCAGGCCGGACCTTCCCCCTGCGCCCCCCCAAGATGGCGGCGCGGCGCCGCCGTCGCTCCGTGATGACGCAACCCCCGCGCCGCTCTCCCCCTCTCTCCCCCCTCCCTCCTGGAAGGTCGCGGCACCGCCTCCCCCCGCCCTCCTTCCCCCCACCCCACTACCCGCCACTCCCAAGATGGCGGCGCCGCGCAGCCCATCGCGTCATCAGCAGCGCGCCGCGCTGCCCGCGGAGGGCGGAGGGCGGCGGCGACGCGCAGCGGCCGCTCCGGCGGGGCGGGAACGGCCGGAGGGGGGCGGGAGCGGCCCAACATGGCGGCGGCGGCGGCGGAGGCGGCGGAGGCGGCGCTGGGACCCCGTTCGCCGCCCCCAAGATGTCGGCGGCGGCCTGGTCGCGCCCGGCGTGACGTAGTGAGGCCCCGCCGCCGGGAGGGAGGCGGAGGAGCGGCCGGAGCGGCGCAGGAGGCGGCGGCGGCGGCGGCGGCGGCGGCGGGACCGGCCGGGCCCCCGGGGGGGGATTTAAAGGGACCATGTCCCCGGCGCGGCGGCTGCTACGGAGGCCGGAGCCGGGTTGGAGGCGGCGGGGGAGCCGCTGAGGAGGAGCAGCCCGGCGGGCCCGGCCCCGGGGGGCCGGTGGGGTGAGTGACCGGGGCAGGGGGGGGGGGGGGGACACCCGGTGGGGACCTGAGGTGAGGGGGGGGGAGGCGGTTCTGACCCCCCCTGACCCCCCGTCCCGACCCCGTCCCCGGTGCTGAAACGCGGAGTGGAGGGACCCAGGCGTCCGGGGGGGGACCCAGGCGTCCGGGGGGGACCCAGGCGTCCGGGAGGGACCCAGGCGTCCGGGGGAGGCAGGGCCTGAGGGAACCGGGAAGGGACCCAGGCGTTCGGGACGAGGAGGGGGGTGGGGGGGGCGGGAAACGGGCGGCCCGGGGAGTGGGGGGGGGGGGTGAGGGGGGGTGTGGTGATGGGGGGACTCAGAAGTCCGGGTGGGTTTGGGGGGGGGGGGTGTGTTTAGGGGGGAGGGGGGGGGAGGTCCTGTGCTGAGGAGGGGACCCAGGCGTCCGGGAGGGGACCCAGGCGTCCGGGTGAGTGTAGGGAGGGAGGGGGGGTCTGTCCTGAGAAAGGGACCCAGGCGTCCGGGTGGGTCTGGAAGGGAGGGGGTCTGTGCTGGGGAAGGGACCCAGGCGTCCGGGTGAGTGTAGGGAGGGAGGGGGGATCTGTGCTGAGCAAGGGACCCAGGCGTCCGGGTGGGTCTGGAGGGGAGGGGGTCTGTGCTGGGGAAGGGACCCAGGCGTCCGGGTGAGTGTAGGGAGGGAGGGGGGGTCTGTGCTGAGCAGGGGACCCAGGCGTCCGGGTGGGTGTTTGTGGACAGGGGGGTCTGCACTGAGCAAGGGACCCAGGCGTCCGGGTGAGTGTAGGGAGGGAGGGGGTCTGTGCCGGAGAGGGGACCCAGGCGTCCGGGAAGGGACCCAGGCGTCCGGATGGGCATTTGTGGACAGGGGGGTCTGTCCTGAGCAAGGGACCCAGGCGTCCGAGTGGGTCTGGAGGGGAGGGTGTCTGTGCTGGTGAAGGGACCCAGGTGTCCGGGAAGGGACCCAGGCGTCCGGGTGAGTGTAGGGAGGGAGGGGGGGTCTGTCCTGAGAAAGGGACCCAGGCGTCCGGGTGGGTCTGGAAGGGAGGGGGTCTGTGCTGGGGAAGGGACCCAGGCGTCCGGGTGAGTGTAGGGAGGGAGGGGGGATCTGTGCTGAGCAAGGGACCCAGGCGTCCGGGTGGGTCTGGAGGGGAGGGTGTCTGTGCTGGGGAAGGGACCCAGGCGTCCGGGTGAGTGTAGGGAGGGAGGGGGGGTCTGTGCTGAGCAGGGGACCCAGGCGTCCGGGTGGGTGTTTGTGGACAGGGGGGTCTGCACTGAGCAAGGGACCCAGGCGTCCGGGTGAGTGTAGGGAGGGAGGGGGTCTGTGCCGGAGAGGGGACCCAGGCGTCCGGGAAGGGACCCAGGCGTCCGGATGGGCATTTGTGGACAGGGGGGTCTGTCCTGAGCAAGGGACCCAGGCGTCCGGGTGGATCTGGAGGGGAGGGTGTCTGTGCTGGTGAAGGGACCCAGGTGTCCGGGAGGGGACCCAGGCGTCCGGGTGAGTGTAGGGAGGGAGGGGGGATCTGTGCTGAGCAAGGGACCCAGGCGTCCGGGTGGGTCTGGAGGGGAGGGTGTCTGTGCTGGGGAAGGGACCCAGGCGTCCGGGTGAGTGTAGAGAGGGAGAGGGGGTCTGTGCTGAGCAGGGGACCCAGGCGTCCGGGTGGGTGTTTGTGGACAGGGGGGTCTGTACTGAGCAAGGGACCCAGGCATCCGGGTGAGTGTAGGGAGGGAGGGGGGGTCTGTGCTGAGCAGGGGACCCAGGCGTCCGAGGGGGTCTGTGCCGGAGAGGGGACCCAGGCGTCCGGGAGGGGACCCAGGCGTCCAGGTGGATATAGGGAGGGAGGGGGGGTCTGTGCTGAGGAGGGGACCCAGGCGTCCGGGAGGGGACCCAGGCGTCCGGGTGGGTTTGCAGGGGAAGTGGGGATTCCTATGGTGAGGAGAGGACCCAGGCGTCCGGGTGAGTGTAGGGAAGGACAGGGAAGTCTGTGCTGAGCAGGGGACCCAGGCGTCCGGGTGGGCATTTGTGATCAGGGGGGTCTGTGCCGAGGAGGGGACCCAGGCGTCCGGGAAGGGACCCAGGCGTCCGGGTTGGCATTTGTGATCAGGGGGGTCTGTGCCGAGCAGAAGACCCGGGCGTCCGGGAAGGGACCCAGGTGTCCGGGTGGGTATTTGTGGACAGGGGGGTCTGTGCCGGAGAGGGGACCCAGGTGTCCGGGAGAGGACCCAGGCGTCCGGGTGGGTTTGGGGGGGAGGAGGGGGGGGTCCTGTGCTGAGCAGGGGACCCAGGTGTCCGGGTGGGCATTTGTGGACAGGGGGGTCTGTGTTGAGCAGGGGACCCAGGCGTCCGGGTAGGTATAAGGAGGGGGAGGGGGGAGGGGTGGTCTGTGCTGAGCAGAGGACCCAGGCGTCCGGGTGGGCGTTTGTGGACAGAGGGGTCTGTGCCGATGAGGGGACCCAGGCGTCCGGGCGAGTATAGGCAAGGACAGGGGGGTCTGTGCCAGAGAGGGGACCCAGGTGTCCAGGAGGGGACCCAGGCGTCCGGGTGGGTATAGGGAGGGAGGGGGAGTCTGTGCTGAGCAGGGGACCCAGGCGTCCGGGTGGGCATTTGTGATCAGGGGGGTCTGTGCCGAGCAGAGGACCCAGGCGTCCGGGAGGGGACTCAGGTGTCCGGGTGGGCATTTGTGATCAGGGGGGTCTGTGCCAAGGAGAGGACCCAGGCGTCCGAGAGGGGACCCAAGTGTCCGGGTGGGCATTTGTGGACAGGGGGATCTGTGCCGAGGAGGGGACCCAGGTGTCCGGGAAGGGACCCAGGTGTCCGGGAGCAGACCCAGGTGTCCGGGTGGGCATTTGTAGACAGGGGGGTCTGTGCTGAGGAGAGGACCCAGGCATCCGGGAAGGGACCCAGGCGTCCGAGTTGGCATTTGTGATCAGGGGGGTCTGTGCCGAGCAGAGGACCCAGGCATCCGGGAAGGGACCCAGGCGTCCGGCTCTGGCAGGTGCCACGCAGCAACCCAGGACACTGTTGACCGAGTGGTGCCGGATTCACCCCGCACCATCCGCTTCCCTCGCCCGCCATCGCCGGCACCGCATGACGGCACCACCGATCCCGCCGAGCTCGTTAACCGGGTCAAACGAGCCACCTCGTCATCCGCCGCCGGTGGATTTGGCGATGGCGCGTGCCGGGCCCGTTCCCTCTTCCCAAGCAGCTCTCCGGCACGGGTCGCGGTGCCGCCGGCGCTCGGCGCGACTCTCGCCACATCCCGGCACCACCGACGCCGCGGAGGAGCCGCCGCTTCATCCCCACGGACGCCGCGGTGAATCCCCCGAGGATCCGGCACCGCCGCGTCCCACAAAACCCCTCGGCGCGGGATTTGGGGCGAAAAAGCCGCTTTTCTGCTATAACGAGGTCGTTACCACTGGAGAGGAGTGATGGCAATGGATGGAAATCGGCTGGGATGGCGTTACCGGCGTCGCGGCTTCACCGGATCACCGGAATCCCTTTTGGATGGGAAAACACGCGGTTGGTTCGAGGAAGCGGGAAAACCATCGGCTGAAGATTTTGGGTTAAAATTCGGCGATTTGAAGCTTTTGGGTTGAAAACTATCGGCTGAAGATTTTGGGATAAAATCCGGTGATTGAAGCAAAATCCGGCGATTGAAGCTTTTGGGATAAAATCTGGCGATTGAAGCAAAATCCGACGATTGAAGCTTTTGGGTTAAAAACCAACAATTTAAGCTTTTGGGTTAAAAACCGACGATTGAAGCTTTTGGGTTAAAATCCGGTGATTGAAGCTTTTGGGGGAAAAAGCAGCGGTTGAAGCTTTTGGGTTAAAATCCAACGGTTGAAGCTTTTGGGTTAAAAACCAACGATTGAAGCTTTTTGGATTAAACCCGACGGGCGAAGCTTTTGGGTTAAAAACCAACGGTTGAAGCTTTTGGGTTGAAATCTGGCGATTGAAGCTTTTGGGTTAAAAACCGGCGATTGAAGCTTTTGGGTTAAAAACCGGCGATTGAAGCTTTTGGGTTAAAAACCAACGGTTGAAGCTTTTGGGTTAAAAACCAACGGTTGAAGCTTTTGGGTTAAAAACCAACGATTGAAGCTTTTTGGATTAAACCCGACGGGCGAAGCTTTTGGGTTAAAAACCAACGGTTGAAGCTTTTGGGTTGAAATCCGGCGATTGAAGCTTTTGGGTTAAAATCTGGCGATTGAAGCTTTTGGGTTAAAAACCGGCGATTGAAGCTTTTGGGTTAAAAACCAACGGTTGAAGCTTTTGGGTTAAAATCCGGCGGTTGAAGCTTTTGGGGGAAAAACCGGCGATTGAAGCTTCTGGGTTAAAATCCGGCGGTTGAAGCTTTTGGGTTAAAATCCAACGGTTGAAGCTTTTGGGTTAAAAACCAACGATTGAAGCTTTTGGGTTAAAACTCGACGGGCGAAGCTTTTGGGTTAAAACCCGACGGTTGAAGCGTTTGGGTTGAAAACTCGTGGTTGAAGCTTTTGTGACGAAACCTTTGGCCTGTCCCCTTGTCCCCCGGGTGTGTCCCCTTGTCCCCGGGGCTCCAATTGTCCCCCCCCTGGCTCTGATTGTCCCCACTTAACCGGTTTAGCATTTAAATGGCACCGCTGGGCTCCGCCTCGGCCGCGCTGGGGGAGGGTCCGGCAAAGCACCCGAAATCGAGCTGGGGAACGGCTGGAAAACAGGTTGGGGGGTGAGCGGAAATTTGGGGGGCGAGCGGCAAATTTGGGGAGCGAGCGGGAAATTTGGGAGCGAGCGGCAAATTTGGGGAGCGAGCGGCGAATTTGGGGAGCGAGCGGCGAATTTGGGAGCGAGCGGCGAATTTGGGGAGCGAGCGGCGAATTTGGGGAGCGAGCGGCGAATTTGGGAGCGAGTGGCAAATTTGGGAGTGAGCGGCGAATTTGGGGAGCGAGCGGCGAATTTGGGGAGCGAGCGGCGAATTTGGGAGCGAGTGGCAAATTTGGGGAGCGAGCGGCGAATTTGGGGAGCGAGCGGCAAATTTGGGGAGCGAGCGGGAAATTTGGGAGCGAGCGGGAAATTTGGCGAGCGAGCGGGAAATTTGGGAGTGAGCAGCAAATTTGGGAGTGAGCGGCGAATTTGGGGAGCGAGTGGCGAATTTGGGAGCGAGCGGGAAATTTGGGAGCGAGTGGCGAATTTGGGAGCGAGCGGGAAATTTGGGGAGCGAGCGGGAAATTTGGGGAGCGAGCGGCAAATTTGGGGAGTGAGCGGGAAATTTGGGGAGCGAGCGGCGAATTTGGGGAGCGAGCGGCGAATTTGGGGAGCGAGCGGCAAATTTGGGAGCGAGCGGCAAATTTGGGAGCGAGCAGCAAATTTGGGAGTGAGTGGCAAATTTGGGAGCGAGCGAAAGATTTGGGAGGTGAGCAGGAAATTTGGGACGTGAATGAATATTGGGGAAGGGAGCGGGAAATTTGGGAAACACCCCAAATTTGGGCAACGAGCAGGAAATTGAAGCGTCTTCTTCAACTTCCCGGTGCTCCCTGTTTTTGCTCGATTTAATTAAATCGCCCCTTGCAGCCTTTAATTTTCCCAATTATTTGATTTCTGTGCCCTTTTGCGGCGATGATTTATATTTCGGGGGGTTCTTCGCTACCTCATTGTCCCCAAAGTGTCCCCAGATTGTCCCCAAAGGGCCCAATTTGTCCTGTTCAAATTGGGACCTTTGGGAACATCCGGTGAGACGGATACAACACACTGCCCCACATATATATAACATATAGAACCATAGCACCCTGAGAACGCCCCATCTCGTCTGATGTGGGAAGCTAAGCAGGGTCGGGCCTGGTCAGTGCTTGGATGGGAGACCAATGGTACCTGGGGTGGGTTAGAAGGGGGTGGTCAGTAGGTCAGAGAGGTTCTCCTGCCCCTGCTCTGCCCTCGAGAAAAGGGTTTAGTTCAGATACTATGAGGATATACTTGGGGAACATATATATATACACATATATAATATATGCAGCCATAGCACTCTGAGAACGCCCCATCTCGTCTGATCTGGGAAGCTAAGCAGGGTCGGGCCCGGTCAGTGCTTGGATGGGAGACCACCAGAAGGCCAATGGTACCTGGGGTGGGCTAGAAGGGGGTGCTCAGTAGGTCAGAGAGGTTCTCCTGCCCCTCTGCTCTGCCCTGGGGAGGCCACATCTGGAATAGTGTGTCACATCTGGAATAGTGTGTCCAGTTCTGGCCCCTCAGTTCAAGTTCAAGGACAGGGACACGTTCCTGTGTCACCTCAGCCGGGTGTTCCCGCTCCGGGGGGTTGGATGGATGAGCTTTGAGGTCCCTTCAACTCCCGACATTCTGGGATTCTGTGTTTTTTCCTCCGTTCCATCCAAATCCGGCCTCTTATTTTCGCCTCTTTTCTCATTTTCGCCTCTTTTCCCCCCAATTCTCGCAGGTTTTTCCGGCGCTCCCCGGCCGCCCGGTGCCGCCGCGGCGTTTTCTTCCGAGCCGCGAAACTCAGTCGGCGAGGGATGGAGAAAACCGTCCCCGATTTCTCGGAGCGTCAAGGAGATGGAGGCCGAACCCTCTTGATGTCACCGGATCCCAACGCCGACGCGTTTTCCCCCCCGGGTTGTCCCCAAGATGCCAAAAACCCCCCGGAGAACCCGACGTTACCCGCCACATCACCGGAGCCGGATGAAGACGCTTTCTACGCCGCGGGTGATTTGGTGACAATGAGCCAGGAGGCGATGGGACCCCCTGGTTCTGACCTGCGCCCATTACCGGAGGGACCCGAATTCTTTGCGTCGCTATCCCGGCAAGAACCCGGTGTCGCGTTGGAAGCACATGATGTGGCCGGTGAGTCCCCGCTCGGCGCCGTCGCGGTGGCTTTTGAGGGTTGGGGACGTCTCTTGGTGTGTCACACGTGGCCAGTGACGCTCATGTTGGTTGTGTCAGTTGGGTTGAGTTGGTTGGATTGGTTGAGTGGGTTGGGTTGAGTTGGTTGGATTGGTTGAGTGGGTTGGTTCGGTTGGTTGGGTTGGTTTGGTTCGATTGGTTGGGTTGGTTGTGTTGGTTTGGTTCGATTGGTTGGGTTGGTTGGTTGGGTTGGTCGGTTCGGTTGGTTGGGTCGGTCAGTTCGGTTCGGTTTGTTGGGTGGGTCGGTCAGTTCGGTTCGGTTTGTTGGGTGGGTCGGTCAGTTCGGTTCGGTTTGTTGGGTGGGTTGGTTCGATCGGTTCGGTTTGTTGGGTGGGTTGGTTCGATCGGTTCGGTTTGTTGGGTTGGTCGGTTCGGTTTGGTTTGTTGGGTTGGTCGGTTCGGTTTGTTGGGTGGGTTGGTTGGTTCGGTTCGGTTGGGCGAGTTGGTTTGGTTCGGTTCGGTTGGGTGGGTTGGTTTGGTTCGGTTCGGTTGGGTGGGTTGGTTGGTTCGGTTCGGTTGGTTGGGTTGGTTGGGTTGGTTCGGTTCGGTTGGTTGGGTTGGTTCGGTTCGGTTCGGTTGGTTGGGTCGGTTCGGTTGGTTGGGTCGGTTCGGTTGGTTGGGTCGGGTCGGTTCGGTTGGTTGGGTCGGGTCGGTTGGTTGGGTCGGGTCGATGTGGTTGGTTCGGTTCGGTTGGTTGGGTTGGTTGGTTCGATCAGTTTGGTTGGTTGGGTTGGTTGGTTCGATCAGTTTGGTTGGTTGGGTTGGTTGGTTCGATCAGTTTGGTTGGTTGGGTTGGTTGGTTCGATCAGTTTGGTTGGTTGGGTTGGTTGGTTCGATCAGTTTGGTTGGTTGGGTGGGTTGGTTCGTTCGGTTTGTTGGGTGGGTTGGTTCGTTCGGTTCGGTTTGTTGGGTGGGTTGGTTCAGTTCATTTGGCTGGGCTGGTTGGTTTGGTTCAGTTTGTTCCGTTTATTGGGCTGGTTGGTTCGGTTATTGGGTTGGTTGGGTCGATCGGTTCGGTTTCTTGGGCTGATTGGTTCAGTTCATTTGACTGGGCTGGTTGGTTTGGTTCGGTTCGTTCCATTTGTTGGGCTGGTTGGTTCGGTTCATTGGATTGGTTGGTTCGGTTGGTTTGGATCGTTGGGCTTGTTGGCTGGTTTGGTTCAGTTTGTTGGGTTGGTTGGTTCGGTTCGTTCCGTTCCTTGGGCTTGTTGGTTCGGTTCGTTGGGTTGGTTGGTTTGGTTGGTTGGGTTCGTTGGGCGCGTTGGCTGGTTTGGTTCGTTGGGTTCGTTGGGCGCGTTGGTTGGTTTGGTTCAGTTGGTTCGGTACACTTGGTTCAGTTCACTGGGTTCATTGGTTTGATTGGTTGGGGTGGTTCAGCTGACGGTTGTACCGGCGCGGTTGGTGGTTGATGTCACTCTGAGCATTGGTGTTCCCCAAATGGCGCCGTCTCGCGGTGACAAACGCGGGGGTTTGGTGGAAGCAGAAGCGAGGGGACAACTACCGGGCCGGCGTCCCCGTGCCATCGTCCCCGTGCCATCGTCCCCGTGCCATCACCCCATGCCGTCGTGCCACCAGATGCGCACAAAACCAGTTGGTGGCGTTTTGGAGACTCCTCGTCCCCCCGCAATGTGGACGGAACCCTCATGGCCCCAAATTTGGGTGTTGGGTTTGGGTGGATCCTTCACGACCCCAAATTTGGGTGTCGGGTTTGGATGGATCCCTCATGACCCCATATTTGGGTGTCGGGTTTGGATGGATCCCTCATGACCCCAAATCTGGGTGTCGGCGTTGGATGGATCCTTCACGGCCCCAAATTTGGGTCTCGGGTTTGGTTGGATCCCTCATGACCCCAAATTATTGTGTCGAGGTTTGGATGGATCCTTCATGACCCCAAATTTGGGTGTCAGGGTTGGACGGATCCTTCATGGCCCCAAATTTGGGTGTGGGGGTTGGATTGATCCTTCACGACCCCAAATTTGGGTGTCGGGTTTGGCTGGATCCCTCATGGCCCCAAACTTGGGTGTCGGGTTTGGATGGATCCCTCATGACCCCAAATCTGGGTGTCGGCGTTGGATGGATCCTTCACGGCCCCAAATTTGGGTGTCGGGGTTGGACGGATCCTTCACGGCCCCAAATTTGGGTGTCGGGGTTGGACGGATCCTTCATGACCCCAAATTTGGGTGTCAGGGTTGGATTGATCCCTCATGGCCCCAAATTTGGGTGTCGGGTTTGGATGGATCCTTCATGGCCCCAAATTTGGGTGTCGGGGTTGGATGGATCCCTCATGACCCCAAATTTGGGTGTCAGGGTTGGACGGATCCTTCATGGCCCCAAATTTGGGTGTGGGGGTTGGACGGATCCTTCATGACCCCAAATTTGGGTGTCGGGGTTGGACGGATCCTTCATGACCCCAAATTTGGGTGTCAGGGTTGGATTGATCCCTCATGGCCCCAAATTTGGGTCTCGGGGTTGGGTGGATCCTTCACGACCCCAAATTTGGGTGTTGGGTTTGGATGGATCCCTTGTGACCCCAAATTATGGTGTTGGGGTTTGGGTTGATCCTTCACGACCCCAAATTTGGGTGTTGGGTTTGGATGGATCCCTCATGGCCCCAAATTTGGGTGTCGGGGTTTGGATGGATCCCTCATGGCCCCAAATTTGGGTGTCGGGGTTGAATGGATCCTTCATGGCCCCAAATTTGGGTGTCGGGTTTGGTTGGATCCCTCATGGTCCCCCCATGACCTTTCTTGGCTTATTTTACACCACAAAGCGGCCACCCCCAAAATCACGACCATTTCCCAGCATCATCCAATTCCTGCCCACCACACTTAGGCTGAGTTTAACCTCTTGGATTTCAACTTCTCTCAACCAAGAGGTTTCCTTCCCAGTCCTGGGAACCTTCCTCGCTAATTAGCGCCTCGTCAGCCTTGCAAACGGCGCCAGGAACGATGTCACGGCGCCAGGAACGATGTCACGTTGTTGCCTAGCAAATAAATAATTGAATACTTGATTCCGAGACAACGGGCAGGGCCAGAGCAGAGTTGGAAACCTCAACCAGCGGGAGGATTTTTCCACAAAGGAAAGAGAGGGACGACACTCTCACCCATCAACCCCTTCCCGATGACTTTTGGGGTTGGCGACTCTCTATCCGCATCCAAAATTGGGCTTGAACGCGTTTGCGTTAGGTGGTTGCGCGCCCAGGATGTCACGACGTAGTCGGCAGCGCCACCGACGCAACGGGGTGTGTTATCGGCGATGTTTTCTTGCCCAAAATGGTCTTTTTTTGGCCCGAAATGATAGCGTTGAGCACAGAGGGTGCGCGGCGAAGAGGGGTCCCCTCGGCGTCCCCCCTAGCGCACGGCGCCGCGGTTCCCACCGTATTGGCCGAGCCGCGCAGCACCTGCCGTGCCCGTCTGTCGGCGTCTATAAATAACCCTCCCAATCCAGCCCCGCTCTCGCTAACCGGGACGCAGGTTAAAAATAAGCCGGGCTTAACGGCTGCGGGTTCTCCTGTCGCCTCGTTAAGTAGGACGCGGCCCCATCCTCCTCCTCCGCTGGGCATTTTGGGGCAAATTGAGGTGATTTTGGCAAGATGGCGGTGAGAGCGGCGTAAACGTGCCGTGGTTGCCTGGTTGGGTTTTTGGGGACGTTTTGGTTGATCCACAAACCTCCCGACGCAGTTTGTGCTTAAGCCGCGTCGATCTGGAGTTTGTTGCCGATGAGCGAACGCGACTCGTTTGTTGGGGGGATAACGAGTTTTTAAGTGGTTTAACGGCAAAAAGGGGTAAAGAAAATGTAAATCCGGTACTTGGGGTTGGTCGGGTCTGAAATAGGGAGGGAAATGACCTGTTGGTGTCGCGTTGGTGGCCAAAAAAATGATGGAGAAGGTTGTTCTTGGAGTTATCGGGGAACACGTGGAAGGCGACGCGGGGGTTGGGCAAAGCCAATGTTGGGTTGATGAAGGGAAGTCAAGTCGTCCCAACCGAACGTCCTTTTGTGACAAGATTATTTGTCCTTGTGGGTGAAGGTCACCAAGGACCCGCAAGTGCTGAGGTGTCCCCAAAGGCCTACGGTCACACCAAGGTGTCCCCAAAGCCGTCGCTCGCACTGAGGTGTCCCCAAGGACCCACGTGTGCCGAGGTGTCCCCAGGAGCCCATGGTCACACTGAGGTGTCCCCAAGGCACCTGCTCATGCCCAGGTGTCCCCAAGGGCCCACACATGTGTCAAGGTGTCCCCAAGGGCCCATGTTCATGCTGATGTGTCCCCAAGGGCCCACAGTCACGCCAAGGTGTCCCCAAAGCCCTCGCTCGCACTGAGGTGTCCCCAAGGGCCCACAGTCATGTCAAGGTGTCCCCAAGGCCCCTGCTCATGCCAAGGTGTCCCCAAGGGCCCACACATGTCCCGAGGTGTCCCCAGGAACCCACGTTTGTGCTGAGGTGTCCCCAAGGACCCTGCTCATGCCAAGGTGTCCCCAGGAGCCCACGTTCATCTCGAGGTGTCGCCAAGGAGCCCCCTGCTCATGCCAAGGGGTCCCCAAGGCCCCTGCTCATGCCAAGGTGTCCCCAAAGGCCCATGGTCACACCAAGGTGTCCCCAAGGCCCCTGCTCATGCCAAGGTGTCCCCAAGGGCTCACACGTGCTGAGATGTCCCCAGGAGCCCATGTTCATGCCGAGGTGTCCCCAAGGCCCCTGCTCATGCCAAGGTGACCCCAAGGGCCCATGGTCACGCCAAGGTGTCCCCAAAGCCGTCGCTCGCACTGAGGTGTCCCCAAGGACCCACATGTGCCGAGGTGTCCCCAGGAGCCCATGGTCACACTGAGGTGTCCCCAAGGCACCTGCTCATGCCCAGGTGTCCCCAAGGGCCCACACATGTGTCAAGGTGTCCCCAAGGGCCCATGTTCATGCTGATGTGTCCCCAAGGGCCCACAGTCAGGCCAAGGTGTCCCCAAAGCTCTCGCTTGCACTGAGGTGTCCCCAAGGACCTATGTTCATGTTGAGGTGTCCCCAAGGAGCCCACAGTCATGTCGAGGTGTCCCCAAGGGCCCATGTTCATGTCGAGGTGTCCCCAAGGGCCCATGTTCATGTCGAGGTGTCCCCAAGGGCCCATGCTCATGCCAAGGTGTCCCCAAGGACCCACATTCATGTTGAGGTGTCCCCAAGGAGCCCACAGTCATGCCAAGGTGTCCCCAAGGACCCACATGTGCTGAGGTGTCCCCAAGGGCCCACGGTCACACCAAGGTGTCCCCAAAGTCCTCACTCACACTGAGGTGTCCCCAAGGGCCCACGGTCACCCCAAGGTGTCCCCAAAGTCCTCACTTGCACTGAGGTGTCCCCAAGGGCCAACACTCATGCCAAGGTGTCCCCAAGGCCCCTGCTCATGCCAAGGTGTCCCCAAGGGCCTATGTTCATGCCAAGGTGTCCCCAAGGGCCCACGGTCACCCCAAGGTGTCCCCAAAGTCCTCACTTGCACTGAGGTGTCCCCAAGGGCCAACACTCATGCCAACGTGTCCCCAAGGCCCCTGCTCATGCCAAGGTGTCCCCAAGGGCCCATGTTCATGCCAAGGTGTCCCCAAGGGCCCACGGTCACCCCAAGGTGTCCCCAAAGTCCTCACTCGCACTGAGGTGTCCCCAAGGGCCAACACTCATACCAAAGTGTCCCCAAGGCCCCTGCTCATGCCATAGTTTCCCAAGGGCCCATGTTCATGCTGAGGTGTCCCCAAGGGCCCACGGTCACCTCAAGGTGTCCCCAAAGTCCTCACTTGCACTGAGGTGTCCCCAAGGACCCACACTCATGCCAGAGTGTCCCCAAGGGCCCACGGTCACCTCAAGGTGTCCCCAAAGCCCTCACTCACACTGAGGTGTCCCCAAGGCCCCATGTTCATGCTGAGGTGTCCCCAAGGCCCTCAGGAATGTTCTCCGTGTCCTTACAGCATCCAAAATGGCCTTTGGAGACCTTCTCGCCCGTTAATATTACAGACACACAAGAGCTGAGCTTGTGCCTTCCCTTGGCTCCCCCGTCGTAGCTTTTCGAGGTGATTAAAACCCCCAATTTAATGAGAGCGAAGCCAAAAAACCCCCCCAATAGAGGGAAAATTCAATGGGGGTGTCAAAGGGACCCGGAGCAAAGAGAAAAGGGGGATGAGGATGTGAATCGCGGGTCAAAACGGCCCCATTTTCCCTGAGCGGAACGTGCTGGATGTGGAACGGAGATGGATCCAAACAAGACGAGGTTGCGACAGAACCTGGATGAGTTTCAAGGCGCTTGGAAAGCAACTCGAGTGCTGACGAGGAAAGTTTCCTACCGCCCGGCACGTAAATCTTAATGGATGGAGCAGAGCCGGGTCCAGATTTAGTCCCAGGACTGATAAGGCTTGAAGGGGAATGAGAAAGAGGAACGATGGGTTTGGAATGACCGCTGAAAAGGTGGAATTTGGGCGGTGAAAGGGTTGAATGGAGGCGCCGGCGCCCTCGGGGTGCGCGGCTTTTGTGTTTGAAAGGCTCGGGAATGGGGGAAATGCGGGGTTGGAAATGCGCCGATCGATGGGTGTTTGTGCCGGGGTTTGGGGGAGAAAATACAGCGGTCAATAGGTATTTGTGCCCAGATTTTGGGGAGAAAATACTCTCTTCAATAGGTATTTGAGCCCAGACTTGGGGTAGAAAATACCCCGTTCAATGGGTGTTTGCACCCAGATTTTGGGTAGAAAATACCCTGTTCAATGAGTATTTGTGCCCAGATTTGGGGTAGAAAATACCCCATTCAATGGGTGTTTGTGCCCGGATTTGGGGTAGAAAATACCCCATTCAATGGGTGTTTGTGGCTGGATTTTGGGGAGAAAATACACTGTTCAATAGGCATTTGCGCCCAAATTTGGGGTAGAAAATACCCTGTTCAATGGGTATTTACACCTGGATTTGAGGTAGAAAATACTCCAGTTTAATAGGTATTTACACCTGGATTTGGGGTAGAAAATACCCCAAGTTAAATGGGTGTTTGCACCCAGATTTAGGGTAGAAAATACCCCAAGTTAAATGGGTGTTTGCACCCGGATTTGGGGTAGAAAATACCCCAAGTTAAATGGGTGTTTGCACCCGGATTTGGGGTAGAAAATACCCCAGTTCAATGGGTGTTTGCACTCAGATTTGGGGTAGAAAATACCCCATTCAATGGGTGTTTGCACTCAGATTTGGGGTAGAAAATACCCCAATTCAACAGATATTTGTACCCAGATTTGGGGTAGAAAATACCCCATTCAGTGGGTGTTTGCACTCAGATTTGGGGTAGAAAATACCCCAATTCAATAGGTATTTACACCTGGATTTGGGGTAGAAAATACCCCATTCAATGGGTATTTACACCCGGATTTAGTCTGTGCAAGACGGTGGTGGTTAAGGAGAGCTTGTGTAAAATGTGTCTTTTTGGGGGGATTTGAAGCCTTTTTTGGGGGGATTTGAAGCATTTTGGGGGGTTTAGAAGCATGGAGGGGTTAGAGTCCTTTTGTGAGAGTTTAAAAGCCTCATGGGGGTCAGAACCCCCAATATTTTGGGGTATTTTAGGGAGTCTGCGTCGCTCCAGAAACCCCTAAAACTGCCAACAAGCCCCCAAGGCTGGGAACAAGCGTTTAACCCCAATTATTTAGGTCGTACCCCCCGCTTTTGCCTTTTTCTCGGAGGAAGCAACCCAAAATTTCACCTTGCAGCGCGTGGAGTTTTTGGGGTGAGTCCGGTCTCTCCATCCCCCCCAAATCCCGACGCTCTGCAAACACCCTGAGAGCCCAGAAAAGCTGAGTTTAAGCCGGGCGAGTGGAGTTTAGACTGAGTGAGCGGAGTTTAAGCCGAGTGAGCAAGCGGAGTTAAGTTTAAGCCGGGCGAGTGGCGTTGAGCGGAGTAAAATTTAAGCCGGGTGAGTGGTGTTGGGCGGAGTTTAAGCCAGGCGAACGGAGTTAAGTTTAAGCCGGGCGAGCGGCGTTGAGCGGAGTTTAAGCTGGGCGAATGGAGTTAAGTTTACGCCAAGCGGAGTGAAGTTAAGTTTAAGCCGGGCAAGCGGAGTTGAGTGGAGTTTAAGCCGAGTAAGCGGAGTTGAGTGGAGTTTAAGCCGAGTAAGCGGAGTTGAGTGGAGTTTGAGCTGGGCCAGCGGAGGTGAGTGAAGTTTAAGCCGGGCGAGCGGCGTTGAGTGGAGTTTAAGCCGGGCGAGCGGCGTTGAGTGAATTTTAAGCCGAGCGAGTGGAGTGAAGTTTAAGTCGGGCGAGTGGAGTTAAGTGAAGTTTAAGCTGGGTGAGAGAAGTTAAGTTTAAGCCGGGCGAGCGGCGTTGGGCGAAGTTTAAGCCGGGCGAGCTGAGTTGAGTGGAGTTTAAGCCGGGCGAGCGGAGGTGAGTGGAGTTTAAGCCGGGCGAGAGAAGTTAAGTTTAAGCCGAGCGAGCGGAGCTGAGTGGAGTTTAAGCTGAGCAAGCGGAGTTGAGTGAAGTTTAAGCCGACCGAGCGGAATTGAGTGAAGTTTAAGCCTAGTTTAACCTGAATTTAACCCACATCCCTGGCCGAGGAGCGCGGGGCGGCTGGGAGCGAGCAGCAGCTCCGGGCTGGGCAGTGTCGGGTTGCCGCGCCGTGCCAAGCCAAACACGCCACGCCGCTGGCGCCGGGGGGGCCGCTTTCCCTCTGCTCGCACCTGTGTGCCGCGCGGCTCGTCCCTCCCCGCCGCGGGGACCTCGACGCCGACCCCTCGACCCGTTTTGGGGACAAACGAGGGGGTTTTGGCGCCTCGTTCCGTATCCGAGTGTTTTTCCAGCGCGGAGCGAGTTGGAGCCGCCGACGTCGAGCTGGATTTTCTCCCAAGTTTGCTGCGAGCTGCAGGTTGCAAACCACAGCTGGATATATATTATATATGGTGTTTCTTTATGTCATTCCCCCCCAACCGCACCGTCGGTGACTCAGAGCTCCCGGCAGGTCGTCCGTCATCCAGCGAACCAACTTCCCATCCCATCGCGCCCCGTCTCCCTTCCCATTTTTGGCACAACGTCCCCATCATCTCCCCTTGGGGTGCTGCTCATCAGGGACCCCGTTTGGGTCAGGAGCAGGTAGGGGGCGTCCCCGGTGACCGCTCGGGCTCTCCGTGCACCTCCGCTGCGACCCTTCAATGTTTCCTCCTTGAGCGCATCTTTACCCCCACAAATATTTCTCCTTCATGACCTTCTCTAGATCTTCATCATCCTCCTTGTGGCCTTTACACCCTTCTCTAGATCTTCTTCATCCTCCTTGTGGCTTTTATGACCTTCTCTAGATCTTCCTCAACCTCCCTGTGGCTTTTATGACCTTCTCTAGATCTTCCTCAACCTCCACGGGTCCTTGTGGCTTTTAGGACCTTCTCTAGATCTTCATCATCCTCCTTGTGGCTTTTACACCTTCTCTAGATCTTCCTCAACCTCCTTGTGGCTTTTACGCCCTTCTCTAGATCTTCCTCAACCTCCTTCTGGCTTTTAGGACCTTCTCTAGATCATCTTCATCCTCCTTGTGGCTTTTACGCCCTTCTCTAGATCTTCCTCAACCTCCTTCTGGCTTTTAGGACCTTCTCTAGATCTTCCTCAACCTCCTTGTGGCTTTTATGATCTTCTCTAGATCTTCCTCATCCTCCTTGCAGCTTTTACACCTTCTCTAGATCTTCCTCATCCTCCACGGGTCCTTCTGGCTTTTAGGACCTTCTCTAGATCTTCCTCATCCTCTTCAACCTCCTTGTGGCTTTTATGCCCTTCTCTAGATCTTCATCATCCTCCTTGTGGATCTACACCTTCTCTAGATCTTCCTCATCCTCCTTGTGGCTTTTATGCCCTTCTCTAGATCTTCCTCATCCTCCACGGGTCCTTGTGGCTTTTATGCCCTTCTCTAGATCTTCATCATCCTCCTTGTGGCTTTTACACCCTTCTCTAGTTCTTCCTCAACCTCCCTGTGGCTTTTACACCTCCTCTAGATCTTCCCCATCCTCCTTGTGGCTTTTACACCTTCTCTAGATCTTCCTCAACCTCCACAGTTCGTCGTGGCTTTTGCGCCGCGTCTTCTCCACCGCGATGTTGGTCCCGTTGGGTCTCCAAACCCCTCAATGTTGTGCTGCGGTGGCCAAAGCCGCGGTGGGGACCCCCCACGGTCCCCGTGGGGCCGTGTCCCCGTTGGGCGGTCATGGCACAGCGCGGCTCATCCTTTCTTGGCTCCACGGTTGCCCCCTTGAACAAGACACGGCAGTTGCTTCTCAGACGGCGACGGCGCCCGAACGCGCAAGGTTGGGGCCATAAAAGGTGAACGGCGTCTTCTGGGTGGCCATGGCGGGTCCCACGAGCCCGCGGCGTCCCCGGAGACCCAAAGGGAAGCGCTGGCACTCCCGGCCGGCCACTTCGATCTCCTTGTTTCTCCAACCCCGGTGACCACCAAGATGAGGCTCCTCACCCCCAGTTTTACCATTTTCCACCTCGATTAAGCTCAAAAGTGGGAAGGGGTCCCCGGCGCGTCACCCCGACTGGCTCCTCTCTTTGCGTCGACGTCGTGGCGGTGGGAAGGATGGGTGCTCGTCGCCATCCCCGCTTAGTTAAGCCTCGCTCAGGTCCTTCCCCCAGCTGTTCGTGCGCGGTCGGCGGAACCGCGACCGGCAATAAACATCCCGGGGAGCGCGGCCAACGTCTCGGGACGTGTCACGTTTCCTCCGGCTCCGGCTTCCAGGAGGTTTCCTGAGCTTTGCTGAGTCGGGAGCTCGAGCGCCAGCTCGTGCGCACCGGCCAGCGCTCTAGTTTAGCTCTTTATTTTTATCTTCTCCAGCAGTTTGCTGAAACACGGTTGTCCCCGCGGGGCTCCTTCCCCTCTGGGCATAAAACTCTATGACGGGTGATTATTTCTGAGCCAAACACGAGGATAAGTTGGGGAATGAGCTGTTAGAGAGCAGCGGAGGGGAAAGGGACCTGGGGGCCCTGGGGGCAGCAGGGTGACCATGAGCCAGCACTGGGCTCTTGTGGCCAGGAAGCCAATGGGACCTGGGGGGGGTTAGAAGGGGGTGGTCGGTAGGTCAGAGAGGTTCTCCTGCCCCTCTGCTCTGCCCTTTAGTTCAGATACTATCAGGATATACTTGGGGAACATATACATATATATATATATCTATATATATATATGTGTATAATACATATATATATATATATGTGTGTGTGTGTGTATAATACATGCAGCCATAGCACCCTGAGATCACCTGATCTCATCTGTTTTGGGAAGCTAAGCAGGGTCGGGCCCGGTCAGTGCTTGGATGGGAGACCAGTGGTACCTGGGGGGGATTAGAAGGGGGTGGTCAGTAGGTCAGAGAGGTTCTCCTGCCCCTCTACTCTGCCCTTTAGTTCAGATACTATCAGGATATAGTTGAGGAACACATATATATTCACATATAATATATACAGCCACAGCACCCTGAGAACGCCCCATCCCGTCTGATCTGGGAAGCTAAGCAGGGTCG
Source organism: Nesoenas mayeri (assembly GCF_963082525.1). NCBI lineage: Eukaryota > Metazoa > Chordata > Aves > Columbiformes > Columbidae > Nesoenas > Nesoenas mayeri. The sequence continues at coordinate 386,557 of NC_137567.1, read as the reverse complement.
GGCCCGGTCAGTGCTTGGATGGGAGACCAGCTGGGAATAGTGGGTGCTGTGGGCTGAGCCAGCACTGGGCCCTTGTGGCCAGGAAGCCAATGGGACCTGGGGGGGATTAGAAGGGGGTGCTCAGTAGGTCAGAGAGGTTCTCCTGCCCCTCTGCTCTGCCCTGGTGAGACCACATCTGGAATAGTGTGTCCAGTTGTGGCCCCTCAGTTCCAGAGGACAGGGAACTGTTGGGGGTCCAGCGCAGGGCAACAAAGATGCTGAAGGGAGTGGAGCATCTCCTGTGTGAGGAAAGGTGCTGGTCCCAAAGCCCATCCAGAAGGAAGGATGGGTGCTGATCCCAAAGCCCACCCAGTGGGATGGATGGGTGCTGATCCCAAAGCCCATCCAGCAGGAAGAATGGGTGCTGGTCCCAGAGCCCACCCAGTGGGATGGGATTGTTCTTTAGGTTGGAATTTTGGGGTAATTCCTTCTCAAAAGGGTTGTTGGGCGTTGGAACAGGCAGTGGTGGAGTCGCTATCTTGGAGGGTTGAACACATGAGATCTTGGGGTCATTTTAGTGCCGACATTGGGTTATGGTTGGACTCAAGGACCTTTTGGGTCTCTTCTATGATCCTTACACGGCTGTTTTGGTCTGGAAAAGCCAAATTTGGGGCCATGAGATGGATTTGGAGATGGCTGGGATATGCAAAACAAAACTGTGTTTCCAGTGAGTTTTGGGGGGCTCGGTAGGGTTGGAAAACACCCCCCATCTCTTGGCCATTGTATAACTGAACATTTCCAACCCGTGGTTTATTGTTACACCACCAACAAAACCAAATTTGCGCCATCCGACGCGGCAAAAATCCCCGTGGTTGGGTTGGGCGGTGGCACAAGCGATTCTTCCGGTACCTTTAGCTCTCAAACTAAGCACCCAAGACTAAAGCCTGAGCTTTAGGAGCTGGTCTTTAATCCCAGAGCTAAATCGTGTCGGGTGACATCTTGCGTCACTCGGAAAGTGATGCAATAACTCACCCTTTTGCCTAATCCCAAGTCCCCCAGCCCGACCGTTGAGCTGAAATACCTTTTCTTGCCTCATTTTTCACTCGGTTTAGATAGGCTGGAAGAAAACGGAGCACGCAGAGGCTTTTTGGGGACCGTTGGCTGTTTTTTGAGGGTCGAACTCTTCAGAAGAGACATCCCATCCCTGGTTTGGGGTGGTCTTGGTGGAAACCACCATCCAAAACACCTCTTGGCTTTAGACTCTTGAGCTTTCGGGGGGTTTTAATCCTAAACTAATTAAGATAGGAAGGACCCTGTGGAGATCTTCATCCCAGTGCTCAAAGCGCGGCCAACCGCAAAGTCCGGTCGCTCAAGCGCCGTCGCGTTGAGTTTTGAGCGTCTCCAAGGATGGAGATCCCCCATTTCCAGTGTGTCCCAATCCCATGGGGAAGAGTTTCCCACCTTGGCCTCTTGTACACGGAATTTGGCTTCATCTTCTCTCCACTCTTGGATTCGCGGCTTCATGGGCTTATCTTGAAGCAGAATGACCCAACTTCCCACCCAACGACGACCTGGTTGGATCCACCAACACCTCCATGACCTCTTGACGCAGCGGGGTGACCTTTGTAATTAGCGCCGTTACCGTTCGGCGCGTCGTTAAGCCTGAAAACGCTCCGGCGCACAACAAACCGGACCCGTTGTGTACGAGGCACCTGCCGCACCAAGAGCGGTGACGTGGAGAAGCACCTCATGGTGCACCCCGGTGGTTTTTGGGGTGGTGCTGGTGAAGGTTTAGGCGAAGCTTTTGCCCCCTGATCCATGACAGAGCCTCTCGAGTGTCTCATTAACCTCAGCTTATCAGCCCTATCCCAGCGAGCCGCGACTTTTTAGGCTCTTCTTGAGACGTCGGCGTTTCTCAATCCGCGACCTTTGAACCGCGTTCGTTAATTAACCGTCGCCAAATTTGCGTCGAGCTCTCTCCGCGTAACCGCTCCTGTACTGGGAAGCTTGCGTTTCTTCCCTTATCTCCGGCTTTTCGTGTGTGTTTTGGCCACGATGGCTCCGTTTTCAGCGTCTCGATGTCCTGGCAGGGCTGCGTTAACCCTTGGGATAGCGGAGAAACAAAGAGGGGGAACCCACGGCTCCGAAACGAGGGTGTTTAACCCCTCGAAGCGCAGAGCGTGAGCTCAGAGATTAATTTGGCTTTGCCGCGTTCTCCCGGGAGAAGCCGCCGCTCCCGGGGTTGAGGAGCCACTCGGGTCGATGACCATAGAGGGTAAATCGGAGCCGGAGACGTTCAACTCCCTCGTCTCTCGCCGTTTCCAAGAAACAGGACTCGCAGTTACGTGCTCATCAGGAGAAAGATAAATCACCGCGTGTTTTCCTCTAAAGGAGACGGTTGCTAAAAATAGGAGCCGCGCTGGAGCTCCGGAGAACAAAAGAGTCCCCGGGAGGCTCCGGCGCTGCCCGCGATCGGTGATTTGTGGAACCAAACCTACCGATTTGGGAGGGTTGGGGTTTTATCCCCGTCCGGGCTGGTTGGTGATTCGGCCTTTCCAATGATTTTGGTGCCAAAAGGAGGGGATTTGGGAGCCGGGGGTGCCGCCGTCTCGCCGGGACAGGTGCCGATGCCGGGTGAGCGCGGTCTCAGCTCTGCATTGCGGGGAAGGAGCGCCGGTCCCGTCATCTCCACGACACACACACTTTGGACATGCTCGGCCGCTAAAGTCTTGTAGATCAGGCTTTTCACGTCCCGTTTTGGGGCCGATCCCAAACCAGCGCGGTGACCTGAACGGCACGTTCCTCCTGGTTTTACAGCACACAACCAATAATCCATAGAATAAATGTAAACGGCGAACGGCCGCGTCCGTCCCCGAGGGGACGGTGTCGGTTTGGGCCGCGGACGCCGCACATGGTGGCAGCAAACCCCGTGGCCTTGGCCGCGTGTTTCCAACACGATCCCCATTCCCGGGATGGATGATGATGATGATGGTGATGATGGTGACAATTCCTTGTCCCAGCAGCAACTTTGCTTGCCCAGGGTCGGGCTGTTTGGTGTCCCATGACCCAAGATGATGATGATGATGTTGATGATGATGGTGATGACCACTCCTTATCCCAGCAGCGAGTTTTCTTGCCCAGAGCTGGGCTGTTTGACCCAAGATGATGATGATGATGTTGATGATGAAGGTGATGACAATTCCTTGTCCAGAAACAAGTTTGTTTGTCCAGGGCCAGGCTGTTGGGTGTCCCATGACCCAAGAAGATGATGATGATGATGGGAATAGGGACAGGGGACAATTCGTTGCCCCAAAAACAAGTTTGCTTGCCCAGGGCTGGGCTGTTTGGTGTCCCATGACCCAAGATGATGATGATGATGTTGATGATGAAGGTGATGACAATTCCTTGTCCAGAAACAAGTTTGTTTGTCCAGGGCCAGGCTGTTGGGTGTCCCATGACCCAAGAAGATGATGATGATGATGGGAATAGGGACAGGGGACAATTCATTGCCCCAAAACCAAGTTTGCTTGCCCAGGGCTGGGCTGTTGGGCATCCCATGACCCAACATGATGATGATGATGTTGATGATGATGGTGAAGGCCATTCCTTGTCCAGAAACAAGTTTGTTTGTCCAGGGCTGGGCTGTTGGGCATCCCATGACCCAAGAAAATGTTGATGATGATGTTGGTGACAATTCTTTGTCCCAGCAGCAAGTTTTCTTGCCCATGATGGGGCTGTTGGGTGTCCCATGACCCAAGATGATGATAATGGGAACTGTTCCCTGTCCCAGCAGCAAGTTTAGTTGCCCAAGTCCAGGCTGTTGGGCATCCCATGACCCAAGATGATGATGACAATTCCTTGTCCCAGCAGCAACTTTGCTTGCCCATGATGGGGCTGTTGAATGTCCCATGACCCAATATGATGATGATGATGATGATGGGAATAGGGACAGGGGACGATTCGTTGCCCCAGAAACAAGTTTGCTTGCCCAGGGCTGGGCTGTTGGGTGTCCCATGTCCCAAGATGATGATGATGTTGATGGTGATGATGATGGGAATAGGGACAGGGGACAATTCATTGCCCCAGAAACAAGTTTGCTTGCCCAAGGCCGGGCTGTTGGGTGTCCCATGACTCAAGAAGATGTTGGTCATGATGATGATGATGGTGACAATTCCTTGTCCCAGCAGTAAGTTCAGTTGCCCAAGGCCGGGCTGTTGGGTGTCCCATGACCAAAGATGATGATGATCATGGGAATAGGGACAGGGGACAATTCCTTGTCCCAGCAGCAACTTTGCTTGCCCAGGGCTGAGCTGTTGGGTGTCCCATGATCCAAGAAGATATTGGTCATGATGATGATGATGGTGACAATTCCTTGTCCCAGCAGTAAGTTTAGTTGCCCAAGGCTGGACTGTTGGGTGTCCCATGACCCAAGATGACGATGTCGATGAACCCATTGCCAACGCAGGGTGAACCACGACAACCCTCATCCGGCCGCGTCTTCCTGTTAACCCGCTTAACCACGGGAACGATGAGATATCAAATCGTTGGGCGTGGGATTAAACCCTCTTAAGCGTAGCTCGGAAATCCGCCCATAATCCGGACCCGTCCGCAGGAGGGACGGACGGACGGGTGGCGGGAACAGAGGGGGGTTTATCTGCCGGGAAAGCTTTTTTACCATGGGAAATCAATCATTTTATTGCAAATTGTGTTGGAAAAGCCTCGCTCGGGCACTGACCGTGGAGCTTTGCTCTGTGTTGCAGATGAGCCGGATCCTGCCCTGGCCGGTGCCGTCCCGGCGCTCAGGACCCAGCTCGGGTAAGTGATGTTGCAGAGCGGGGATGCTCTGGGTGTACCAAGGCCTGAAATGTCCCCCCGGTGTCCCCAAGGGGGTTGTGTCACCGCCGGGGATGGCAGCGGGTCCCTCCGGAGCAGCGTTTGCTGGGGGATTCAGCCCGTTTTTGCACCCTCGCAACAAACCATCCGGCTTCTGCCAGCCCTGAATCACACTGTGGTGCCCTCCCAGTTCCCCCAGAGCCGTCCCAGTTCCCCCAGAGCCCTCCCAGTTCATCTTGGAACATTCCAATTCCCCATCCCAGTTCATCTTGGAGCATCCCAGTTCCCCTCAGTGCCATCCCAGTTCATCTTGGAGCATCCCAGTTCCCATTGGAGCCATCCCAGTTCCCCCAGAGCCATCCCAGTTCATTGTGGAGCATCCCAGTTCCCCTCAGTGCCATCCCAGTTCATCTTGGAGCATCCCAGCTCCCATTGGAGCCATCCCAGTTCTCCTCAGAGCATCCCAGTTCGCACTGGAGCATCCCAGTTCCCCTCAGAGCCATCCCAGTCCCCCTAGTTCCCCCAATTTCCCACCTCAGTCCTCCATCCCAGTTCCCCTGATTCCCCATCCCAGTCCCCCCAGTTCTCCATCCTGGTTCCCTCAGTCCCCCATCCCCGTCCCCTATCCCAGTCCCCCCAGTCCCCCCAGTTCCCCCAATTTCCCCATCCCAGTTCCCCATCCCAGTTCCCCATCCCAGTTCCCCATCCCAGTTCCCCCAATTCTCCATGCCAATTCCCCCACCCCAGTTCCCCCAATTCTCCATGCCAGTTCCCCACCCCAGTCCCCCATCCCAGTTCCCCCAGTCCCCCATCCCAGTCCCGCATCCCAATTCCCCCTCCCAGTTCCCCACCCCAGTTCCTCATCCCGGTCACCCCAGTTCCCCACTCCAATTCCCCACCCCAGTCCCCCCGGTTCCCCATCCCAGTTCCCCACCCCAGTTCCCCACCCCAGTTCCCCCAATTCCCCACCCCAGTCCACCCAGTTCCCTATCCCAGTTCCCCATCCCAGTTCCCCCAGTTCCCCATCCCAGTCCCCCCAGTCCCCCATCCCAGTCCCCCCAGTTTCCCCGGTTCCCCATCCCAGTTCCTCATCCCAATCCCCCATCCCAGTTTCCCCAATTCCCCACCCCAGTTCCCCATCCCAGTCCCCCCAGTTCCCCATCTCAGTTCCCCATCCCAGTTGTCTCAGTTCCCCCATCCCAGTTCTCCCAGTTCCCCCATCCCAGTCCCCCCAGTTCCCCACCCCAGTCCCCCCGGTTCCCCACCCCAGTTCCCCATCTCAGTTCCCCACCCCAGTTCCCCCAATTCCCCACCCCAGTCCACCCAGTTCCCCCTCCCAGTTCCCCCAGTTCCCCACCTCAGTCCCCCCGGTTCCCTATCCCAGTTCCCTATCCCAGTTTCCTGTCCTAGTCCCCCCAGTTCCCCATCCCAGTTCCCCCAGTTCCCCATCCCAGTTCCCCATCCCAGTCCCCCCAGTCCCTCCGGTTCCCCATCCCGGTTCCCCATCCCAGTCCCCCCAGTCCCTCCGGTTCCCCATCCCAGTTCTCCCAGTTCCCCCATCTCAGTCCCCCCACTTCCCCATCCCAGTCCCCCCAGTTCCCCCAGTTCCCCCATCCCAGTCCCCCCAGTTCCCCACCCTAGTCCCCCCAGTTCCCTCAGTCCCACATCCCAGTCCCCCCAGTTCCCCATCCCAGTCCCCCCAGTTCCCTCAGTCCCCCATCTCTCCCTATCTCATCCAATTCAGCGACACAACCAACGCCCGGCACGTTTTAACGGGTTTATTTTAGTATCTGCTCCTTCCTGGGCCAGCGGTTTCCTTAGCGGGTTATTTTTAATAACATTTATAGGGTTTACGGTGCATCTGGGAATCACATTTCCCTGCTCTGGAGGCGCAGACAACGGCAAACGCATCCCCCCCATTAACCCGAGTGAAAATAGGGAAAGAAACTTGTCTTTTTCCAGGAATAAGCTGGAAATAAATAGGTTGAAAAAGGAGGAGGAGGAAAGAGAAGCGTTTGGAACGGGCGGCCAACAAAAGCCCCAAACCTCAACCTCCCCTGACACAACTTGAGGCCATCTTGGTGTCCCTAGGGCCATTTTGAGCCCTGAGGTGATTCTGGCGCCATTTTGAGCCCTGAGGTGATTTTGGTGCCGCCATTTTGATCCCTGAGGTGATTCTGGTGCCATTTTGAGCCCTGAGGTGATTTTGGGGCCATTTTGATGTCCCTGAGGTGATTCTGGCGCCATTTTGATCCCTGAGGTGGTTCTGGCGCCATTTTGATGTCCCTGAGGTGATTCTGGCGCCATTTTGATCCCTGAGGTGATTCTGGTGCCATTTTGAGCCCTGAGGTGATTCTGGCGCCATTTTGACCCTGAGGTGACTCTGGCACCATTTTGACCCCTGAGGCGATTCTGGCGCCATTTGACCCTGAGGTGATTCTGGCGCCATTTTGAGCCCTGAGGTGATTCTGGGGCCATTTTGACCCTGAGGTGATTCTGGGGCCATTTTGACCCTGAGGTGATTTTGGGGCCATTTTGACCCCGAGGTGATTCTGGCGCCATTTTGAGCCCTGAGGTGATTCTGGTGCCATTTTGAGCCCTGAGGTGATTCTGGCGCCATTTTGATCCCTGAGGTGATTTTGGGGCCATTTTGATGTCCCTGAGGTGATTCTGGCGCCATTTTGACCCCGAGGTGATTCTGGCGCCATTTTGCTCCCTGAGGTGATTTTGGCGCCATTTTGATCCCTGAGGTGATTTTGGCGCCATTTTGATCCCTGAGGTGATTCTGGTGCCATTTTGATCCCTGTGGTGATTCTGGCGCCATTTTGACCCTGAGGTGATTCTGGCACCATTTTGACCCCTGAGGCGATTCTGGCGCCATTTGACCCTGAGGTGATTCTGGCGCCATTTTGATCTCTGAGGTGATTCTGGCGCCATTTGACCCTGAGGTGATTCTGGCGCCATTTTGAGCCCTGAGGTGATTCTGGTGCCATTTTGACCCTGAGGTGATTTTGGGGCCATTTTGACCCCGAGGTGATTCTGGCGCCATTTTGCGCCCTGAGGTGATTCTGGCGCCATTTTGATCCCTGAGGTGATTCTGGCACCATTTTGACCCTGAGGGGATTCTGGCGCCATTTTGACCCTGAGGTGATTGTGGAGCCATTTTGACCCCGAGGTGATTCTGGCGCCATTTTGATCCCTGAGGTGATTTTGGGGCCATTTTGATGTCCCTGAGGTGATTCTGGCGCCATTTTGATCCCTGAGGTGATTTTGGGGCCATTTTGAGCCCTGAGGTGGTTCTGGCGCCATTTTGAGCCCTGGGAGGATTCTGGCGCCATTTTGAGCCCTGAGGTGATTCTGGTGCCATTTTGATCCCTGTGGTGATTCTGGTGCCATTTTGATCCCTGTGGTGATTTTGCCGCCATTTTGTCCCTGAGCTGATTCCGGCGCCATTTTGATGTTGGGACTCGCTCATTTTTCTCCCAAGTCTTTAATATTTGGGTCAACATTGCAGCAACCACGAAACCCCCAGCCCGTTGTGCTGTAACACCGCACACGCTCGCTACTCTTCTAGGACAACCCTTTAACAGACGGAAACATTTGTACTATCCTATTAACCATCAATTAACTCTCCAAACTCATTTCCAGCTCCACAACCGAAGAACACCTGGAGTTCCAGAAGGTTCTATTCCGAGCGGATGGCAGGAGCTCCCTCGAGCTGCGCAACATGACGGTGTCGGGCGGCGCGACCTGGGACGACGCGGCCATGGAGGCGCGAGCGGGCGACGCCAGAGGAGAAAGCACTTTAGAGAGACTCTCCGGCGCCAAGGATTCGGCGTTCGCCGCGGAACCCGCCGCGGTCAACCCGGCGCAGGTGGATCCCGAGCGGCTGGAGAGCGACGCCGAGGAACCGGCCAACGCGGCGGCGCGGCCGCCGAGTCCTGGCGCCGCCGAAGAGAGGTACCCGAAGAGCGAACCAAAGCAAGGCGAAGGCAAAGAGCACTTAGAGAAGAGCAAGAGGGGAATCCAGAGGGTCGGCTGGGTTTCCAGAGCCAACAAAAGCCCGAGTCCTCACTACAAGGACAAGACGACGGATGTAGCGACCGCCTTGGCTTTTCGGGGCCAGGCTGTGCGTGAAGTGCCGCCGACGCCGCCGGCGTTCAGGACGACGCTCAACCCCGTCCTGGGCAAAGCCAAAGCCATGGAGAGCCCCCCGGCGCAAAGGAAAGGGCTGATGGTCGACTCGGGCGACATCAACACAACCGAGTGGACCATCCCGAAGCCGAGTCTCCACCTGGGCGCCGACCTCGCCGTCACCAAACAGTCGTGGACGGTCAACGCCGAGGATTCGGTGGAGCGGGTGCCGCCGATGGCGCTGGAACCCGCCACCTGCAGCTCGTACGACATGGAGATGAGGCCCTACGTGTGCAGCGTGTTGTTGGAGGAGCAGGGCAAGGAGGAGCTGGGCGCCGAGGAGGACCCCGCCGTGTACACCTGCATCGAGTGCAGCATTTACTTCAAGAAGAAGGAACATCTGATGGATCACATGCTCCAACACAACCGCGGCGCGGGGAGGGACCAAGATGGCGACGCTTTGGGTGGGCAGTGCCAGTTCTGCTGCAACGAGTGCGGCTGGGCCTTCGGGGACCCCGCGGCGCTGGAGCAGCACAAGAGGCTCCACCAGGAGTCGAGGGAGAAGATCATCGAAGAGATCCAGAAGCTGAACGAGTTTCCCGACGAAGGCCGCGATGCCCGGCTGCAGTGCCCCAAGTGCGTCTTCGGCACCAACTCCTCCAAGATCTTCGTCCAGCACGCCAAGATGCACGTCAAGGAGAGGAAGGACCAAGGGGCGAAGAGTGCGAGCGTGTTTGGCAGCGTGACCGGCGGGGAGATGCGTGACGGCGTCTACAAACCCTTCAAACCCAACGAACACGCGGCGCCGCCTCCCGCCGGCGGCAAAGGGCTCAGCACCTGCGTCCTCTGCAGCTTCCCGGCGCCCAACGAGACCATCCTGAAGGAGCACATGAAATACGCCCATTCCCACCTCTCCTGGGACGCCGAGGGCTACGAGGACGATCCGAATCAACCGGGAACGAGCAGAGATACCTACAACCTCGCCAGGCCCACCCGCTTCGCCGACGCCAATTATTTCGGCAAAGCCGAGCGGCTTTTCCATCCGCCTCACCGGGACGGCGCGGCGCATTACGAAACGCTCCACGGTTTCGCCGTCGCTCAGCCGAAACTCGACAAAAGCAACGGCGGGGGGAAAAAGGACTACCCGGCGTCGGGGTTTCACGCCAGGAAAGCGGCTCCGTACGCCGCGCCGCATAAAAACCTCGGCTTGTCCGGTTTTCACTCGTCGAAAGCTTATTCGCAATTCGCTTTGCAGCAGCTGAAAATAAAAGCGGGAGGTCAGCAGGTGGAAGAAGGTGATGGGTTAAAGAGTCAGCCCGGGGCGCTGGAGGAGCTCAAGCACAAGTGGGTGTTGAGCGCGGACGCCGGGAGCGCCGAGGAGGAGATGGCGGTGAGCGCCGAGCTGGATTGGAGCCCCAATAGGTGCGTGAAACCCATCACCGTCCCCCAAGCCGCCCTGGAGCTCAAGAGGACGTTCAGGGCCACCTTGAAGGCCACCGATTCTTCGGTGGCTTCGGAGGAGCAGCAGCAGCAGCTGCGCAGGATGGTCCCCATCGTCCTGCTGGAGAAGGTGAACCCGCACCCCAGGGCCGCCAAGCGGCCGCGGGGGAAACCGGCCAAGAGGAAACCACCGCCATTGCCGTACCGGGAATTGGTGATGGACGAAGCGCTGCCGCTGGACGTGCTCCTGCTGGACGCCCCGCTGGAGGGTCCCCTGGAGCTCGATGAGCTGCTGGACTCCGACTCACCGATGCTGAAGAACGAGGAGAGGAAATGTCCCTATTGCCCCGACCGCTTCCACAACGGCATCGGGCTGGCGAACCACGTGCGGGGTCACCTCAACAGGGTTGGCGTGAGCTACAACGTGCGGCACTTCATCTCGGCGGAAGAAGTGAAAGCCATTGAGCAAAAGTTTTCCTTCCAAAAGAAGAAGAAAAAAGGTAGTATGTATTCAATTCGCTCTGCTATTTTCTTGCTTTAAGCGGTGGGGTTTTCTCCTCCCGCCAAGAGTTGGGTATGTATGGTGACGCGCGGTTGTGCCGGAGCTCGGACCCGCGGTGTTGGCGGCGCCGTTGACGCTCTCCCCTTCTCTCCGCAGTCGCCAACTTCGACCCGAGCACGTTCAGCCTGATGCGGTGCGAGTTCTGCGGCGCCGGCTTCGACACGCGCGCCGGGCTCTCCAGCCACGCCAGAGCCCACCTGCGTGATTTCGGCATCACCAATTGGGAACTCACCGTCTCGCCCATCAACATCCTCAAGGAGCTCTTGGCCAACTCCTCGGAGCACCCGCTGCTTCAGGCGGCCATGGCGGCCGAGCCCTCGTCCCCCAACCGCGACAGGGACCCTCACGGCTTCGCCCCTCGCAAGAGCATCACCCCCATGTCCGAGGGCAGCGTCCCGCGGTCCCCGCTGTCCCCGTTCCCCACAGCCTGGCCCGACGAGTCCCTGCAGTCCTACAGAGACGGTGAGTGGCTCCATAACCACCCCCAACCGTCGCGTCGTGGTGGTTGAACCGGCGTAACCGCGCTTGGTTTATCCCTCTGCGTCCTGCGAGATCTGATGGTGCTTTGGGGGCACACGGGGCTCCCGAGGGGGTCACGTCCCAGTTTTGCATCTTCGGGCTTTGGCATTGGGAAAACCTATTTATTAGGAACAAGGGAAAGTGTAGAGTCTTGATGTGGGCAGGAACAGCCCCAGGGTCCAGTATAGGTTGGGAAATTACATATTAGAGAGAAGCGTAGGGGAAAGGGACCTGGGGGTCCTGGGGACAGCAGGGTGACCATGAGCCAGCCCTGGGCCCTTGTGGCCAGGAAGCCAATGGGACCTGGGGGGGATTAGAAGGGGGTGGTCAGTAGGTCAGAGAGGTTCTCCTGCCCCTCTGCTCTGCCCTTGAAAAAGATTTAGTTCAGGTACTCTCAGGATATACTTGGGGAACATATATATATACACATATATATAACCTATACAGCCATAGCACCCTGAGAACGCCCCATCTCATCTGATCTGGGAAGCTAAGCAGGGTCGGGCCCGGTCAGTGCTTGGATGGGAGACCAATGGTACCTGGGGTGGGTTAGAAGGGGGTGGTCAGTAGGTCAGAGAGGTTCTCCTGCCCCTCTGCTCTGCCCTTTAGTTCAGATATTATCAGGATATACTTGGGGAACATATATATACACATATATATAACATAGAGCCATAGCACCCTGAGAATACCCCATCTCATCTGATGTGGGAAGCTAAGCAGGGTCGGGCCCGGTCAGCGCTTGGATGGGAGACCAGCTGGGAATAGCGGGTGCTGTGGGCTGAGCCAGCACTGGGCCCTTGTGGCCAGGAAGCCAATGGGACCTGGGGGGGATTAGAAGGGGATGCTCAGTAGGTCAGAGAGGTTCTCCTGCCCCTCTACTCCGCCCTGGTGAGGCCACATCTGGAATATTGTGTCCAGTTGTGGCCCCTCAGTTCCAGAAGGGAAGTGCTGGAAAGGGTCCAGCGTAGGGCAACCAAGATGATGAAGGGAGTGGAGCATCTCCCTTATGAAGAAAGAATGAGGGAGCTGGGGCTCTTTAGTTTGGAGAAGAGGAGACTGAGGGGTGACCTTATTAATGTTTATCAATATCTAAAGGGTGAGTGCCACGAGGACGGAGCCAGGCTCTTCTGGGTGGGAAACAGTGATAGGACAAGGGGTAATGGGATCAAGCTGGAACACAAGAGGTTCCACTTAAATTTGAGAAGAAACTGCTTCTCAGTGGGGGTGACGGAGCCTGGAACGGGGTACCCAGGGGGTGTGGAGTCTCCTTGTCTGGAGACATTCAAACCCACCTGGACATGTTCCTGTGCGACCTCATCTGGGTGTTCCTGCTCCATGGGGAGATTGCACTGGATGAGCTTTTGAGGTCCCTTCCAATCCCAAACATACTGTGATACTGTGAAGGTTTCCACGGGGGAAACCCCTAAAGCTTCACAAATCGTGGCCGGAGGAGAACGTGGTCGCTGGTGCTTGGTTTTGTATTTTCCATCGGTCTTATGTTACCGTGAAGGGTCATTCCCATGTGGATTTGGGTCCCACTCCATCCCTGGAGCTCCAGACGATTCAAACAACATCATCTGTTCCAACTCAGAGTCCGTCCCAAACATCTCCCGGGTTCCCCTTCCTTGTAAAGCTCCAAAACCCCAGAGTCTGCACCAAAAACTTGGCCACGTTAATTCTTCTAAGGACTAAAAACCATCCATTAGGAAAACCAACTGATGTTGGTGCTTCTGGCGGCATCTTGAATCTTCTCCTTGGGTTCCACTCAGCCTAATTGTCTCTTAGCTATTTAATTGAAATATCAACGAGCCGGTCATTGAGTCTTTGAGCTTAACGAGCGCGAATTAACACGCCAACACCCCCAAACTCTTCTTCCTTGGCACGGCAAAGTTGGGATGGTGAAGAGCGACCAAAGGAGCTGGGTGGTCCTACCGGCCGCAACCATCAACGCGGCGATTTTGGGGTTCTCGGTGGCCAAAATTCACCGGCACGAGATCGCGCCGCTTGTTTTACAACCCATGGCGTGGGGATTTTGGGGTTAAGAAGGGTGGAAAACGTCTCGGTGATAAGTGCAAGAAGAGGTTAATGAGGCGCTTTTAAAAATGGGTCACATCTTGAAATAGGATCTTGCTCATCTGCTCAGCCAACAGCACTCGACTGGTTTTCAGCCCCCAGGGACTCGAGCGTCTCCTGCTCTTTGCTGGTGGGTGAAATTGGGTTGGGAATTGTCCTTCTAGGTAAAAATAGTTGAATTGGAGCTGAATTGTGCTCTGCTCCAGTATTTAAACCCGGGTGAGGTTGAGGACGGGCGCGGGATGCGCGTGACCTACACAAGAGCCGCTTAATCCGCGCTCATGCGTTAAAATCGCTCGGTATTTATTCCCTTACGAGTGTGTCTTTGGGGCAAAACGCTAAGAAAATGGGTGTATTTAAAACCTTTCCAAACCCATCAGCCCGGCAACCTGGTGTAACCAGAGCGGGCACAGCAAAGCCCGTGGTGATCGCGATTGCGAGCGGCTTTGATGCCTCTCGGTGACGCTCCCGAGCTCGCGGGGACGGCTCAAAAGCCTCGTGGTCTCGTTGCCGAGCCGGCAATGGTCTCTTTGCCAGCCCCGCCTGGGCGGCCTCTACTTGCAGTGGTGCTAATTACAGAGGGGTGGAAGCACCGTTAACGAGTTGCGGGCTGGTAGCGAGTGGTGATGGTGTGAGGAGTCAGCGGTCGCTCCGCACTGGGGGTTGTGGTGCTGGGGGATCTGTGTAATGGTTGGTGGCTCCATGTCATGGTTGGTGGCTCCGTGTCTTGGCCAGAGGCTCCATGTCATGGTCAGTGACTCCATGTCTTGGCCAGAGGCTCCGTGTCATGGTCGGTGGCTCCGTGTCATGGTCGGTGGCTCCGTGTCATGGTCGGTGGCTCCATGTCATGGTTGGTGGCTCCGTGTCTTGGCCAGAGGCTCCATGTCATGGTTGGTGGCTCCATGTCTTGGCTAGAGGCTCCATGTCATGGTTGGTGGCTCCATGTCATGGTTGGTGGCTCCGTGTCTTGGCCAGAGGCTCCATGTCATGGTTGGTGGCTCTGTGTCTTGTCTAGAGGCTCCATGTCATGGTCGGTGGCTCCGTGTCTTGGCCAGAGGCTCCATGTCATGATTGGTGGCTCCATGTCTTGGCCAGAGGCTCCATGTCATGGTTGGTGGCTCCGTGTCTTGGCTAGAAGCTCCATGTCATGGTTGGTGGCTCCATATCTTGGCCAGAGGCTCCATGGCATGGTTGGTGGCTCTGTGTCTTGGCTAGAGGCTCCATGTCATGGTCGGTGGCTCCATGTCAGGGTGCTGCTGGCTCCATGTCTTGGTCAGTGGTTCCATGTCATGGCTGGTGGCTCCATGTCACAGTGCTGGTGGCTCCATGTCTTGCCTGGTGTCTGTGTGTCATGGCGCTAGTGGCTCCGTGTCTCAGCTGATGGCTCCATGTCATGGTTGGTGGCTCCATGTCACTGTGCCAGCAGCTCTGTGTCTTGACTGGTGGCTCCGTGTCATGGTGCTGGTAGCTCCATGTCTTAGTTGGTGGCTCCATGTCTTGACTGGTGGCTGTGCGTTACGGTGCCAGTGGCTCCGTGTCTCGGCTGATGGCTCCATGTCTGGGATGGTGGCTCCATGTCTGGGATGGTGGCTCCATGTCATGGTTGGTGGCTCCATGTCATGGTTGGTGGCTCCACGTCTGGGATGGTGGCTCCATGTCATGGTCGGTGGCTCCATGTCTCGGCTGATGGCTCCATGTCATGGTTGGTGGCTCCATGTCATGGTCGGTGGCTCCATGTCACTGTGCCAGCAGCTCCATGTCTTGCTACCAGCTCCCTGTGCCGTGGCAGCCGCTCCGTGTGGCGGTGCCGGTGTTCCCGTTCGCGGTGCCGCTGTTTCCTTATCACAGTGCCAGTGTTCCCATTCACGGTGCCGCTGTCTCCTTATCCTGGTGCCGCTGTTTCCTTATCCTGGTGCCGGTGTTCCCGTTTGCGGTGCCGCTGTTTCCTTATCACGGTGCCGGTGTTCCCATTCGCGGTGCCGCTGTTTCCGTATCACGGTGCCGGTGTTTCCTTATCTCGGTGCTGCTGTTTCCTTCTCACGGTGCTGCTGTTTCCTTCTCACAGTGCCGGTGTTCCCGTTCGTGGTGCCGGTCTTCCCATTCGCTGTGCTGCTGTTTCCTTATCATGGTGCCGCTGTTTCCTTATCACGGTGCCGATGTTCCCGTTTGCAGTGCCGCTGTTTCCTTATCACAGTGCCGGTGTTTCCTTATCACGGTGCCAGTGTTCCCATTCACGGTGCCGCTGTCTCCTTATCATGGTGCTGCTGTTTCCTTATCCCGGTGCCGCTGTTTCCTTATCCCGGTGCCGCTGTTTCCTTATCCCGGTGCTGGTGTTCCCGTTCACGGTGCCGCTGTTTCCTTATCATTGTGCCGGTGTTCCCGTTCACGGTGCCGGTCTTCCCATTCACGGTGCTGCTGTTTCCTTATCACAGTGCTGGTGTTCCCGTTTGCGGTGCTGGTGTATCCTTCTCACGGTGCCGGTGTTCCCGTTCGCGGTGCTGCTGTTTCCTTATCATGGTGCCGCTGTTTCCTTATCCCGGTGCTGCTGTTTCCTTATCACAGTGCCGGTGTTCCCATTGGCGGTGACGCTGTTCCCTTATCACGGTGCCGGTGTTCCCGTTTGCGATGCCACTGTTTCCTTATCACGGTGCCGGTGTTTCCTTATCACAGTGCCGGTGTTCCCGTTTGCGGTGCCGCTGTTTCCTTATCACAGTGCCGGTCTTCCCGTTTGTGGTGCTGGTGTTCCCGTTCGCGGTGCCGCTGTTTCCTTATCACGGTGCCGGTGTTCCCGTTCACAGTGCCGCTGTTTCCTTATCATTGTGCCGGTGTTTCCGTTCGCGGTGCCGCTGTTTCCTTATCACAGTGCCGGTGTTCCCGTTTGCGGTGCCGCTGTTTCCTTATCACAGTGCCGGTGTTCCCGTTCGCGGTGCCGCTGTTTCCTTATCATTGTGCCGGTGTTCCCGTTCGCGGTGCCGCTGTTTCCTTATCACGGTGCCGGTGTTCCCGTTCGCAGTGCCGCTGTTTCCTTATCATTGTGCCGGTGTTCCCGTTTGCGGTGCCGCTGTTTCCTTATCACAGTGCCGGTGTTTCCTTATCACGGTGCCGCTGTTTCCTTATCACGGTGCCGGTGTTCCCGTTCGCAGTGCCGCTGTTTCCTTATCATTGTGCCGGTGTTCCCGTTTGCGGTGCCGCTGTTTCCTTATCACAGTGCCGGTGTTTCCTTATCACGGTGCCGCTGTTTCCTTATCACGGTGCCGGTGTTCCCGTTCGCAGTGCCGCTGTTTCCTTATCATTGTGCCGGTGTTCCCGTTTGCGGTGCCGCTGTTTCCTTATCACAGTGCCGGTGTTTCCTTATCACGGTGCCGCTGTTTCCTTATCACGGTGCCGGTGTTCCCGTTCGCAGTGCTGCTGTTTCCTTATCATTGTGCCGGTGTTCCCGTTTGCGGTGCCGCTGTTTCCTTATCACAGTGCCGGTGTTTCCTTATCACGGTGCTGGTGTTCCCGTTCGCGGTGCCGCTGTTTCCTTATCACAGTGCCGGTGTTCCCGTTTGTGGTGCCGCTGTTTCCTTATCACGGTGCCGGTGTTCCCGTTCGTGGTGCCGCTGTTTCCTTATCCCGGTGCCGCTGTTCCCATTGGCGGTGCCGGCAGCGCTTTGGTCACGACGGCTTGTAACCAAATCCCCTCCAGACACAGACCTTTTCATATTTAAATCCACCACCGTGCGTTTTCCCCGCAATAAACACCGACAAGTTTCTGGCTCTTCCCTACACCCAAATCTTTCCCCCTCCTCCTTTTTGCTCCCGATTTCAGCCCCTCGACGGTCCCCGATGTGTTCACCGCGCTCGGCGCCGGAGCTTGATCCAGGACGGGCTCTGAGGGTTGCGACGTTCGCTTTTATACAGCTTAAAACCCAACCGTCGGCGTCTCGCGGCTCCGCAGCCCTTGGCAGCCGCCCCGCAGCACACGTGGTGTTCTTGGCAGGCACCGCGACGCGTTGGGCAATCGCATCCTCCTCCGAATCCGTCATCCTCCCCCTGTTTTCTTCTGGGTTTAACTCCTCGCGGCCTCTCCTACCATCCCGACATGTGTTTCTCCTCCGCGTCCGCCCCCGCGTTGGGGTAACGGGGTTTTATGGTGTTGAGGGACAGGAGGAGGTGTTGGTTTGCTGCTCGGCTTCCACACCACGCGGCGCCGGAGACGGCGGTGGCCGGTTCGCCATGTGAAAGGACATCGCGGGGTGTTAGAGGAGGGAGAGGGTTGGTTGGATGGTTTTAGGGGAGGGAGAGGGTCAGTTGGATGTTGTGAGCTCAAGGAATGATTCCCTGGATATTTAGGAGAGGAAGAGGGTCAGTTGGATGGTTTTAGGGAAGGGAGAGGGTTGGTTGGATGTTTTTAGGGGAGTGAGAGGGTTGGTTGGATGTTTTTAGGGACTGGAGAAGGTCAGTTGGATGCTGTGAGCTCAGGGAACGATTCCCTGGGTTTTTTGGGGAGAGAGAGGGTCGGTTGGATGGTTTTAGGGGAGTGAGAGGGTCGGTTGGATGCCCTGAGCTCAGGGAATGATTCCCTGGATATTTAGGGGAGGAAGAGGGTCAGTTGGGTGTATTTAGGAGAGGGAGAGGGTCGGTTGGATGCTGTGAGCTCAAGGAATGATTCCCTGGGTGTTTAAGGGAATGAGAGGGTCAGTTGGATGTTTTTAGGGGAGTGAGAGGGTCAGTTGGATGCCCTGAGCTCAGGGAATGATTCCCTGGATATTTAGGGGAGGAAGAGGGTCAGTTGGGTGTATTGAGGGGAGGGAGAGGGTTGGTTGGATGGTTTTAGGGGAGGGAGAGGGTCAGTTGGATATTATGAGCTCAGGGAATGATTCCCTGGATATTTAGGAGAGGAAGAGGGTCAGTTGGATGTTTTTAGGGGAGGGAGAGGGTCAGTTGGATATTATGAGCTCAGGGAATGATTCCCTGGATATTTACGAGAGGAAGAGGGTCAGTTGGATGTTTTTAGGGGAGGGAGAGGGTCGGTTGGATGCCCTGAGCTCAGGGAATGATTCCCTGGATATTTAGGGGAGGAAGAGGGTCGGTTGGATGGTTTTAGGGGAGGGAGAGGGTTGGTTGGATGTATTGAGGGGAGGGAGAGGGTTGGTTGGATGGTTTTAGGGGAGGGGGAGGGTTGGTTGGATGCTGTGAGCTCAGGGAATGATTCCCTGGATATTTAGGAGAGGAAGAGGGTCAGTTGGATGTTTTTAGGGGAGAGAGAGGGTCAGTTGGATATTATGAGCTCAGGGAATGATTCCCTGGATATTTAGGAGAGGAAGAGGGTCAGTTGGATGTTTTTAGGGGAGGGAGAGGGTCAGTTGGATGCCCTGAGGTCAGGGAATGATTCCCTGGGTGTTTAAGGGAATGAGAGGGTCAGTTGGATGGTTTTAGGGGAGGGAGAGGGTTGGTTAGATGGTTTTAGGGGAGTGAGAGGGTCGGTTGGATGCCCTGAGCTCAGAGAATGATTCCCTGGATATTTAGGGGAGGAAGAGGGTCAGTTGGGTGTATTTAGGAGAGGGAGAGGGTCCGTTGGATGCCCTGAGCTCAAGGAATGATTCCCTGGGTGTTTAAGGGAATGAGAGGGTCAGTTGGATGTTTTTAGGGGAGTGAGAGGGTCAGTTGGATGCCCTGAGCTCAGGGAATGATTCCCTGGATATTTAGGGGAGGAAGAGGGTCGGTTGGATGGTTTTAGGGGAGGGAGAGGGTTGGTTGGATGGTTTTAGGGGAGGGAGAGGGTCAGTTGGATGGTTTTAGGGGAGGGAGAGGGTCGGTTGGATGCTGTGAGCTCAGGGAATGATTCCCTGGGTGTTTAAGGGAATGAGAGGGTCAGTTGGATGTTTTTAGGGGAGGGAGAGGGTCGGTTGGACGCCCTGAGCTCAGGGAATGATTCCCTGGGTGTTTAAGGGAATGAGAGGGTCATTTGGATGTATTTAGGGGAGGGAGAGGGTCAGTTGGATGTATTGAGGAGAGGGAGAGGGTTGGTTGGATGGTTTTAGGGGAGGGAGAGGGTCGATTGGATGCCCTGAGCTCCTGGAATGATTCCCTGGGTGTTCAAGGGAATGAGAGGATCATTTGGATGTATTTAGGGGATGGAGAGGGTCGGTTGGATGTTTTTAGAGGAGCGAGGGGATCCATTGGGTGCCCTGAGCTCAGGGAACGATTCCCCATCCCAACCCGCTCCCGCACCCCCAGGAAGCCACAAACAGCCATGGGGTCACCTCTGCGTCCCCTCTTCTCCATGGTGACCAACCCCAGTGTCCCCAGCTCCTTCCAGAACCTTCCCAGTCCTTTCCCCATCTCCTTGGGACAAACCATCAGATTTTCCAGCCTCCTTAGATCACGGAGCCCCAAAGTGCCCTCAGGACTCAAGGTGACGGTCACCCCAAGATGTGGGACCACGGCCACGCTATCCCAGGCCACGGGTGGCCCTTTGGCCACGAGTTCTGAACATTAAGGGTCCAAAAGCGATTTAGGGGTGACCCTAAAGTAGCAGAGACCCCACAGCCGCTCGGGTTCCGTCTCCCATCTCTTTTAACCCCATGATTTCGGGGTGCCGGGTTCAGCGACAAGCTGGAGAAGATAAGGAAGCGAAGGCTCTTCCACCAGCACAACCAGCGCTGGAAAAGGACATTTATTGTCGATTTTACGGCTCTGATTTCCACTCCGACCTTCACTTCCCCCCGATTCATTGCGGTTTCACCCCGGCGAGGAATCAAGAGGCTTTGTGGCCGTGGCCTTTTGTCCTCCCCGTCCTCCCGCGTTAATCGCGGATGAACAGAGGTTCAAAACACCTTCTGGAGGTCCCCAAGTGCCACCAAGGTCGCCCTCCAAGCCCGTTGGGGTCCCATTGAGCTCGGGGAGGGCTGGAGAGTCAAAGCGGCCGCTCTTGGCGTCACGGTTCTCAGGTCACGCTCTCCTTTTGTCGTTTTTTCTGCTTATTTTTGTTCCTCCGTGCTTGTTCTTTCTGCACTCGCAGCCTGACCTACTTTCCAGCCTCTTTGATTCCTTTCTCAAGTTCCAGGTTACGGAGACGGTCCCGTTGGCCTCCCGCTTCGCTTCCCTCCCTCCCACGCCGCCCGTTCTCCCCCGTATCGTCTTTTCTCGGGTCATTTCCACCGACAGGGATCTCGTGTGTTGGGTTTGAGATGAATGTTCAGCCAGAGATGGGTTTTTAGCCCGAATTTCGCCCGGGTGATCCCCCCCAGATTGGCTGAGGGGGGGACCTGGTGAGCTCTGAGAGGAGGTTGGAATGGGGGGAATCAGGCTCTGCTCCCCAGGAATAAGCGCCAGGATGAGGGGTCCCCGCCATGGAGCCCTTTGTCCCTGGTCTATCACTATTAGATATACTTGGAGAACATATTTATATATATACATATGTATATGTGTATGATATGTATACAACCATAGCATCCTAGGAATAGCCGATCTCATCTGATCTGGGAAGCTAAGCAGGGTCGGGCCCGGTCAGTGACTGGATGGGAGACCAGTGGTACCTGGGGGGCATTAGAAGGGGGTGGTCAGTAGGTCAGAGAGGTTCTCCTGCCCCTCTACTCTGCCCTTGAAATGAGTTTAGTTCAGATACCATCAGGATATACTTGAGGAACATATAAACATATATATATAATATATGTAGCCATAGCACCCTGAGATCACCTGATCTCATCTGATGTGGGAAGCTAAGCAGGGTCGGGCCCGGTTAGTGACTGGATGGGAGACCAGTGGTACCTGGGGTAGATTAGAAGGGGGTGGTCAGTAGGTCAAAGAGGTTCTCCTGCCCCTCTGCTCTGCCCTTTAGTTCAGATATTATCAAGATATACTTGGGGAACATATATATATATATATATATATATATATGCAGCCATAGCACCCTGAGAACGCCCCATCTCGTCTGATCTGGGAAGCTAAGCAGGGTCAGGCCCGGTCAGTGCTTGGATGGGAGACCAGCTGGGAATAGCGGGTGCTGTGGGCTGAGCCAGCACTGGGCCCTTGTGGCCAGGAAGCCAATGGGACCTGGGGGGGGATTAGAAGGGGGTGCTCAGTGGGTCAGAGAGGTTCTCCTGCCCCTCTACTCTGTCCTTTAGTTCAGATATAATCAAGATATACTTGGGGAACATATATATGTACACATATTTAATATATACAGCCATAGCACCCTGAGACCGCCCAGTCTTGTCTGATCTGGGAAGCTAAGCAGGGTCGGGCCCGGTCAGTGCTTGGATGGGAGACCAGTGGTACCTGGGGGCCACTAGAAGGGGATGGTCAGTAGGTCAGAGAGGTTCTCCTGCCCCTCTGCTCTACCTTGGGGAGGCCACACCTGGAATATTGTGTCACATCTGGAATAGTGTGTCCAGTTGTGGCCCCTCAGTTCAAGTTCAAGGACAGGGACACGTTCCTGTGTCACCTCAGCCGGGTGTTCCCGCTCGGGGGGGTTGGATGGATGAGCTTTGAGGTCCCTTCCAACCCCTGACACTGATCCTGTCAGTTCGGCGCTCGACCGCTCGACCTGGCGGGGCGCGCGCGCGCGCGGGCGCCGCTCGGCGCTCGGCCTGGCCGCCTTGCGGCCGCCCCGCATGTGCCGGAGCCAAGATGGCGGCCTCCACCTCCTCGCAGCCTAAAGTGACAAAAGCGGCGGCGGCGCCGCGACCCCGGGACCGGGACCGGGGTGGGGACGGCGAACCCGAGCCCGAGGCGGCGCCCGAGCCGGGTGAGCGCCCCTTTTCCTCCGCCGGCTCCGCCCCGCCGGGCCCAACCGCGGCCCTCACCCCCATCCCCCCCTCCCCCCCCACCCCCCAGGCCCCTCCGCAGCGCCGGGCCCGGCCCCGGGGCCGCCGCCGCTCGCAGGCCCGGCCCTGCCGGGGAACAGCGCGGGGAGCCCGGCGGAGGCGCCTGTCGCGGAGCCGCCGCCCTCCTTTGTCCGTTCGCCGGTCTCGCTTTGTCCCTCCCGGGCCCCCGGCGGGACCCCCTGGGCCCGGCCCGGCCCGGCCCGGCCGCTCGTTGTGTCAGCGCGGGGAGGGGGAGCCCGTTTCCCGCCCCCCTGGGAGCGGCTGCGGGGGGGACGGGGCACGATCCGGGGAGGGGGGGGATGCAAATCCCGGCACCGCCCCGGGCTGGGAAGCGGCGGCCGGAGGGGCCGGGGCAGCGCCCGACGTGGCCCCGGGCCCGGGAGGGGCGGCCGAGGACCCCACACCGAGCTGCCGCTTCCCCGTCCCAGCCCCATCCGCCCCCGGCCAAGGAGCTGCCGCCTCCCTTGTCCCCTCCCTGGCAGGAGGTGCCACCATCGGTATCCCCTTCCCCACAGCGAGGTGTCACCATTGGTGTCCCCTTCCCCACAATGAGGTGCCACCATTGGTGTCCCCTTGCCCACAATGAGGTGCCACCATCGGTGCCCCCCACCCCACATTGAGGTGCCGCCATCGGTGTCCCCTTCCCCACTACAAGGTGCCACTGTTGGTGTCCCCTTCCCCACTACAAGGTGCCACCATCAGTGTCCCCTTCCCCACAGGGAGGTGCCACCATCGGTGTCCCCCTCCCCACAGCGAGGTGTCACCATCAGTGTCCCCTTCCCCACTATGAGGTGCCACCATTGGTGTCCCCTTCCCCACAATGAGGTGCCACCATTGGTGTCCCCATCCCCACTATGAGGTGCCACCATTGGTGTCCCCTTCCCCACTATGAGGTGCCACAATCGGTGTCCCCATCCCCACAGCGAGGTGTCACCATCGGTGTCCGCTTCCCCACAGTGAGGTGTCACCATCAGTGTCCCCTTCCCCACAGGGAGGTGCCACCATCGGTGTCCCCATCCCCACAGCGAGGTGCCACCATCGGTGTCCCCTTCCCCACTACAAGGTGCCACTGTTGGTGTCCCCTTCCCCACAGCGAGGTGCCACCATCAGTGTCCTCATCCCCACAGTGAGGTGCCACCATCGGTGTCCCCCTCCCCACAGGGAGGTGCCACCATCAATGTCCCCCTCCCCACTATGAGGTGCCACCATCAGTGTCCCCTTCCCCACAGGGAGGTGCCACCATCAATGTCCCCCTCCCCACTATGAGGTGCCACCATCAATGTCCCCTTCCCCACAGGGAGGTGCCACCATCAGTGTCCCCTTCCCCACTATGAGGTGCCACCATCGGTGTCCCCTTGCCCACAGGGAGGTGCCACCATCAGTGTCCCCTTCCCCACTATGAGGTACCGCCATCAGTGTCCCCCACCCCACAGGGAGGTGCCACTTGCTCTGTCCTCTTCCCCACAATGAGGTGTCACCATCAGTGTCCCCTTCCCCACAGCGAGGTGTCACCATCGGTGTCCCCTTCCCCACTATGAGGTGCCACCATCGGTGTCTCCTTCCCCACAGGGAGGTGCCACCATTGGTGTCCCCTTCCCCACTATGAGGTGCCACCATCAGTGTCCCCATCCCCACAGGGAGGTGCCACCATCGGTGTCCCCATCCCCACAGTGAGGTGCCACCATCAGTGTCCCCTTCCCCACAGCGAGGTGCTACCACTGGTGTCCCCTTCCCCACAATGAGGTGTCACCACCGGTGTCCCCTTCCCCACTATGAGGTGCCACCATCGGTGTCCCCATCACCACTACGAGGTGCCACCATCGGTGTCCCATTCCCCACAGTGAGGTGCCACCATTGGTGTCCCCTTCCCCACAGGGAGGTGCCACCTGCTCTGTCCCCTTCCCCACTATGAGGTGCCACCATCAGTGTCCTCTTCCCCACAGTGAGGTGCCACCATCAGTGTCCCCTTCCCCACAGGGAGGTGCCACCATTGGTGTCCCCTTCCCCACAGGGAGGTGCCACCTGCTCTGTCCCCTTCCCCACAATGAGGTGCCACCATCGGTGTCCCCTTCCCCACTATGAGGTGCCACCTGCTCTGTCCCCTTCCCCACAGGGAGGTGCCACCACTGGTGTCCCCTTCCCCACTATGAGCTGCCACCATCGGTGTCCCCTTCCCCACAGGGAGGTGCCACCATCAGTGTCCCCTTCCCCACAGTGAGGTGCCACCACTGGTGTCCCCTTCCCCACAGGGAGGTGCCACCATCAGTGTCCCTATCCCCACAGGGAGGTGCCACCATCGGTGTCCCCTTCCCCACAGGGAGCTGCCACCATTGGTGTCCCCTTCCCCACTATGAGCTGCCACCATCGGTGTCCCCTTCCCCACAGGGAGGTGCCACCATCAGTGTCCCCTTCCCCACAGTGAGGTGCCACCACTGGTGTCCCCTTCCCCACAGGGAGGTGCCACCATCAGTGTCCCTATCCCCACAGGGAGGTGCCACCATCGGTGTCCCCCTTCCCACAGGGAGCTGCCACCGTCACTGTCCCCTCCCTGGTAGGGAGGTGCCACCGTCCCTGTCCCTTTCCCTACAGGGAGCTGCCACCTTCCCTGTCCCCTCCCCACAGGGAAATGCCACTGTCCCTGTCCTCCCTGCTACAGCGAGGTGCCACCATCAGTGTCCCCTCCCCACAGGGAGGTGCCACCTGCTCTGTCCCTTTCCCCACAGGAAAGTGTCACCTTCCTTGTCCCTCCCCAACAGGGAGGTGCCACCATCAGTGTCCCCTCCCTGGTAGGGCGGTGCCACCGTCCCTGTCCCATCCCCACAGGGACCTGTCAGAGCTGTCACCTTCCCTGTTCCCTCCCTGGTTGGGAGGTGCCACCATCAGTGTCACCCCATGAAACCAACACCGTCCCCTCCAAGGGACCTTCCACCCACCACGTCACCGCGTCTCAACGCCGTGTCACCTGTCACCGGGGCCATTGTCCCCTCCTTACCCCCCACCCCTGTGCGCAACACCTTAAATCCTCCCCACCCCCCCCCTAGTGACCCCTCTCGGTCACATTTACCCACCGGCGGGGTGACAATGTCCTTCTCTTGCAGTCCTGGCTCCGGAGGACGACGACTTGGTGGCCATGGAGTTGGGGTCCCCTCCGCTCCCCAAAAAACCCACCCCCGGGGGGCAGCTGGACCCGCCCCCCCCCCCGCATCGGGACCAAACTCTCCCCGGAGCCGCCTGGGAACAAACCGGAGCCCCAGGACCCCAAAAGTGAGTATTTCACCCCATTTTTCCTCATTTCCAACAGTCGTTGTCGTGGGGAACCCGGCGGGTGTTTGTTTAACACAATCCAGCAGGGGGGGTCAGGTCCTTTTGCTTAATTAATCCTGTAATTAAGCAGGCGGCCGCATTGCTCCCCAGTATCGCTGCTTTGCATTCCCTAGTCGCTCTTAAAACCGGGAGCGACGTGTCCATCCTAAACCCCCCCAGTCAACCCTTCCCCTCCTAATTAACAATGTTCCCCTCCTAATTAACAGTGTTCCCCTCCTAATTAACAAGAAGCAGGAGAACCTCTCTGACCTACTGAGCACCCCCTTCTAATCCCCCCCAGGTCCCATTGGCTTCCTGGCCACAAGGGCCCAGTGCTGGCTCAGCCTACAGCACCCGCTATTCCCAGCTGGTCTCCCATCCAAGCACTGACCGGGCCCGACCCTGCTTAGCTTCCCACATCAGACGAGATAGGGCATTCTCAGGGTGCTATGGCTGTATATATTATATATATTTGTATATATATATATTCCCCAAGTATATCTTGATAATATCTCAACTAAAGGGCAGAGTAGAGGGCCAGGAGAACCTCTCTGACCTACTGACCACCCCCCTTCTAACCCACGCCAGGTACCATTGGTCTCCCATCCAAGCACTGACCGGGCCCGACCCTGCTTAGCTTCCCACATCAGATGAGATGGGGTGTTCTCAGGGTGCTATGGCTGCATATATATATATAAAATATATGTTCCCCGAGTATATCCTGACAGTATCTGAACTAAACCCTTTACTCAAGGGCAGAGCAGAGGGGCAGGAGAACCTCTCTGACCTACTCACCACCCCCTTCTAATCCATTCCAAGTACCACTGGCCTTCTGGTGGTCTCCCATCCAAGCACTGACCGGGCCCGACCCTGCTTAGCTTCCCAGATCAGATGAGATAGGGCGTTCCCAGGGTGCTAAAGCTGTTTATATTTTATATATATCTATATGTTCCCCAAGTATATCTTGATAATATCTGAACTAAAGGGCATAGCAGAGGGGCAGGAGAACCTCTCTGACCTACCAACCACCCCCTTCTAGCCCCCCCCAGGTCCCATTTGCTTCCTGGCCACAAGGGCCCAGTGCTGGCTCATGGTCACCCTGCTGTCCCCAGGACCCGCTGTTCTCTAACAGCTCATTCCCCAACTCACACTGGACCCTGGGGCTGTTCCTGCCCAGATCAACACTCTACACTTGCCCTTATTATATTTCTCTTTAAATTCCTTTCTCTTTAAATTCCTTTCTCTTTCTTTTTCAAATTTCTCTTTTGCCACCTCTTTTAAAACTTCCCTTTAAAACCTCATTTTCCTTCACTTCTTCCCCATTTTTTTTTGGTCTCTCCATCACATTTTCCCTTCGAAAACCCCCATTTCTCTTTCCTAACCCTTTTCCCTTCACCTCCCGCAGCCCAGAGCCTGACGACGTGCGAGGTGTGCGGCGCCTGCTTCGAGACGCGCAAGGGCCTGTCCAGCCACGCTCGCTCCCACCTGCGCCAGCTCGGCGTGGCCGAGTCCGAGAGCAGCGGCGCCCCCATCGACCTCCTCTACGAGCTCATGAAGCACAAACCCAACAGTGGTGCTCCCGGCGTCCCCCTGCTCACCAAAAAACCCCCCAAAGACGCATCCGCCGCCCGCCCGCCGCTGCTGCCGCTGGCCGAGCGCCCTCCCGACGCTCCCCTCAACAAAGCCATTAAATCCCCGCCCGGCTTCGCCAAAACCCTCACCCGCCCGGCTTCTCCCGGCCTCAAGAAGGTGCCGGCGGCTCTTTCGGGGTCCCCGTCGCCTAAAAACTCCGAGGAGAAAAGCTCCAAGCTGTCGTTGAGCCCTTTACAGAGCTCCCCAAAGGCGCAGTGGCCGCAGGACGAGGAAGGACCCCTCAATTTAAGTGAGTTGCTGTGCTTTTTGCTATTTGCCCTTCGGCGGTTTCTCGCGGCGTTCGGTAACAGGGGGAACACGCGCCGCCCCATCGCGTTTCACTGATTTTCCACCCCCCTGAGCCCTTCGTGTCTCTTCCCTCTGCACCAAAACGGTGGGTTTGGCCGGTCCCCGACGCCGTCCCCACCGCGTCCCTTGTTGTCCCCAAGCTCCATCGGTGGCTTATTGTGTGACCACCAGGGGTTTTCTGCCCCCGCGAGGGTTTTGGAGCCATCAGGCGGTGAAATCGCCGCTGCTTCAATCTTCCCAAGCTGGAAAACACCGGGGTGGTAAAAACGGTGCCGATTCTCCACCGGAGAAGGGAGACGCTGCATTCGGCCCCGGGGCGTCCTTGCGGCTCCTTAAATGCTGGGAGCAGGGGCAAGAAAACACTTTGTGCTCATCTCGGAGCTGCTGCCGCGATTAATCGTCGTTAAGCTGCCTGCTAATGAAGCTGTAGGAGCAGATGAGCGGCCGGTGGATCCCAAACTGCAGCATGAGAAGCTGGCTGGTGCATCCCAAACGGCGGCGTGAGGAACCAGCCGACAGGGCCCAAAGCGCAGCTGAAGGATCTGGCCAATGGATCCCGAACTGTGGGTCAAAGATCTGGCCGACAGATCCCAAATCACGGCATGAGGGTCTGGCCAATGGATCCCAAACTGCGGCTCAAGGATCTGGCCGACAGATCCCAAACCGCGGCTCAAGGATCTGGCCAATGGATCCCAAACCGCGACATGAGGAACCGGCCGACAGATCCCAAACCGCGGCTCAAGGATCTGACTGACAGATTCCAAACCGCGGCTCAAGGATCTGGCCGACAGATCCCAAACCACGGCATGAGGATCTGGCCAATAGATCCCAAACCGCGACTCGAGGATCTGACCGACAGATCCCAAACCGCGGCACGAGGATCTGGCCAATAGATCCCAAACCGCGGCACAAGGATCTGGCCAGTAGATCCCAAACCGCGGCATGAGGATCTGGCCAATAGATCCCAAACCACGGCACGAGAATCTGGCCAACAGATCCCAAACCACGGCTCAAGGATCTGACCAACAGATCCCAAACCGCAGCTCAAGGATCTGGCCGACAGATCCCAAACCGCAGCTCAAGGATCTGACCGACAGATCCCAAACCGCAGCTCAAAGATCCGACCGACAGATCCCAAACCACGGCTCAAGGATCTGACTGACAGATCCCAAACCGCAGCTCAAGGATCTGGCCGACAGATCCCAAACCACAGCACGAGGATCTGGCCAATAGATCCCAAACCACGGCACGAGGATCTGACCGTGGGGTTTTCCAGTTCCCAGTGGGGTCGTGCCTCAGTTTCCCCTTCCCACCCAGTGCCGCTGGTTCAGGTTGCGCCTTGTTTTTGGTGTCCCGTGTCGTCTTCCTCCTCCTCCTCTTCCCCATCCGCGCGTCCAGCGACCGGCTCCGGCCGCGTCCGTCTGTCCGACCGCCGCCGATGTCTCTGTTCTCCCCCTCTCTCCGCAGCCTCGGGGTCGGAGCCGGTGCGCGACATCCGCTGCGAGTTCTGCGGCGAATACTTCGAGAACCGCAAAGGTTTGTCGAGCCACGCGCGCTCCCACCTGCGCCAGATGGGGGTGACCGAGTGGTACGTCAACGGCTCCCCCATCGACACCCTGCGCGAGATCCTCAAACGCCGCACCCAGCACAACCCCCCCGCTCCCAAATCCATGGCCAAGACCCTCCTGGGACCTTTGGAACCGCGCGGCGCCGGCGACATTCACATCCCCGCCCTCGGCAAGAAGGTCCAGCCACCCGGCAGCCCCGTGGGGGCTTCTCCTACCTCGTCCCCACCTCCCACCGCCCGCAAGATGTTTCCAGGCCTTTCTCCTCCCTCCTTGCAGAAGAAACTCAAACAAGATCAGCTGCGGATGGAAATCAAGCGGGAGATGCTGGCGGGAGGACTGCACGGGGAGCTGCACCCCTCGGACCCCGCCTGGGCCCCCCGGGACGACATGTCGCCCCTCAACCTCTGTGAGTCGCTGGGTGGCGCTGGATGGGGACACGGGGGGCTGAGGAAGCCACATCATCTTCTATGGGTCGTGGTTTTGCACCGGGATGGGGACACGGGGGGCTGGGGGAGCTGCATTGGCATCCGTGGGTCATGATTTTGCACTGGGATGGGGTCATGGGGGTCTTGGGGAGCCACATCATCATCTGTGGGTCGTGGTTTTGCACTGGGATGGGGTCATGGGGGTCTTGGGGAGCCACATCATCATCTGTGGGTCGTGGTTTTGCACTGGGATGGGGACATGGGGGTCTGGGGGGACCTGTGTTGGCTTCCATGGGTCATGGTTTGTACCACAGTGGGAACACGGGGGTCTTGGGGAGCCACATTATCGTCTGTGGGTCGTGGTTTTGCACTGGGATGGGGACATGGGGGTCTGAGGGGGCTGTGTTGGATTCCATGGGTCGTGGTTTTGCACCGGGATGGGGACACAGGGCTCTGGGAGAGCCACGTCACCTTCCATTGGTCATGGTTTGCACCAGGATGGGGACACGGGGTCTTGGGGAGCCACATCATCATCTGTGGGTCGTGGTTTCGCGCTGGGATGGGGTCACGGGGGGCTGGGGGAGCTGCATTGGCATCCATGGGTCATGGTTTTGCACCGGGATGGGGTCACGGGGGTCTGAGGGGGCTGTGTTGGATTCCATGGGTCGTGGTTTTGCACCGGGATGGGGTCATGGGGGTCTGGGGGAGCCACATCATCATCTGTGGGTCGTGGTTTTGCACCAGGATGGGGACACGGGGGTCTTGGGGAGCCACATCATCATCTGTGGGTCGTGGTTTTGCACCAGGATGGGGACACGGGGGGCTGGGGGAGATGCATCGGCATCCGTGGGTCGTGGTTTTGCACCGTGGTGGGGATACGGGGGTCTGAGAGGGCCACATCATCATCTGTGGGTCGTGGTTTTGCACCAGGATGGGGACACGAGGGGCTGGAGGAGCCACATCGTCTTCTATGGGTCGTGGTTTTGCACTGGGATGGGGACATGGGGGTCTGAGGGGACTGTGTTG
Source organism: Nesoenas mayeri (assembly GCF_963082525.1). Lineage (NCBI taxonomy): Eukaryota > Metazoa > Chordata > Aves > Columbiformes > Columbidae > Nesoenas > Nesoenas mayeri. The sequence continues at coordinate 355,941 of NC_137567.1, read as the reverse complement.
GATTCCATGGGTCGTGGTTTTGCACCGGGGTGGAGAAACAGGGGTCTGGGGGAGCCACATCATCTTCTATGGTTCGTGGTTTTGCACCAGGATGGGGACACGGGGGGCTGGGGGAGCCACATCATCATCTGTGGGTCGTGGTTTTGCACCGGGATGGGGACACGGGGGGCTGGGGGAGCCACATCGTCTTCTATGGGTCATGGTTTTGCACCAGGATGGGGACACGGGGGGCTGGGGTAGCCGCATTGTCTTCTGTGGGTCGTGGTTTTGCACTGGGATGGGGACATGGGGGTCTGAGGGGACTGTGTTGGATTCCATGGGTCGTGGTTTGCACCGGGATGGGGACACGGGGGTCTGGGGGAGCTGTGTTTGCTTCCATTGGTCATGGTTTGCACCGGGATGGGGACATGGGGGTCTTGGGGAGCCACATCATCATCTGTGGGTCGTGGTTTCACACCGGGATGGGGACACGGGATCTGAGGGAGCCATGTCGTCTTCTATGGGTCATGGTTTTGCACCGGGATGGGACACGAGGGTCTGGGGGAGCCGCATTGTCTTCTATGGATCGTGGTTTTGCACTGGGATGGGGACATGGAGGTCTGAGGGGGCTGTGTTGGATTCCATGGGTCGTGATTTTGCACTAGGATGGAGACACGGGGACTTGGGTGAACTGCATTGTCATCTGTGGGTCGTGATTTTGCACTGGGATGGGGTCACGGGGGGCTGGGGGAGCCACATCATCATCTGTGGGTCGTGGTTTTGCACTGGGATGGGGACATGGGGGGCTGGGGAGACCTGTGTTGGCTTCCATGGGTCATGGTTTGCACCACGATGGGGACATGGGGGTCTTGGGGACCCACATCATCATCCGTGGGTCATGGTTTTGCACCAGGATGGGGACACGGGGGCTTGGGTGAACTGCATTGTCATCTGTGGGTCGTGGTTTTGCACTGGGATGGGGTCACGGGGTTCTTGGGGAGCCACATCATCATCTGTGGGTCGTGGTTTTGCACCGGGATGGGGACACAGAGGCTGGGGAAGCCACATCGTCTTCTATGGGTCATGGTTTTGCACCAGGATGGGGACACAGGGATCTAGGGGAGCCACATCATCTTCTATGGGTCGTGGTTTTGCACCGGGATGGGGACACGGGGGGCTGGGGGAGCTGCATCGGCATCCGTGGGTCGTGGTTTTGCACCGGGATGGGGACATAGGGGTCTGGGGGAGCTGTGTTGGCTTCCATGGGTCATGGTTTGTACCACAGTGGGAACACGGGGGTCTTGGGGAGCCACATTATCGTCTGTGGGTCGTGGTTTTGCACCAGAATGGGGACACGGGGGGCTGGAGGAGCCACATCGTCTTCTATGGGTCGTGGTTTTGCACTGGGATGGGGACATGGGGGGCTGGGGGAGCTGCATCGGCATCCGTGGGTCGTGGTTTTGCACTGGGATGGGGACATGGGGGGCTGGGGGGACCTATGTTGGCTTCCATGGGTCATGGTTTGCACCACAATGGGGACACGGGGGTCTGGGGGAGCCGCGTTGTCTTCTATGGGTCGTGATTTTGCACTGGGATGGGGACACGGGGGTCTTGGGGACCTATGTTGGCTTCCATGGGTCATGGTTTGTACCACAGTGGGAACATGGGGCTCTTGGGGAGCCACATCACCATCTGTGGGTCGTGGTTTTGCACCGGGATGGGGACACGGGGGTTTGGGGGAGCTGCATTGGCTTCCATGGGTCGTGGTTTCGCACCACAACAGGCTCACGGGGGTCTTGCGGAGCCTCATCATCACCCATGGGTCGCGGTTTCGGGGGTTTTGAGCACCCAGGGGGGCGTCAAAGCCGCCGTTTCCTCCCCACAGCCTCCCGAGCCGACCCGGTGCGCGACATCCGCTGCGAGTTCTGCGGCGAATACTTCGAGAACCGCAAAGGTTTGTCGAGCCACGCGCGCTCCCACCTGCGCCAAATGGGGGTGACCGAGTGGTCGGTCAACGGCTCCCCCATCGACACCCTGCGCGAGATCCTCAAAAAGAAAACCAAACCGTGCGTTATCAAGAAAGAACCGCACCCCGCCGCCATCGAACCCCCGAAATCCATCGGGGACGACGGGTCGGAGCCCAAATCCCCCGGTAAACTCCTGCAGGGTCTCGGTTTACCCGCGTTAAGCGGGCGACCGGGCAAACCGGGTCCCGGCGCCGCATCGCTCGGCCGGGACATCACGTTGGTGCCGTTGAGCGCCAAAGCCACCGGTGGCTTCCTGACGCCGTTATCGGCCAAACGGCCGCTACCGGATGATCGGTTGGGACCTCCCGGCGACGTGAAGCACAAGACGTTCATCCAGAGCGAGCTGCCCTTCAAGGCCAAGGCCGCGCACGAGAAACACGCGCACACGTGTGAGTGGGGGACCGAACCGGGTCGGGGGGACGCGGTGTCGCCCCCTGTGCTGCGGCCAAGTGGAGATTTGGGGGTGTCATTTCCCCTTAAGCCAAATCTCATTGGTTTATTGGGTGGCTTCCCCAGTTCAGACCCCCCCAGGGAGCTGGAAAATGAGGAGGATTTCCACAATTTGTAGATTTTGGAGAATTTGGGGGGGGGTGGGATTAAATTGGGGTGGAAGGGTTAGATAGGGTTGATGGGTTTAATTGAGGTGGAGGGGTTAGATTGGGTGGGGGGTTTAATTGGGGTGGAGGGGTTAGATTGGGGTGAGGGGTTTAATTAGGGTGGGTAGATCAGGGTTGGGAGGGGTTTAGACCAGGCTGGGGGGCTTTAGACCAGGCCGGGGGGGGGTTATACCAGGCTGGGGGGCTTTAGACCAGGCTGGGGGGCTTTAGATTGGGGTGGGGGGGTTTAGACGGGGCTGGGGGGGTTTAGACCAAGGTGACGGTGTTTAGACCAGGGTGAGGAGGATTTAGACCAGGCTGGGGGGGCTTAGACAGGGGTGTGGGGGTTTAGATGGGGCTGGGGGGGTTTAGACCAAGGTGAGGGTGTTTAGACCAGGGTGAGGGGTGTTTAGACCAGGCTGGGGGGGCTTAGGCTAGGCTGGGGTGCTTTAGACCAGCCTGGGGGGGCTTAGACAGGGGTGTGGGGGTTTAGACCAGGGTGAGGGGGGTTTAGACCAGAGTGAGGGGAGTTTAGACAGGGGTGTGGGGGTTTAGACCAAGGTGAGGGTGTTTAGACCAGGGTGAGGGTGTTTAGACCAGGGTGAGGGTGTTTATACAGGGGTGTGGGGGTTTAGACCAAGGTGAGGGTGTTTAGACCAGGGTGAGGGTGTTTATACAGGGGTGTGGAGGTTTAGACCAGGGTGAGGGTGTTTAGACCAGGGTGAGGGGGGTTTAGACCAGGCTGGGGATCTTAGACCAAGCATGGGGGGGTTTAGACCAGGCTTGGGGGGGAAACGTCTCCCTGCTCACCCCCATGTATTTTGTGTCCCCCCACAGCCACCGAAGCCTGTTGCGAACTCTGCGGCCTCTACTTCGAGAACCGCAAAGCCCTGGCCAGCCACGCGCGGGCCCACCTGCGGCAATTCGGCGTCACCGAGTGGTGCGTCAACGGTTCCCCCATCGAGACGCTGAGCGAGTGGATCCGGCACCGCCCCCAAAAAGCCGGCGCTTACCGGAGTTACATCCAGGGGGGTCGACCCTTCACCAAGAAGTTCCGTAACTCGGCGCACGCCGGCGGCGCTCGCCGGGTGCCGTTGGGGCTCCAGGGCGGCGCCGTGGCGCTGCTGGGGAAGGGTTTGCCGGGAGATTTGGCGCACGGCGACGCCGCGAAGCTGCTGGACGGGGGGAGCGGCGCCGAGAGGCCCCTGGTCACGTCCCCCCTGTCGCTGGTGAAGCTGGAGGAGCATCAACGATCCAACATCAGTAGTGAGTTGGGGGGAAATAAAGCACCCCAGGCTGGTCTAAACCTCCCCAGGCTGGTCTAAACCCTCCCCAGGCTGGTCTAAAACCCCCCAGGCTGGTCTAAAACCCCCCAGCCTGGTCTAAACCCGCTCACCCTGGTCTAAAACCTCTCACCCTGGTCTAAAACCTCTCACCCTGGTCTAAAACCTCTCACCTTGGTCTACACCCCCTCACCTTGGTCTAAACCCCCTCACCCTGGTCTAAAACCTCTCACCCTGGTCTAAACCCCTCTCACCCTGGTCTAAACCCCCTCACTCTGGTCTAAACCCCCTCACTCTGGTCTAAACCCCCTCACCCTGGTCTAAAACCTCTCACCCTGCTCTAAAACCTCTCACCCTGGTCTAAACCCTCTCACCCTGGTCTAAACCCTCTCACCCTGGTCTAAACCCTCTCACCCTGGTCTAAACCCTCTCACCCTGGTCTAAACCCTCTCACCCTGGTCTAAAACCTCTCACCCTGGTCTAAAACTTCTCACCCTGGTCTAAACCCCCTCACTCTGGTCTAAACCCCCTCACCTTGGTCTAAACCCCCTCACCCTGGTCTAAAACCTCTCACCTTGGTCTAAACCCCCTCACCCTGGTCTAAACCCCCTCACCCTGGTCTAAACCCCCTCACCCTGGTCTAAACCCCCTCACCCTGGTCTAAACCCCCTGACCCTGGTCTAAACCACCCCCAGCCTGGTCTAACACCCCCCCAGCCCTGTCTAAACCCCCTCATCCTCGTCTAAACACCCTCACCCTGGTCTAAACCCCCCTAGCCCCATCTAAACCCCCACACCCCTGTCTAAGCCCCCCCAGCCTGGTCTAAAGCCCCCAAGCCCGGTCTAAACCCCCTCACCCTGGTCTAAACTCCCCCAACCTGGTCTAACCACCCTCCCAGCCTGATCTAAACCCCCCCACCCTGATCTCCCCCCCGCCCTAATCTAAACCCCCCACTCCAATGTAAACCCCCTCACCCTAGTTAAACCCCCCATTCCAATCTAATCCCACCACCCTAATCTAACCCTTCACCCCAATTAGACCCCCCACTCCAATTAGACCCCCCACCCCAATTAAACCCCCCACCCATCTAACTCCCCCGCCCAATCTAACCCCCCCATTAGACCCCCCACCCCAATTAGACCCCCCCACCCCAATTAAACCCCCTACCCTAATCTAACCCCCCCAATCTAACCCCCCACCCCAATCTAACCCCCCCAATCTAATCCCCCCACCTCAATTAAACCCCCCACCCCAATTAAACACCCCCCCAATCTAATCCCCCCACCTCAATCTAACCCTTCCACCCCAATCTAATCCCCCCCACCCCAATCTAATCCCTCCACCCCAATCTACCCCCCCCCAATTAAACCCCCCACCCCAATCTAACCCCCCCAATCTAATCCCCCCACCCCAATTAAACCTCCCACCCCATTTAAACCCCCCACCCCAATCTAACCCCCCACCCCAATCTAACCCCCCACCCCAATCTAAACCCCTACCCCAATCTAACCCCCCACCCTAATCTAACCCCCCACCCTAATCTAACCCCCCACCCTAATCTAACCCCCCACCCCAATCAAACCTCCCACCCCAAACCCCCCCACCCCAATTAAACCCCCCACCCCAATCTAACCCCCCCAATCTAATCCCCCCCACCCTCAATCTCCACCACCACCAATCTAACCCCCCACCCCAATCTAACCCCCCACCCCAATCTAAACCCCTACCCCAATCTAACCCCCCACCCTAATCTAACCCCCCCAATCTAACCCCTCACCCCAATCAAACCTCCCACCCCAAACCCCTCACCCCAATTAAACCCCCCACCCCAATCTAACCCCCCCAATCTAATCCCCCCACCTCAATCTAACCCCACCACCACCAATCTAATCCCCCCACCCCAATCTAATCCCCCCACCCCAATCTAATCCCCCCACCCCAATCTAACCCCCCACCCCAATCTAACCCCCCACCCCAATTAAACCGCCTCAATCTAACCCCCCACCCTAATCTAACCCCCCTAATCTAACCCCCACACCCTCATCTCACCCCCCCACCCCCATCTCACCCCCCACCCCCATCTCACCCCCCACCCCAATCTAACCCCCCCACCCCAATCTAACCCCCCACCCCAATCTAATCCCCCCAATCTAATCCCCCCAATCTAATCCCCCCAATCTAATCCCTCCACCCCAATTAAACCCCCCACCCCAATCTAATCCCCCACCCCAATGAAACCCCATACCCCAATCTACCCCCCCCCCAATCTAATCCCCCCACCCCAATCTAACCCCCCACTGCAAATAACCCTCCAGCCCCAATCTAACCCCCCCTACCCCAATCTAACCCCCTCCCCCCACAACGAACCCCCACCCCCCCATCTAACCCCTCCACCTCCCCCCGCAGAGTTCGAGCGGCGCCAGCCCCGTTCCCTGGACCCCCCCCTGCGCCGCGACAAGGACGGCGCCGAATTCCCCCCCAAGCTGGAGGAGCCGCGGCGGCCGCCCCCTCCCCGCGTGCGCCCCGTGCCCTCCCTGGTCCCGCGGCCCCCCCAGACCTCCCTGGTCAAGTTCGTGGGGAACATCTACACCCTCAAGTGCAGGTAGGGAACAACACCCATCCAAAATCACCCATTTCCCCCCCCCATTTCACACCCCCCTCACGGTTCAAACCGCGGCCGTCCCGGCGCTGAAACCCCTTTATCCGCAGGTTCTGCGAGATGGAATTCCAGGGCCCCTTGTCCATCCAGGAGCAGTGGGTCCGGCACCTCCAGCACCACATCCTCGAGATGAATTTTGCCAAAACGGATCCGTTGCTTGGGGGGGGCGAAGCTCCCCCGGCCCCCGAGCCGCCGCCTCCCCTCGCCGAGGCTCAGTAACGGCGCCGCCGAAACCCCCTTTCTCGCGTTTGGGGGGGAAAACGGGGCTGAAATCGCTGCGTTTCGCCCCCTTTTTACCCCAAATTTGGCTATGGGGGGGGGGGGGTAACCCCAGCACTACACGGATCCCACCGGGGATCGCTCCTCGCACCCCGTTTTTGGAACCCAAAGAACAAACGGTGTCGCCTTCACCGGCGGCGAGGGGGGCGAAACCGCCGGGGAAAACTCTGTGGATTTTGTATATGACCCTTAGATTAATGTATATTCGATTTTTCGGTTGGTTTTTATTTTTTCTCCATAGGCGACGATGGGATTTAGTGTCGCGTAGGTGTCGGAATCGCTTGGTTCCGGGGCTTGCATGTTGCCCAAAATCCCCTTTTCCCACACCGAAAGAGCCGCCGGTTTGCCGGCGCTTTGCCACCGCGGCAAAACCAATGGCAACGGATTCAGCGTTTCATCCCCCGCGGCCGGTTCGCCTCGAATTGCGCCGGAGACGGTGAAAGAGCAACGGGGGGATGGGGAAATTTCCGGGAAATTCATGGGAAATTTCCAGGAAATTTCCGGGAAGCTCCTGGGAAATTTCCGGGAAATTCATGGGAAATTCGTGGGAAATTTCCGGGAAATTAATGGGAAATTTCCAGGATATTTTCGGGAAATTAATGGGAAATTCCTGGGAAATTTCCAGGAAATTCGTGGGAAGGTCTTAGAAAATTTCTAGAAAATTCCTAAAAAATTTCTGGGAAATTTCCAGGAAATTCCTAGAAAATTCCTGGGAAATTCACAGGAAGTTCTTGGGAAGTTCCTGGCAAATTCCTGGAAAATTTCTAGAAGATTCCTGGGAAAATTCCTAAAAGATTTATGGAAAATTTCCAGGAAATTCCTGGGAAAAATGCCTAAAAAATTTTGGGGAAATTTCCAGGAAATTTCTGGGAAAATACCTAAAAAAATTTTGGGGAAATTTCCAGGAAATTTCTGGGAAAATGCCTAAAAAAAATTGGGGAAATTCCCAGGAAATTTCCAGAAAAATTCTTGGGAAATTCCTAGATAATTCCTGGGAAATTTCCAGAAAAATTCCCCAGATATTTCCAGAATATTCCTAGAAAATTTGGGGGAAATTCACAGAAAATTCCTAGAAAAATTCCCCCCAAAATCCTGGGAAGTTTCCAGAAAATTCCCCAAAAAAATCCTGTGAAATTTCTGGGAAATTCCTGGGAAATTCCCGGGAAATTATCAGAAGAATTCCTGGGAAAATTCTGGAAAAATTGCCATGAAATTCCTGGGAAGTTTCCAGAATATTCCTAGAAAATTTCTGGGAAATTCACAGGAAATTCCTGGGAAATTTCCAGAAAATTCCCCCCAAAATTCCTGTGAAATTCCAGAAAATTCCTGGGAAATTCCTGGGAAATTCCTGGGAAATTATGACACAAAAATCCTGGGAAAATTCTGGAAAAAAATCCCAAGAAATTCCTGGGAAATTTCCAGAACATTCCCAGAAAATTTTGGGGAAATTCACAGAAAATTCCTAGAAAAATTCCCCCAAAATTCCTGGGAAATTTCCGGAAAATTCCCCCAAAATTCCTGTGAAATTTCCGGAAAATTCCTAGAAAATTTCTGGGAAATTCCGGGGAAATTATGAGACAAAATTCCTGGGAAAATTCCCTGGAAATTTCCAGATTATTCCTAGAAAATTCCAGGGAAATTTCTAGAAAAATTCGGGGGAAATTTCTACAAAGTTTCTGGGAACTTCCCGGAAACTTCCTGGAAACTTCCTGGAAACTTCCCGGAAACTTCCCGCAAGTTTCACGTCCTTCTCTCTTTATTTCCCGTTTCTCCTCGTCTAGTTCCATAGACTCGACTTTTTTAAGCTCTAGATTTGTGTAGAAATGAGGAACGTTCGTTCACTTTGCTTTGGAAAACTCCCACAATTCCACATTTCCGAAGGAATTTTAATGGTTCGTATTTTTGGGTTTATTTTTTTCCCCTTTTTTTTTTTAAATTTCCGATTATTTTTGGGGCACATTCTGGTGATTCTTGTACCCGGGAATATGGGACGATGGATTAAATTCTTCTGGAAATGACACGGGGGGAGTCTCTGGTACCCGAGATGGGGGGACGGGGACGTCCCCGCAGGGGTGGGGACACAGTTTTGGGGACCATTTGGGTGGTTTTAGGTGAAGTTTAAAGGAACAGGGGGTGGGTTGTGACCTTGACCTTGGAAATGGGGACACTGGGGTCATAATGTGGCCTTGACGCTGGCAATGGGGACACAGGGGTCACAATGTGACCTTGACCCTGGAAATGGGGACACCAGGGTCACAATGTGGCCCTGTCCTCCAATAAGGGGACACTGGGGTCAGGATGTGACCTTGACCCTGGAAATGGGGACACTGGGGTCAGGATGTGACCTTGACCCTGGAAATGGGGACACTGGGGTCACAATGGGATTGTGTCCTAAAATATGGGGACGCTGGGGTCAGGATGTGACCTTGACCTTGGAAATGGGGACATTGGGGTCACAATGTGGCCCTGTCCTCCAATAAGGGGACACTGGGGTCGGGATGTGACCTTAACCCTGGAAATGGGGACACTGGGGTCACAATGTGACCTTGACCCTGGACATGGGGACATCAGGGTCACAATGGGGTTGTGTCCTAAAATATGGGGACACTGGGATCAGGATGTGACCTTGACCCTGGAAATGGGGACACGGGGGTCAGGATGTGGCCTTGACCCTGGAAATGGGGACATGGGGGTCAGGATGTGGCCTTGACCCTGGAATTGGGGACATTGGGGTCAGGATGTGGCCCTGTCCTCCAATAAGGGGACACTGGGGCCAGGATGTGACCTTGACCCCTGGAAATGGGGACACTGGGATCACAATGAGGGTGTGTCCTCAAATAAGGGGACACTGGGGTCAGGATGTGACCTTGACCCTGGAAATGGGGACACCGGGGTCACAATGTGGCCCTGTCCTCCCATAAGGGGACACTGGGGTCAGGATGTGGCCTTGACCTTGGAAATGGGGACACTGGGGTCAGGATGTGACCTTGACCCTGGAAATGGGGACACTGGGGTCACAATGTGACCTTGACTCTGGAAATGGGGACATCGGGGTCACAATGGGTTTATGTCCTCAAATAAGGGGACACTGGGGTCAGGATGTGGCCTTGACCTTGGAAATGGGGACACTGGGGTCAGGATGTGACCTTGACCCTGGAAATGGGGACACCGGGGTCACAATGTGGACCTGTCCTCCCATAAGGGGACACTGGGGTCAGGATGTGGCCTTGACCCCTGGAAATGGGGACACTGGGGTCAGGATGTGGCCAGATCTCATGGACATGGGGACCCACATGTGGCTCCATGTCCTGGGATATGGGGACATGGGGGCGACATGACCCTGTTCTCACCTATGGGGACACCGGGGTCAGGGCGAGGCCACGCCCACTATGGCCACAACCACGGGGGGTGTGTCCCTTTAAATGGTGCCGCGCAGGTCCCCGGCGGGGCGGGGCTTCCTCAGCCTCAGCCAATAGCAGGAGGCGCCGCGGCGCGGGGAGGCGGGTGTGCAGTCCCATTGGCGCTCCCAGGGGCAGCCCGCCCCTCCGCTGGCCAATCACAGATCAGAGCGGTGGCGCTCACGGCCCCTCGCGAGCTTTACCAATCAGCGCTCGCCATTGAGCGAGCAACCCCCGGCGCTCTGATTGACATCCCCATTCACCAATCACCGCGGGCGCCGCCCCGTGGCACGCCAGGGAGGCGGCGAGCGTCATCCAATGAGACCCACGCATCACGCGGGGAGGCTGGACCAACAGCGGCGGGGCGCGGAGCCGCTGACCAATGAGAGCTGAGGAGGCGGAGCGGCGCGGCCAATGGGGCGGGGAGGCGGGGCCCGCGCGCCGCCGTTACCGTGTCGCGCAGGAGGAGGCGGCGGCCGCCGGCGGCGCCGCCATCATGAGTTACTCAGGTGAGGGGCGGCGGCGCCGCAAGATGGCGGCGGGGGCGGCCCCGCGGGGCACCGGGGGGGTGTCTGTGAGGCGGGGGGATCCCGCACCCCGCGGGGGGCGGCGGGCGCTGCCGCTTCCCGCTGCCCGCAGGGCCTGAGGCGCCTCCTGCCCCGTCCCCGCGGAGTCCCCGGTGCCCCCCCCCCCCCCCCCACGCTGTTTCTGACAGGAAAATTACTCAAAATTACGCTTTTACCCCTCATTCCTGTGGCGAATTCCTCGGCCGTTCTTCTCCTCGCCCGGTTTAGCGGCGCTTTCACCTTTTCCTCCCGTTAATCTTGAGGTTTTTACCCCTTTGGCTCCTCACCTGTGGAGCGAAGCGATTTCCCGCTTTATTCACCATCATTCCTTTGATTCTGTGAGGAAAAACTTCCAATTCAAAGGGAAATCACCATAAGAACCCTCAAGGTGTTGCTGTTTCCCACATGGCTTGAGGCGCTTTGCATACAAACCCTGGTTAACGAGGCTGGAATTAATTAACACGGCAAATTAATTGGGGAAACTAAGGGTTTCTCGCCCGGACAAAGCGCGGAGACATTTTACCCCAAAGCATCAATCCCCATATAAATAATGAAATTAAAATACCTCAAATTGCCCCTAATCTTGCTTATTTTAGGGCTTCATTCCGCGCGAGATCCCGAATGTTTCACCCAAATTTCAGCGCTGAAAATGGTTCCCAGCTTAAAATTAAACCTGGTTTTGTGTAAGACAAGTGAATAGTGGTGACGTTAAAGTCCCGTTTTTGGCCATTTGCTGTAAAATTAATGGATTCTTGGGAGCGCCGCTAAGTTTGGAAGCTTCAAAACGACCGTTTCTTCATTAGCGAGCGCCCCCGCTAACGAGAAACTCATTTCTAATTGCTCTGTGCTCTTTTTTAGGTTATGGAGACTGGAACTCTGGGACAAATAGAGGCAAGTATGGTAAAACCATGAGGAAATCGTTGGTAAATTGGTTTGTTACCTTCTAGGAGGGAACTAAACGCTGTGGTTGTGATTTATGGGACTTAAGCATCAATTCCATTCAAGCTTTATGAGGTTTATTAGCGGCTTAAATAGAAATTTGAGCGGGGTTTTTAATTATAACGCCCCGCGGCGTTTCCTTGGGGTAATAAACAATTAGCAAAGGTGGATCTAAAGCAAAGCGTTGAGTTGTTGCCGTCCTTGCAGGTTATGAGGGTTATGGTTACGGCTATGGCTACGGTCAGGACAACTCGGGGAGTTACGGCTACGGCGTCGCCGCCTCCAATTCATGGGAAATGGGCAATTCGGACGTGGACGTGAACCCCGAGGGCTCCGGCGGCGCCGAAATGGGGAAGATGAACCAGCGCTTGGATATGGTGCCGCACATGGACGCCGACGCCATGCCCGGCGGCCACTATGGCGACAGGTGGGTGCTAACGACCTCGTTAAGCTCATTAAGCATCATTGGGTTGTTCCTTGTCTCTTTGTGCCTTTTCCAGCGTCACGAGGCGGCTCCGTCGTCCTCCTAAAATAGGATTTAATGCTTCATTTTCATCAATATCTTGCAAAAATAGATGTAAATATAGGGCGGGCGGCTTTTCCGGTGGTCGCGGAATTGCGGGTTCTTAAGGAAAACCATAATTATGATTAATGAATTTATGATTAATGAATTTATGATTAATGAAATTATGATTATGAATGTTCTCACGGCTTGTTTCTGTCCTAGAGCGGTTCTAAGCAAAACAAGGCGCTATTTCATACTTAATCTCAGCTTAAGTCACAATATCATATTTAAGCTTGATGAACGGGTTGATCACAGCGAGAGTCTTGTAGCCAATCACCCACCTCCCCGCTGATGGTTATTAACGCTTAAATACTAATCAATGGGATTATTTCGCCGTCTATTTCAAATTTATGAATGTACGCTGTAGATTTTGAGCCAGGACTTGGTATTTTTACCAAGTGGTCGCTTCTTAATGCTTAAAATGAGTAAAAGATTTTTCCCCTGACATTGGAGCGGGGAAAACATCATTTTCCCCCCAATTCCTCCCTCTGTGCGCTCGATGTGACGATGGGGACTCATTTGGCCTCGCGATCTTCTCTTGAGCATCAGGTCACTCGAAGCGCCCAAATTATGCTACAAAATGTTTTAATATCGTCGATATTAAAAAATCTTTCGCTGCTTTATTTCCAGGGGGTGGTCAGTAGGTCAGAGAGGTTCTCTTGCCCCTCTGCTCTGCCCTTTAGTTCAGATGCTATCAGGATATACTTGGGGAACATATATATATATACATATACATAATATATACAGCCATAGCACCGTGAGAACGCCCCATCTCGTCTGATCTGGGAAGCTAAGCAGGGTCGGGCCCGGTCAGTGCTTGGATGGGAGACCAATGGTACCTGGGGTGGATTAGAAGGGGGGTGGTCGGTAGGTCAGAGAGGTTCTCCTGGCCCTCTGCTCTGCCCTTGAAAAAAGGGTTTAGTTCAGATATTATCAGGATATACTTGGGGAACATATATATGTACATATATATAATACATACAGCCATAGCACCCTTGAGAACGCCCCATCTCTTCTGATCAGGGAAGCTAAGCAGGGTCGGGCCCGGTCAGTGCTTGGATGGGAGACCAATGGTATCTGGGGTGGATTTGAAGGGGGTGGTCAGTAGGTCAGAGAGGTTCTCCTGCCCCTCTGCTCTGCCCTTGATAAAAGGGTTTAGTTCAGATACTATCAGGATATACTTAGGGAACATATATATACATATATATATATATATATATATATATATATATAATATATACAGCCACAGCACCCCCTCCTCTGCCACCAGAACGAAAACCTTTGAGCTCCACCAGCAGCAAAACATGTCCCTATTGAAAAATAACCCTAAAACCCCCATTTTGGCCACTTTTTACTCACCGGCGACATCCGCCCTTCGCGTCTCTTGCAGATACGACACATACGACCCCTACGACTCCAGATCTCCCATGAACGACCGCAACATGTACCGCTCCGGCTACGACTACGACTACACCGAATCGGAACACGACAACGACAACGCCTACGAGGGGCCCTACGATAACTTCTACGGGAACCGTCGCGAGCAGTATCAGAACCGATACAACCGGGACAACTTTGCTCAACGGGGGCAGAACTGGGGTCGGGACGGTCGGAACAACCGCTCCGGCTCGTCCCCATACGGCGGGCGCGCGGGGGGACAGTGGGACGAGCCCCCACCGTCCGTTGCTTCTCGAGGCTTCGGTTCCAACCGCCTCCCGTCCCTTTTCTCCCATAACATCATCCCCGAGCTCAACATGTTCCAAGGCATGCGGGGATTTTCGGGAAACATGCGGTACGGGGGAGGGATGATGAAACAACGCATGAGGAGAAACTGGAGGATGTGGGACTCGGATTTTAGGGTGAGTATTTGCACCGTGTCGTTATTTCCCGACAGACGGGCTCCAAAATACACCCCGGGGAAGCGAAAAGCTTTATAGCGGGTTTTCTGTGCTTGGTTGCGGAGCAACATTGATACAGGATTGTGTCCCCACCTCGGAGCCGAGAAAACACCTATTTCCCCCCAATTCCTCTCTCCGTGCGCTTGTTGTGATGATGGAGCCTCGTTAGACGGGGCTTTTGGTACAGGAGATGTTTTAACCCTCAAAATGTTGAAGGAAGGAGAATCTTACGGCCCTTTTGGGTTTAATTCCTTATATTCTGGGGTAGGCTGTGGTGGGTTATATCCATCCCGCTCAAACTTAACGCGCGAAGCTTCGCTCGCTAAAAACCACTAAAATAAGACGTTTTTATCGCGGATTAATCCCACAAGGATTCACTTCTCAACCTCCCTCTCCTCCCAGAGAAAGAAAATGAGGAAAGACCCCACGGCGAAGAAACGGAAGCAAACGAACAGCTCGGATGAGCCCGACAGCAAAGCGGCCAAGACAGATTGTTCCGACAACTCCGATTCGGACAACGGTGAGTCTTGATTTTAGGCGGCGTCGCGGGTTTAAGGTGCCGGTTGAGCCGGTTCTTTCTAGCAATGCCACGTTTCTTTCAGACGAGGGAACGGAAGGTGAATCGGGGGAAAGAGAAGACAGAGAAGGTTCCAGAGGGGTGAGTAACTCTTGGAAAGTGCTTTATTGAGGTGAAAAGGCGCAATGAGGGTGGATTCCCCACCTTATTCCCAAAGGGATTCGGCTGAGTTTGGGGTGAGGATGGGAAGATAAAGCTCCTTTAAGGGAAGCGTCGGGAGCTTCTCAATGAAGAGTAAAATACCCGTTTAATTAAAAACCCTCTTAATGGGTTTAACTTTAACCTCCCCCCATTGTGTTCGCAGGAGGGGGAGGATGAAGAAGGGAGAGATTTGGAGAAAGGTGAGTTGGGAGCTCTGATTTCCAATTAAATCCCGGTCTAATTAGCGCCTTGGAGTCTTTGTTTTGGCCCTTCTGGTCTTGTTGATCTGAGTTAAACCTTCTTGGTGATGAGAAATGCAGCCGCATAGAAAACCAGCTTTTCTGTCCCCAAAATCAACGCTGGAAACTCAGCCGAGTGTTATTGCGACGTCAGGGCGATGTTAATCAAACCTGTAATTAATGAACTATTCAAACCTTATCAAACCACTAGAAGGGAAGAGTAATTACAATCAAGAGCTGAGAAGTCACACTAGAGTCTGTGGTTCCCCTCCGCTCGCCAAAACTGTCCCAGCGTGGCTTTTTTAGGGGGAAAAAAGGTAATTTGGGGTGGGCGATGCTGTGGTTTGTGTGTTGGCCTCGGCTCGTTAGGGGAATGGTCGTTAACGAGCTGTTTTCCCAGGTGCGCTGACCATCCAGGAGGAGATCAGCCAGATCAAGCGCAAACTGCAGGCGGGTCGGAAAACCCAGGACAGGCAGAAGAAGAGACACCGGGACCGCATGGTGGAGAGGTGGGCGCTCCGCACCGCCGAGGCTTGCTTGGACTGCTTCCTTTGGCTTTTAATCTGCTTGCCCCCCCCCTTGCTCCGCCCCCCTTGCTCCGCCCCCCTTGCTCCGCCCCCCTTGCTCCGCCCCCCTTGCTCCGCCCCCCCCTTGCTCCGCCCCCCCTTGCTCCGCGCCCCCCTTGCTCCGCGCCCCCCCCCTTGCTCCAACCTTGCTCCCCGCCTTGCACCTCCTCTCTTGCCCCCCCCTTTCTAGCCCCCCCCCTTTCTAGCCCCCCCTTTCTAGCCCCCCCTTTCTAGCCCCCCCTTTCTAGCCCCCCCTTTCTAGCCCCCCCCTTTCTAGCCCCCCCCCCCCTTTCTAGCCCCCCCCCCTTTCTAGCCCCCCCCTTTCTAGCCCCCCCTTTCTAGCCCCCCCCCTTTCTAGCCCCCCCTTTCTAGCCCCCCCTTTCTAGCCCCCCCCCTTTCTAGCCCCCCCCCCTTTCTAGCCCCCCCCCCCTTTCTAGCCCCCCCTTCTTGCCCCCCCCTTTCTTGCCCCTCCCCCCTTTCTTGCCCCTCGCCTCTTTCTTGCCCCTCCCCTCTTTCTTGCCCCTCCCCCCTTTCTTGCCCCTCCCCCCTTTCTTGCCCCTCCCCCCCTTTCTTGCCCCTCCCCCCCTTCTTGCCCCTCCCCCCCTTCTTGCCCCCCCTTCCCCACCTTCCCCCCTTCCCCCCCTTTCTTGCCCCTCCCCCCTTTCTTGCCCCCCCCTTTCTTGCCCCCCCCTTTCTTGCCCTCCCCCCTTTCTTGCCCTCCCCCCTTTCTTGCCCTCCCCCCTTTCTTGCCCCTCCCCCCCTTCTTGCCCCCCCTTCCCCGCCTTCCCCCCCTTCCCCCCCCTCTCTTGCCCCCCCCTTGCCCCCCCTCCTCTCTTGCCCCCCCCTCCTCTCTTGCCCACCCCCCCCCTTGCCCCTCCTCCTCTCTTGCCCACCCCCTCCTCTCTTGCCCCCTTCCTCTCTTGCCCCCTCGCCCCCTCCTTTGCACCCCCCTTTGCCCCCCTGCCCCCCCCTTGCCCACCCCCCTTCTCTCTCGCCCCCTCTCCTTCCTTCCCCCCTTCCTTTTTCTTTAGTACATCCCATCGCTATCCAAAGGCTTGGAAACCTCATTAATGGAATCACTTCATTATCTCGCCCCTTGACGTCTCTCTCCCTCGGCCTCTCTCGCCAGGATCCAGTTCGTGTGCTCGCTCTGCAAGTACCGAACCTTCTACGACGACGAGATGAACAACCACCTGGAGAGCAAATTCCACAAGGAGCATTTCAAGTTCGTGGGCACCAAATTACCCCAACAAACGGCCGATTTCCTCCAGGTGAGCGTCTCCACCCCCTCCGCTTCCAATCGGGGGTCGTTTAATTACTATTAATCACAGTATCACAGTATGTTTGGGATTGGAAGGGACCTCAAAAGCTCATCCAGTGCAATCCCCCCATGGAGCAGGAGCGCCCAGGTGAGGTCGCACAGGAACATGTCCAGGTGGGTTGGAATGTCTGCAGAGAAGGAGACTCCACACCCCCTGGGTACCCCGTTCCAGGCTCCGTCACCCTCACTGAGAAGATGTTTCTTCTCATATTTAAGTGGAACCTCTTGTGTTCCAGCTTGATCCCATTCCCCCTTGTCCTATCACTGTTTCCCACCCAGAAGAGCCTGGCTCCATCCTCGTGGCACTCACCCTTTAGATATTGATAAACATTAATAAGGTCACCCCTCAGGCTCCTCTTCTCCAAACTAAAGAGCCCCAGCTCCCTCATTCTTTCTTCATAAGGGAGATGCTCCACTCCCTTCATCATCTTCATTGCCCTACGCTGGACCCTCTCCAGCAGTTCCCTGTCCTGCTGGAACTGAGGGGCCACAACTGGACACACTATTCCAGATGTGGCCTCACCAGGGTGGAATAGAGGGGCAGGAGAACCTCTCTGACCCACTGACCACCCCCTTCTAACCCACCCCAGGTCCCATGGGCTTCCTGGCCACAAGGGCCCAGTGCTGGCTCAGCCCACAGCACCCGCTATTCCCAGCTGGTCTCCCATCCAAGCACTGACCGGGCCCGACCCTGCTTAGCTTCCCACATCAGACGGGATGGGGTGTTCTCAGGGTGCTGTGACTGTATATATTATATGTGTATATATATGTGTTCCCCAAGTATATCCTGATAGTATCTGAACTAAAGGGCAGAGTAGAGGGGCAGGAGAACCTCTCTGACTCACTGACCACCCCCTTCTAACCCACCCCAGGTCCCATTGGTCTCCCATCTAAGCACTGACCGGGCCTGACCCTGCTTAGCTTCCCAGATCAGCCGAGATGGGGTGTTCTCAGGGTGCTATGGCTGTATATATTATATAGATATGTATATATATGTGTTCCCCAACTATATCCTGATAATATCTGAACTAAAAGGCAGAGTAGAGGGGCAGGAGAACCTCTCTGACTCACTGACCACCCCCTTCTAATCCCCCCCAGGTCCCAGCTGGTCTCCCATCCAAGCACTGACCGGGCCCGACCCTGCTTAGCTTCCCACATCAGATGAGATCGGGCGTTCTCAGGGTGCTATGGCTGTATATATTATATATATATATGTTCCCCAAGTATAACCTGATAGTATCTGAACTAAAGGGCAGAGCAGAGGGGCAGGAGAACCTCTCTGACCTACTGACCACCCCCTTCTAATCCCCCCCAGGTCCCATTGGCTTCCTGGCCACAAGGGCCCAGTGCTGGCTCATGGTCACCCTGCTGTCCCCAGGACCCCCAGGTCCCTTTCCCCTACACGTCTCTCTAATATATAATTTCCCAACCTATACTGGACCCTAGGGCTGTTCCTGCCCAGATCAAGACTCTACACTTTCCCTTGTTAAATTTCATCAGGCTTTGGTGAAGCCAAAGTAGACCACATTCATATCATAATTAATTTGGAGACACCCTGAAGCTCCCAAACTGCTCCTCTGAGTAACCTCATTGCAAAACGCTCCAAAAAGCGGAATATACTCGAGCTAAAGCGTCGGAGCCGCTGCTTTGGGTGACCGGGAAATGTTGTGTCGTCCAGGAATACGTCGCCAATAAAACGCGCAAAACCGAGGAGCGGCGTCAAGCGATCGACGACATCAACGCGGTGATCCAGCAGATCTACAGGGACCAGGATCTCACGCAAGGTCAGAGTTCTGTGCCGGATCGGCCGCCGCGGGAGTTCCATTAATAGGGAGCTCGTGGTGGCCAAACTGGGAGCTTGTGGTGGCCAAAAACTAGCACTCGTGGTGGCCAAACCAGGAGGTTGTGGTGGCCAAAAAACAGCACTTGCAGTGCCCAAACTGGGAGCTCGTGGTGGCCAAACACCAGAGCTCGTGGTGGCCAAACTGGGAGCTCGTGGTGGCCAAAAGCCAGCACTTGCAGTGCCCAAGCCACAAGGTCGTGGTGGCCAAAACCCAGAACTCATGGTGGCCAAATAGGAGCTCGTGGTGGCCAAAAGCCAGTGCTCATGGTGGCCAAACCAGGAGCACATGGTGGCCAAAGAACAGAGCTTGTGGTGGCCAAAACCAGCACTTGTGGTGTCCTAACCAGGAGCTTGTGGTGGCCAAAACCCAGAGCTCATGGTGGCCAAATGGGAGCTTGTGGTAGCCAAAAGCCAGTGCTCATAGTGGCCAAACCAGGAGCACATGGTGGCCGAAGACCAGAGCTTGTGGTGGCCAAACAACAGCACTTGTGGTGGCCAAAAACCAGCACTTGTAGTGTCTAAACTGGGAGCTTGTGGTGGCCAAATGGGAGCTTGTGGTGGCCAAAACCCAGAGCTCGTGGTGGCCAAAAGCCAGTGCTCATGGTGGCCAAATGGGAGCTTGTGGTGGCCAAAAACCAGCACTTGCGGTGGCCAAATGGGAGCTTGTGGTAGCCAAAAGCCAGTGCTCATGGTGGCCAAACCAGGAGCACATGGTGGCCAAAAAACAGAGCTCATGGTGGCCAAAAGCCAGTGCTCATGGTGGCCAAACCAGGAGCACATGGTGGCCAAATGGGAGCTTGTGGTGGCCAAAAACCAGCACTCGCGGTGGCCAAACCAGGAGCTCGTGGTGGCCAAAACCCAGTGCTCATGGTGGCCAAACCAGGAGCACATGGTGGCCAAACAGAGCTTGTGGTGGCCAAAACCAGCACTTGTGGTGGCCAAACCAGGAGCTCGTGGTGGCCAAAGCCCAGAGCTCATGGTGGCCAAATGGGAGCTTGTGGTAGCCAAAAGCCAGTGCTCATGGTGGCCAAACCAGGAGCTTGTGGTAGCCAAAACCACACGTAGAATTGATGCTGGGCCGAGGTGCATCGCTCGGATTGTTTTGTGGCGCGTGACGCCGGTTTGGTTTGCAGACGTGGGCATGGAGCATTTCATCAAGAAGGTGGAGGCCGCTCACTGCGCCGCCTGCGACCTCTTCATCCCCATGCAGTTCGGCCTCATCCAGAAACACCTCAAGTCGCTCGACCACAACCACAACCGCCGGGTGAGCCGGAGCCCCAATTTGGGGCGGGTTTGGTTAATTTGCTTCTTGAAACCACTGGGGGCTTTTCACCATCCTCTTCGGTGCTTCTTTCTGGTTTGCGGTTCATTTTGATGGTCTTATATCCCCCAAAACCTCAATCTGCCCTTAATTGGGTGGTTTTACGTCCCCTTTGCGACGCCGTTGATCGAGGCGTTCGCAGGATTAAACCCCCTCCCGCAAATCCTCCCAACACAAGACCTTGTTTCAAGCTTTTCTCACCTAAACGTATCATCACCCACTGAGCTGTGACTAATTAACGGCCTTGCGTTAATTGAGGGCGCAGTCTAAGTGCGTTTTGTGCTTTTCTCCGCGGTCCAGGCCATGATGGAGCAGTCCAAGCGCTCGTCGCTCGTGGTGGCGAGGAGCATCCTCAACAACAAGCTCATCAGTAAGAAACTGGAGCGGTACCTAAAGGTGGGTGTCCAGCCGCAGCTCAATTTTGAGGCGATTCGGGGTGTTTTGAGAACATATCGGATTTCCGATCACTGCTTATTGAGTCTGCGGTGTGGGTGACTTATTCATCATCTCCTGAGCGACTAGGATGAGCTTAAACTTGGGCCTAAGAGCTGACTATTGCACATGGTCTGCCTTGGCTTGAGTAAGGCGTTGGACACAGCACCCTCAGCGCAACTCAGGGAGCACGGGCTAGATGAGCGGGTGGGGATTAGAAGGGGGTGGTCGGTAGGTCAGAGAGGTTCTCCTGCCCCTCTACCCTGCCCTTTAGTTCAGATACTATCAGGATATAGTTGGAGAACATATATATATATACACATATATAATAATATATACAGCCATAGCACCCTGAGAACGCCCCATCCCATCTGATATGGGAAGCTAAGCAGGGTCGGGCCCGGTCAGTGCTTGGATGGGAGACCAATGGTATCTGGGGTGGGTTAAAAGTGGGTGGTCAGTGAGTCAGAGAGGTTCTCCTGCCCCTCTACTCTGCCTTTTAGTTCAGATATTATCAGGATAGAGTTGGGGAACACATATATATACATATATATATAATATATACAGCCACAGCACCCTGAGAACGCCCCATCTCGTCTGATCTGGGAAGCTAAGCAGGGTCGGGCCTGGTCAGTGCTTGGATGGGAGACCAGCTGGGAATAGCGGGTGCTGTGGGCTGAGCCAGCACTGGGCCCTTGTGGCCAGGAAGCCAATGGGACCTGGGAGGGATTAGAAGGGGGTGGTTGGTAGGTCAGAGAGGTTCTCCTGCCCCTCTGCTCTGCCCTGGGGAGGCCACATCTGGAATATTGTGTCACATCTGGAATAGTGTCTCCAGTTGTGGCCCCTCGGTTCAAGTCTGCGGCAGCAGACGAACGTTTGTCTTCTGGTTTTAGGGTGAGAATCCATTCACGGACGACCCGGAGGAAAAGGAGGAGCACGAGGAAGGAGATGGAGGAACCAGCGGAAACGTGGAGGAAGGAACAGCGGAAGGAGGGGATGAAAACAAGGATGAGGAGGAAAACCCGGAGGAGGAAAATCCCGAGGAGGAAAACCCGGAGGAGGAAAACCCCGAGGAGGAAAATCCCAAAGAGGAAAACCCAGAGGCGGAAAATCCGGGTGATGAAACTAAAGATCCCGACAAATCGGAAGATACAGATCCCGAGAAATCGGAAGCGGAAGGAGCCGAAAACGAAGGGGAGCGAGAAGAGCCGGCAACAGAGACACAAACGGAAGCACCAACGCAACGGGGGGAAGACGCGGAGCAGCCGGATTCGGCGCCGGCCGAGGAAGAGGATGAGGAGGAAGGTGAGGAAGCCGCCGCAGCGCCTGACGCCGACGCCAAGTAGCAAAGACCCGTTGTTTCCTTTCGAAACCATAACTATCTGTGAATTTCATAGCACACGTTCCGAGTTCTCATTCTAAACACATTTAGGCAGTTGAAGCCTTTACTGTAAAGTGGTTTCTTTTGAAAAATAGATGAATTTTGTCTCTTTTTGTTACCAAATCTTCATTTTCGTAGCTCGGTTTAGTGCGGTCTCTTTTTTAGATGGCTTTGTACTAGATTTTCCTTTCGAGCATGTGTGCGAATCTGTACGACTTCATCCAACCGACGGAACTTATTGCCCTTTAAATTGACATATTTTCTATATTTAACAAAAATGTGGTTTGTCCCCTTCACTTGTCTGTCTGAAAACACCCCAAAAACACCCCAGATTCCATTCCGGGGGTTTAATTAAGTTCTGCGTAACATCCACGCGACCGTAACGTTCCCCCGGATGTTTTATTCTTCATTGAAACGCGGAGCGAAACTTAAACGGTGTCGACGTTGTGTTGTTTGTAAAATGTTTTCATTTGAAAGGTGGATGTTTGGTGAGTGGAGATAAAAAAGGACCTTCCTGAGGTCGCCTGTGATTCTGCCTTAATTTCCTGGTAAAGCTCGGGAGAGGTTCGACTTAGACCCGACCTACAAACCCGCGCTCTGGGTTGTTCCTTGGGTTGGGCTCAGCTTTATTGCAGCGCTGAGGATGGAGCTGTAAATGCTTCATTGAAGCTACCATTGGTTAATTATCAACTGGAGTATTGATTGTGCTGCCTGAAATGATTGAGGAATAGAGAAATCAGCGTTTAGGACGTGAAAATTGTTTGTATGAGCCAAGTTTTCCGCCAGCAAAATGTGATGAGCTCCAGAATATCGAACATTTTACCCATTTTGTGCTGGGATGGATGTGACGAGCTCCAGAATATTGAACATTTCACCCACTTTGTGCTGGTGATTAGTGCAACAAACTCCAGAATATTGACCATTTCACCTATTTTGTGCTGGGATGGATGTGACGAGCTCCAGAATATTGACCATTTCACCCACTTTGTGTCCAGGATGGATGTGACGAGCTCCAGAATATGGAACATTTCACCCATTTCATGTCCAGGATGGATGGGACCAACTCCAGAATATTGACCATTTCACCCATTTTGTGCCGGGATGGATGTGATGAACATCTCACCCACTTCTGCTGGGGATGGATGTGACGAGCTCCAGAATCTTGAACGTTTCACCCACTTTGTGCCGGTGATTAATGCAACAAACTCCAGAATATTGAACATTTCACCCATTTTGTGCTGGGATGGATGTGATGAGCTCCAGAATATTGACCATTTCACCCACTTTGTGTCCAGGATGGATGTGACGAGCTCCAGAAATGGTACAATTCACCTAATTTGTGCTGGTGATGAATGCAACAACCTCCAGAAAATCAACCATTTCACCCACTTTGTGCTGGGGATGGATGTGACGAGCTCCAGAATATTGAACATTTCACCCACTTTGTGCCGGTGATTAATGCAACAAACTCCAGAATATTGAACATTTCACCCATTTTGTGCTGGGATGGATGTGACGAGCTCCAGAAATTGTACAATTCACCCACTTTGTGCTGGTGATGAATGCAACAACCTCCAGAAAATCAACCGTTTCACCCATTTCGTGCTGGAAACGGACGCAACAACCTCCAGAAAATGAACCGTTTCACCCATTTCGTGCTGGAAACGGACGCAACAACCTCCAGAAAATGAACCGTTTCACCCATTTCGTGCTGGAAACGGACGCAACAACCTCCAGAACAGCAACCGTTTCACCCATTTCGTGCTGGAAACGGACGCAACAACCTCCAGAAAATGAACCATTTCACCCATTTCGTGCTGGAAACGGACGCAACAACCTCCAGGACATCAACCATTTCACCGCTCCGTGCCGGTAGGTGTATTCCCCATGCAACACCCAACCGGTCACCGCGACGTCACCCCCTCGCCTCCCTACACCGTGACCCCATCTCCTGTGAACAACGTGTCCAACCCATCCTGGAGGATTCTTTCCAGACATAATTAATACCCTGAGGCACTAAAAAGCTCGTCAGCGCTGTAATTAATTTGGTTTCTCCCCGTTAAGCCCACGGGTTGTTGGGAATCAACCGCTCGCCGCTTTATCCATGGGTTTAATTGCCCGTTTTGGGGTGTTTTGATGCATTAAACCTGATCTCAGGTCCCGCTTTGATGCCCAATTGAGAAGAGGGACCATGGGGAGGGGGGTAGGTTGTGTTGGACAAGCTGTGGAACATCTGGCATCATGCAGAACATCTGGCATTGACCAAAACATCTGCAGAACTTCTGACATTGAACAACATCTGGAGAAGTTCCGGTGTCGACGTAGCAGTTCTGGTGTCAACCAAAACATCTGTAGAACTTCTGGCATCAACCAACAGCATCTGTAGAATCTGTGATGTCAAACAACAACATCTGTAGAACCTCTCGTGTCAACCGAAACATCTCGGAGGAGCCATCGCGGATGGAACGGGATGGAATGGAATGGGATGGAATGGAATGGGATGGAATGGAATGGAATGGAGGAGCTGTCCCTGAGGATGACATGAAGGAGCCATCACTGAGGGGATGGGATGAAGGAGCCATCAGGGATGGGATGGGATGGGATGGGATGGGATGGAGGAGCCATCAGGGATGGGATGGGATGGGATGGGGGAGCTGTCCCTGGGGATGACATGGAGGAGCCATTGCTGAGGGGATGGGATGGGATGGAGATAGAGGAGCTGTTACTGAAGGGATGAGATGGAGGAGCCATCAGGGATGGGATGGGATGGAGGAGCTGTTAGTGATGGGATGGGAGAGCCATGGTGGATGGGATGGGATAGGATGGAGGAGCCATTGCTGAGAGGATGGGATGGGATGGGATGGGATGGGATGGGATGGGATGGGGGAGCCATCGCTGATAGGATGGAATGGAGGAGCCATTGTGGATGGGATGGGAGGGAAGAGCCATTGCAGATGGGATGGGATGGAAGAGCCATTGGGGATGGGATGGGATGGGATGGAGGAGCCATTGCTGAGGGGATGGGAGGGAGGAGCCATTGCGGATAGGATGGGATGGGCTGGCAGAGCCATTGCTGATGGGATGGGATGGGGGAGCCATCTCTGAGGGGATGGGATGGGTTGGGGGAGCCATCACTGAGGAGATGGGATGGGATGGAGGAGCCATCACTGAGGGGATGGGATGGGAGAGCCATCGCAAATGGGATGGATGGGAGGGGATGCAGGAGCCGTTGCTGAGGGGATGGGAGGGAAGAGCCATTATAGATGGGATGGGATGGGGGAGCCGTCACTGAGGGGATGGGATGGAGGAGCCATTGTGGATGGGAAGGGATGGGATGGGATGGGGGAGCCATCACTGAGGGGATGGGAGGGAGGAGCCATCACGGATGGGATGGGATGGGATGGAGGAGCCATCACAAATGGGATGGATGGGATGGGATGCAGGAGCCGTTGCTGAGGGGATGGGATACAGGAGCCATCGCTGATAGGATGGGATGGAGGAGCCATCACTGAGGGGATGGGATGGGGGAGCTGTCGCTGATGGGATGGGATGGGATGGGGGAGCCATCACTGAGGGGATGGGATGGGATGGGATGGGATGGAGGAGCCATCACAAATGGGATGGATGGGATGGGATGGGATGGGATGCAGGAGCCATCGCTGATAGGATGGGATGGAGGAGCCATTGCAGATGGGATGGGAGGGAAGAGCCATTGCAGATGGGATGGGAGGGAAGAGCCATCACTGAGGGGATGGGATGGGATGAGATGGGATGGAGGAGCCATCATGGATGGAATGGGATGGGATGGGGGAGCCATCGCAAATGGGATGGATGGGATGGGATGCAGGAGCCGTTGCTGAGTGGATGGGAGGGAGAAGCCATTGCGGATGGGTTGGGATGGAGGAGCCATCACTGAGGGGATGGGAGGGAGGAGTCGTTGCAGATGGGATGGGATGGGATGGGACGGGATGGGATGGGATGGAGGAGCCATCGCAAATGGGATGGATGGGATGGGATGCAGGAGCCGTTGCTGAGGGGATGGGAGGGAAGAGCCATTGGGGATGGGATGGGATGGAGGAGCCATCACTGAGAGGATGGGATGGGATGGGATGGGATGGGGGAGCCATCGCAAATGGGATGGATGGGATGGGATGGGATGCAGGAGCCGTTGTTGAGGGGATGGAAGAGCCATTATAGATGGGATGGGATGGGGGAGCCGTCACTGAGGGGATGGGATGGAGGAGCCATTGTGGATGGGATGGGATGGGATGGGAGGGATGGGATGGAGGAGCCATTGCAAATGGGATGGATGGGATGGGATGCAGGAGCCGTTGCTGAGGGGATGGGAGGGAGGAGCCATTGCGGATGGGATGGGATGGGGGAGCCATTGTGGATGGGGTGGGATGGGATGGGATGGAGGAGCCGTCACTGATGGGATGGGATGGGATGGAGGAGCCGTCACTGAGGGGATGGGATGGGATGGGATGGGATGGGATGGGATGGAGGAGCCGTCACTGAGGGGATGGGATGGAGGAGCCATCCCTGAGAGGATGGGACAGGATGGGATGCGATGGGGGAGCCATTGTTGATGGGATGGGATGGGATGGGATGGGATGGGATGCAATGGGGGAGCCATTGTTGAGGGGATGGGATGGGATAGAGGAGCCATCGCTGAGGGGATGAGACGGGGGAACTATCGTGGATGGGATGCGATGGAGACGGAGGAGCTGTCACTGAGGAGATGGCGGAACCATCGCTGAGGGGCTGGAGTTGAGGGTAATCGATATTCTATTAATAATTACAATTGCATGGTAAATTGAGGGGCTGGAGCTGAGCTGGGGCAGCCCCTGGGGTCATGGCCGGGGACCCTGGGGACACTGAAGAGCCGCTTGGGGAGCCGAGAGGCGAAGGTGCCGGGTGAGAGCCATGGAGACCCCGCCACCGCCATCATCCACCCTGAGCAGGCGCGCCCCGCGCCGCCGCCCAATCAGAACAGGGAATGCCTGTGATTGACAGGCACGGAGGCAGCGCCTCCACCAATAGGATCGAGGGATGCACGACGAAAAGGGCGGGCTGCTCAGTGGCGAGCTCGGCCAATGGCAGGCGCGGGGGGCGGGCTTCTGGAGCGCGGCCAATGAAGAGCTTCGTGGGCGGGCCAGAGCGGACGCAGCGACCAATGGGTGGCGGGCGCCGTGCGCCTGCGCAGCGGGCGGGCAGTGCGGAGCCGCTGGCCGGAGGCGGAGGGCAGCGATGGAGCAGGGATACGGCGGTAAGTGCGGGGCGGCCCGGGGGCGCCGCGGGGACCGGCCCTTCCCCTCCCCCGGGACGGCGTCTCGCTTCCCCCGCCGCCTCAGCGTCGCTTCCCCGCGGCGGCGGGGGGTTCAACCCCTACGGGAGGCGTTATGCCCGCCTCCCATGAGGAGGAGGGGGGGGGCGCGGCCGTTGATTGGCTGAGCGCCGCGTCGCTCCGCGCTAGGGCGTCGCTGATTGGTGGGCGGGTGCTGGTCAAGGCGGGAGTTGCGGGGGGGGGGGGGTTGTTGTGTGAGGCGGCGGGGGGGGGGGGGGGGGGAAATGGAGCCGGTCCCATTTTTGAAGACGACACAAAATGGCGGCCGCGCGGCCACGCCCCCCGCCGCGTGCGGCGCGTTCCCGCCTCTTCCCGAAGCCTCTGAGGGGACCCGGCGCCTTTTGGGGGGTCCCGGGGGGGTTTAATGAGGGGGGTTTTCCTCATGGATCAACTAAACCCCCCTTCCCGGTATCGACTTCACCGCGGGGGCGGCCGAAAACCCCCCTGGGGAGCAGCAGCGGTTGGATGTGAGGAAAAACTCCCCCCCAAAAGGGTTTTTAGGGGTTGGAAGAGGCTGTGGTGGCGCCGCCATCCCTGTGGGGGGGTGAAAACATGAGCTCCTTGGGGATATTTAGTGACACATTATGGTTGGACTCAATCTTGAGGGGCTTCCCCACCCAAAACGATTCTGTGATGCCACAAGAACCACCCGTGACCGCTCAGACACCCACTCGTGTTTTCACCCTGAGGCTTTTCCTTCCTCTTTAACATCAATTCAACCAAACGGAGCCCAAAAAACCACCAAACCAGCGCAAAAAACACCATTATTGCTCTTACGGGCTCAATTTGTGACACAAAAACCCATCGGCAAAGCAGCAAACGCTGCCGAGTCCTCCTTGGCTGTTTATTTTATACCTTTTTTACCAAACTGGCAGGAAGTCGCCACAATTTACGTCGAATATTCAAGTCCCTCGGTGAAGCTTATTTAGAGACGCACAAGAACCACTTTTACTTCGCTATTTCAAACGCCTCCTTGGGTTTTATACCATAATTACCATTATAACCAACACCAAGCGCTTCTGTGGGTGTTTTAGCAAGTTCCCAAGACCCCACAAAGTCACTTTTTCTATGGAGATTGTTAATAATTAACCCGAATGCCACGTTGAGGTCAAACCTGTGGACAAGTTGCTTTTAAAGCGCTTCAATCCGTTCTTAAGGTGTCAAAATGAGAAGCTGCGATTGGATTAAAACCACCCAAAACGTGGGTTGAATCCTACAAGTGCTGGTTTTTGTTCGCCGAGCCCAATAAACACCTGGGGAGAGCGCCCTTTATAATTAAGCTTTGCGAGTGGGTTAATTAGCCACCGAGCTCTTAATTACCGCGGTTTTAAGATGGAGCGAAAGCTTGAGGGCTTTGCTTGAAAAGTCAAGGTCTTGGCTTAACGCGGATTAATTAATTTATTGATATAAGATGATAATTGGGGATGAATGCGACGTGTCTCAGCGAGCCCGATACCGACGTGTACGCACGGGGATGAACCACGAGGAGCTTCATCCTATAGAATGCGGAGGTTTGGCTGGAAAACGGGGCATTTTGGGCCAAACAGCCTCTGTTTTCCTCAAGGGTTTGCGCTGGACCTGGTTTTACTGCCTGGATTAGCGGATGGTTTAAGAAGCGAAGGGGAGGAGCTCATTTAGACCTGACATCTGCTTGGGGTCGATAACACGAGGGCTGGGCCTGGTTTTGGCGTCGATGGGTGAAAAACAGATGGACCGACCCACGGAGAAGCTGATTTTGGGTTCTTTTCCCCATTTATGGTGCCAACAAGCGCGTCCGGTGACAACCGGGGACGCGGCATCACTCGATACGGTCACCTGTGTTCGGGGGGTTCGTTTCTAGAGGTGGAGGAGGGAGCTTTAGAACTGGGTTCTGGTTTAAAGTCAGGCTTTAGGAGGCTGGAATTGGGGTTTATCCTCAATTTCTGTTCTCTGACACAACCGAGGAGGTTTAGAACTGAGTTCTGGTTTAAAGTTAAAGTCAGTCTTTGGGTGGCTGAATTGGGGTTTATCCTCCATTTCTGTGCTCTGGCACAACTGGGGAGCTCTGGATTCAAGTCAGGCTTTGGGAGGCTTGAATTGGGGTTTATCCTCCATTTTTGTTCTCTGACACAACCGAGGAGGTTTAGAACTGAGTTCTGGTTTAAAGTCAGGCTTTGGGTGGCTGAATTGGGGTTTATCCTCCATTTCTGTGCTCTGGCGCAACTGAGGAGCTCTGGATTCAAGTCAGGCTTTGGGAGGCTGGAATTGGGGTTTATCCTCCATTTCTGTTCTCTGACACAACCGAGGAGGTTTAGAACTGACTTCTGGTTTAAAGTTAAAGTCAGTCTTTGGGTGGCTGAATTGGGGTTTATCCTCCATTTCTGTGCTCTGGCACAACTGGGGAGCTCTGGTTTCAAGTCTGGCTTTGGGAGGCTGGAATTGGGGTTTATCCTCCATTTCTGTTCTCTGACACAACCGAGGAGGTTTAGAACTGAGTTCTGGTTTAAAGTCAGGCTTTGGGTGGCTGAATTGGGGTTTATCCTCCATTTCTGTGCTCTGGCACAACTGGGGAGCTCTGGTTTCAAGTCAGGCTTTGGGAGGCTTGAATTGGGTTTATCCTCCATTTTTGTTCTCTGACACAACCGAGGAGGTTTAGAACTGAGTTCTGGTTTAAAGTCAGGCTTTGGGTGACTGAATTGGGGTTTATCCTCCATTTCTGTGCTCTGGCACAACTGGGGAGCTCTGGTTTCAAGTCAGGCTTTGGGAGGCTTGAATTGGGGTTTATCCTCCATTTTTGTTCTCTGACACAACCGAGGAGGTTTAGAACTGAGTTCTGGTTTAAAGTCAGGCTTTGGGTGGCTGAATTGGGGTTTATCCTCCATTTCTGTGCTCTGGCACAACTGGGGAGCTCTGGATTCAAGTCAGGCTTTGGGAGGCTTGAATTGGGGTTTATCCTCCATTTTTGTTCTCTGACACAACCGAGGAGGTTTAGAACTGAGTTCTGGTTAAAGTCAGGCTTTGGGTGACTGAATTGGGGTTTATCCTCCATTTCTGTGCTCTGGCACAACTGGGGAGCTCTGGTTTCAAGTCTGGCTTTGGGAGGCTGGAATTGGGGGTTTATCCTCAATTTCCGTGCTCCAGCTGAACTGGGGAGCTCTGGTTTAAAGTCAGGCTTTGGGAGGCTTGAATTGGGGTTTATCCTCCATTTTTGTTCTCTGACACAACCGAGGAGGTTTAGAACTGAGTTCTGGTTTCAAGTC
This sequence comes from Nesoenas mayeri, assembly GCF_963082525.1. Taxonomy (NCBI): domain Eukaryota; kingdom Metazoa; phylum Chordata; class Aves; order Columbiformes; family Columbidae; genus Nesoenas; species Nesoenas mayeri. Next base: position 325,345 of record NC_137567.1, on the reverse strand, counting down.
AGTCTTTGGGTGGCTGAATTGGGGTTTATTCTCCATTTCTGTGCTCTGGCACAACCAGGGAGCTCTGGTTTCAAGTCAGGCTTTGGGAGGCTATGGTTGGGGTTTATCTTAATTTTGATGCTCAGGCTCAACTGGGCAGCTCTGGTTTCAAGTCAGGCTTTGGAAGCTGGAATTGGGGGTTTATCCTCAATTTCTGTTCTCTAACACAAATGGGGAGCTCTGGTTTTAAGTCCGGCTTTAGGAGGCTGCAGTTGGGGGTTTATCCTTAATTTCCGTGCTCTGGCTCAACTGGGGAGCTCTGGTTTCAAGTCAGGCTTTGGGAGGCTGAATTGGGGGTTTATCCCTCATTTCTGTTCTCTGACACAACCGAGGAGCTTAGAGCTGAGCTCTGGTTTCAATTCCGGCTTTGGGAGGCTGGAACTGGGGTTTATCCCTCTGATGGCCCGCTGTCTGTTTTGCAGGTTACGGCACCTGGAACGCCGGCGCCACCAACGCTCAGGGTCAGTTTGCTTTTCCTTCCCCGCCCTTTTTCCTGCCCCCCGCCTTTTCCCCTTCCCCCCCTTTTTCCTGCCCCCCTTTCCCCCCCTTTTTCCTGCCCCCCTTTCCCCCCCCTTTTTCCTGCCCCCCTTCCCCCCCCTTTTTTCCCGCCCCCCTTTCCCCCCCCTTTTTTCCCACCCCCCCTTTCCCTCCTTTTTTCCCGCCTCCCATTTCCCCCCTTTCCCCCCCTCCATTTCCCCTGTTTTTTCCCCACCCCTCCATTTCCCCCCTTTTTTCCCCGCCCCCCCTTCCCCCCTTTTTCCCGCCCCCCCCCCCCTTTTCCCACCCCCCTTTTTTCCCACCTCCCCTTCCCCCCCTTTTCCCCGCCCCCCTTCCCCCCTTTTTTCCCACCCCCTCTTTTTTCCTGCCCCCCTTTTTCCCCATTCCCCCCTTTTTCCCTGTCCCCCCTTCCCCCCCTTCTCCCCCTTTTCCCTCCCTTTTCCCACCCCCCCTTCCCCCCCTTTTTCCCACCCCCTCTTCCCCTCTCTTTTTCCCACCCCCTCTTCCCCCCCCTTTTTCCCGCCCCTCTTTTTTCCCCACCCCCTTTCCCCCCTTTTTCCCGTCCCCTTTTTCTTGCCCCCCTTCCCCCCCTTTTTCCCACCCCCCTTCCCCCCCTTTTTCCCACCCCCTCTTCCCCCCCTTTTTTCCCTCCCCTCTTTTTTCCCCACCCCCTTTCCCCCCTTTTTCCCGTCCCCCTTTTTCTTGCCCCCCTTCCCCCCCCTTTTCTTCCCCCCATCCCCCCCCTTTTCTTCCCCTCCATCCCCCCCCTTTTCTTCCCTCCATCCCCCCCCTTTTCTTCCCCCCTTCCCCCCCCTTTTTCTCACCCCCTTTCCCCCCCTCTTTTTCTCACCCCCTCTTCCCCCTCCATTTTTTCCTGCCCCACTTTTTTCCCCTCCCCCCTTTTTCCCACCCCCCTTTTTTTTTGCCCCCTTCCCCCCTTTTTCTCGCCCCCTCCTTTTCCCCCCTTTTCCCTGCCCCCCCTTTTTTCCTCCCTCTTTTCCACACATTCCCCCCCTTTTCCCGCCCCCTTTCCCCCCCTTTTCTCCCCCCATTTCCCCTCAATGAAACCCAACAATCCCTATTGAACCTCCTGTCTCCATTTCTTTGCACTGACCCTTTTCCTTTGCCCCATGCAGGTACCTACGCGGCCAACGCTCCGAGCTGGCAAGGTGAGCGCTCCCCCAATTCCCCCCGTGCTCCCCACCCCGGCACCTCCATTCGCCTCTCAACCCTCCGCCCTCGTTATAATCATCACCCTAATTGGATTGAATTTGATAACAGGCTATGAAGGCTACGACTACTACAACCCCCAAACCACGGCCGCCAACACCGCGGCCACTTACAACTACGCGGCCGGCGGCTCCGGCGCCTGGGAGACGCCCAAGGGCGCGGAGCTGGGGCTGAGTGCTGGCGTAACCGCTGCCATCCCGGCCTACGGCGCCGAGCCCGCGCCCGCCGAGAGCTCCGACTCCATCATCGCCAAGATCAACCAGCGCCTGGACATGCTGTCCAAGGAGGGCAGCGCCGCCGGCGACGGGCTGGACGATCAGGAGAGGTGACGGTTGTTTTACGTGCCCCCATGTTTTTATATATATATATATATATATATATGTATAGATTAAACATATTAAGGCTTTTCGCTGCTATAAGTTCAGGTCAAGCCGTTGTGGTTGCGCAGACGCGATGCAGCGTTTGCTCCCTGGAAAAGGAGTTTGACTCTTATTGTTTTATCTGTAGGCAGATGTGTTCGTATTTTACATATATAGAGAAATATCTATCTATCTATATCCATGTCTATCTATATCTATCTAGATCTATATAGAGAGATATCTGTGTCTATATCTATCTATATCCATCTATAGAGATATCTGTGTCTATGTCTATCTAGATCTATCTACAGAGATATCTATATCTATCTAGATCTATCTATAGAGATATCTATCTAGATCTATCTATAGAGATATCTATCTATATCTATCTATAGAGCTATCTGTCTATATCTATCTATAGAGCTATCTGTCTATAGAGCTATCTATATCTGTCTATATAGATATCAATCTATATCTATCTATAGAGCTGTCTATCTATATATCTATATACCTATATATCTATATATTTTTTTATATATCTATATCTAGAGATATCTATGTCTATATCTATCTATCTATATATAGAGTTATCTACGTCTGTACCTATCTATCTATATCTATATATAGAGATATCTATGTCTATATCTATCTATATCTATATGTAGGGATGTCTCTCCCTCTCTGTCTGTCTGTGTCTCTCTGTCTCTCTGTGTCTCCATATCAATCTCTATACCTCAAACATATCAAGGCTTTTAACTGCTATAAATTCAGATCAAGATGTTCTGGTTGTGCAGGCATGACGCAGCGTCTTTATTTTTATATATATATATATGTATGTATGTATCTATATAAAACATACCAAGGCTTTCAATGACTATAAATTCAGATTAAGCTGTTCTGGTTGCGCTGGCGCGATCCAGCGTTCACTCCCTAGAAAATGGGCTTGTCTCTTATTGTTTAACTGCACACATACATGCACGTATATTATATATATATGTATTTTTATATATATATATATGTATATTTATATATAAAAGCATATGAAGGGAGAGTAAATCAAGCCGAAGCAGGTGCAGAAAATTATGGTTACGCTTGGTTTATAAATATTTTAATCCCATTTTTCTGGCTAAAGACATTGAGATTACGATACAAACCGACGCGAACGCACATCAGGTGTTAATTTAGGTCCCGATTGTCGTCCCCCCGCAGCTCCTTCCGCTTCGAATCCTTCGACTCGTACGACTCGCGGCCCTCGCTCAACGACCGCGACGTGTTCCGCCCCGGCTACGACTACGGCGACGCGGCCGCCGAGCGCGGCGACTCCTTCGGCGGCCAATTCGACGCCCGCCGGGATCAATCCCGCAACAGGGGGAACAACTACGGGCTGATCCGCGGCCGGGGCCAGAACCGCGCGCCGAACCGCGGCCGCTCGGGTGGATTCAACCGCTCCGAGCACTTGATGCCGTCGTCCAGCTCCGAGCGGCTCTCGGCGCGGTGGAATGAGCTCAACTACATGGGCGGGCGCGGGATGGGCGGCGGCGGCTCCAACCGCCTCCCGTCCCTCTTCTCCCAAGCGCTCGTCCCCGATTATGGCGATTACGGCGACTACGGCGATTACGGTGACTATGGGGATTACGGGGATTATGGAGATTACGGAGATTACGGCGATTACGGCGACTACGACTACGGAGCCATGGGGATGGCGGGCATGGGCCGGTACGGGAACGCGCCGTACGGGATGGGGCGGCAGCGCAACCGGGAGCGCGCGGGCGCCGCGCCCTGGCACCTCAGCACGCTCGCCGTAAGTTGGGCAAGTCGGGGGGGAATGGGGGAGATTTCCCTGGATAGAGCAGAATGTCCCCTTATATTATTCTGTTATTCTATTATTAATAGTATTAATAGTATTAATATTATTATAATAATATATTCCCTGGGTAGAGCAGAATGTCCCCATATATGTATATAATATATATACATATATCTATATCTATAAAAAATATATATTCCCTGGATAGGGCAGAATGTCCCCATATATATATATATATACACACATATATATACACATTAAAAATATATATATATACACATTAAAAATATATATATACACACATTAAAAATATATATATTCCCTGGATAGAGCAGAATGTCCCGAGATATATATATATATATATATATATATATATATATATATATATAATGTATCTCTATAAATACAGACACACACACATATAGATATATAGATAAAAACCACCCATTTGCACCTAAAATAGAAGCTCTGGAAATCATTTACATTTCCTGGATAGAGCAGAATGTCCCCATATACATATATATATGTGCGTGTGTATATATATGTGTGTGTGTGTATATATATACGTATAGATATGTGCGCGTGTGTGTATATATATACGTATATATATGTGCGCATGTGTGTGTATATACGTATATATATGTGCGTGTGTGTGTATATACGTATATATATGTGCGCATGTGTGTGTATATACGTATATATATGTGCGTCTGTGTGTATATACGTATATATATGTGCGTCTGTGTGTTTATACGTATATATATGTGCGTGTGTGTGTTTATACGTATATATGTGCGTGTGTGTGTTTATACGTATATATATGTGCGTCTGTGTGTTTATACGTATATATGTGCGTGTGTGTGTTTATACGTATATATATGTGCGTGTGTGTGTTTATACGTATATATATGTGTGTGTATACATGCATACAAATATATATACATGCATACACAAGTGTATATACACGCATGCAAATATATATACACGCATACAAATTATATATATATATATTTATGTTTCTCTGTATATGTCTACATGCACACACACACACACACACACATATATATATATATATGAAAAACACCAATTTGCACCTAAACCAGAACCTCTGGAAAGAATTTCAGTATCACTGGATAGAGCAAAACGTCACCATTTATATACATATGTATATATATGTGCGTAGATATATATATGTGTGTGTATATATCTCTACATGCACACACACATTCTTATACATATATGTATATACATATATATATACACACACGTTCTTATACATATATGTATATACATATATATACAGACACACACACACACATATATATGTGTATATATATATATGTATATGTGTGTATATATATATATATAAAACACCAATTTGCACCTAAAATAAACCCTCTGAGCTCTCCTTGTGTCCCACACCCGCTCCTCGGGGCCTTAACCCCCCTATAAATCCTTTATCACCCCAAACCCCTCTATGGGACACCCCAAATTTCACCCATAGCAACGAGACTCCCCCCTTCGATTTGAAGCTTTTTTGTTAACCAGGGACTAACAACCAATTTCTTGGCATTTCAGCCCAAACGAAGAGGTTTCCGGAGCCGCTCGGGCGGGCGCCTGGAGGGCGACGGAGCCCGCAAGCGCAAACAGTCGCAGAGCGGCGACGAGCCCGACAGCAAACAGGCCAAGAGCGACAGCGACGCCGACGACTCTGACAACGGTACCTTCACCCTTCCCCCCTGTTCAGTGCTTTAATCTCTCAATTAACCCATAATTAGCCCATTCAAAGGTGTTTTTAGCCATTAGCGTTGTTATAATCTACGTATTTCGTGCCCACGGACAAAATTCGATGCCCAAGAAGTCACGACCATCGGGACAATTTACAGGAGCAACCAGTGAGCCCTTGGTGACCTCACAGGCGTTTTGAGCCGTTATCCCACTTTCTGGTGCTTTTTAGGCCCCTTGGAGCATTAAAGGAGAGAAAACCCCCCAACACAACCCTTTCCCCCCAATTTTCGGTGGTTTATCTCTCAATTAACCCATAATTGTCCTATTCAAAGGTATTTTAGCCCTTAGCGTTGTTATAACACTCCGTAGCTTTTATAATCTGTGGATTTCGTGCCCAAGGGACCCAAAGTGTTGTGACCATCGGGACAATTTACAGGAGCAACCAGTGAGCCCTTGGTGACCTCATGGGCGTTTTGAGCCGTTATCCCACTTTCTGGTGCTTTTTATGCCCCTTGGAGCATTAAATGGGAGAAAACCCCCCAACACAACCCTTTCCCCCCAATTTTCAGTGGTTTATCTCAATTAACCCATAATTGTCCCATTCAAAGCTTTTTAGCCCTTAGGGTTGTTATAACACTCTGTAGCTTTTATAATCTGTGGATTTCGTGCCCACGGGACCCAAAATGTCGTGACCATCGGGACAATTTACAGGAGCAACCAGTGAGCCCTTGGTGACCTCACGGGCGTTTTGAGCCGTTATCCCACTTTCTGGTGCTTTTTAGGCCCCTTGGAGCGTTAAAGGAGAGAAAACCCCCCCAACCTGACCCTTTCCCCCCAATTTTTGGTGGTTTATCTCTCAACCAACTCATAGTTGTTCCATTCAAAGGTGTTTAACATCTTTATTGATGATGTCGATGAGGGGATTGAGACCGTGATGATGGCACCAAGTTGGGGGGAGTGTGGAGCTGCTGGAAGGCAGGAGGGATCTGGATAGACCGGAGAATGAGCCGAACCCAATGGGATGAAGTTCAACAAGGCCAAGTGGCCACAACACCCCCCTGCAGCGCTCCGGGCTGGGCACAGAGTGGCCAAAAGGGACCTGGGGGGACTAATGGCCGGGAAGCTCAACATGAGCCACCAGTGTGGCCAAGAAGGCCAATGGTGTCCTGTCCTGGATCCAAAATGGCGTAGTTGGCAGGATAAGGGCAGTGATGCTCCCCCTGTGCTCTGCATTGGGGAGGCCACACCTGGAGTGTTGTGCTCAGTTCTGGACCCCTCAGGTCAGGAAAGAGATTGAAGTGCTGGAGCGGGTCCAAAGAGCAACAAGACTGGGGAAGGATTGAACACAAGCCCTATGGGGAGAGGCTGAGGGAGCTGGGCTTGTTTAGGCTGGACAAGAGGCTTAGAGGTGAGCTCAGAACTCTCTAGAACCACCTGAAGGGAAGTCAGAGCCAGGGGAGGATTGGGCTCTTCTCCCAGGCTCTTCGCAATAGGACAAGGGGGCTTAAACTTGAATTTAAGCTGGAGATTAGGAAGCAATTCTGTGCAGAGAGGCATTGGAATGGCTGCCCAGGGAGGTGCTGGACTCGCCGGCCCTGGAGGGTTTTAAACTAAGACTGGACTTAGTGCCATGATCTAGTGAACGGGCTGGAGTTGGACCAAGCCTTGAACTTGATGATTTCTGAGGGCTTTTCCACCCCACTCCATTCTGGGATTCTGTGATTTTAGCCCTTAGCGTTGTTATAACACTCCGTAGGTTTTATACTCCAGATATTTCATGGCAACGGACAAAATTCAACGCCCGTAACGCTGTGACCATCGGGACAACTTCCAAGAGCGCCCAGCGAGCCCTTGGTGACCTCACGGGCGTTTTGAGCCGTTATCCCCCTTCCTGATGCTTTTTTAGGCCCCTTGGAGCACTAAATGAGACAAACCCCCCCCCACACCATCTAAACGATGATTATTTTGCCTTCCCGCAGCAGACGAAGGCGACGGGGACGACAAATCCGCGGACGAAGCCGACAAAGGTGTAAGTAGCTCCTTTTGATGAGTTTTATGGCAAATACTCAAGCGATCCCTTCTCTCTTTCCACCTCACCGAGGGGCGGAACATTTAACCCCCATCAATGCCATTTTAAGCCTATATATTGTGGAATATTCGCTCCTCGTCGTTTCCTTGGCCTTATAATGAAAGGTCGGATGCTGCGCTTGTATTGCGCTCCCGGCGCGGCTCGTTAGGCCTGAATTCCAATTAGTGGTCGCTTCCTTTCCTCGTTTGGGCTCGTTGCCGCGTGTTTTATTCGCCACCATCACTCATTGCTCCTTTAGGCATCTCCCAATTATTTAAATATATAGCGACAAGCTATAAATTAGAAACACAGCAACAAACGCCACTCGGCAACGGCTACGACCCCATAGATTAAAAACGGCGCTATTTTTGAATTAAAACAGGTTTTAAATCCCCAAACGGCCCAAATATCGCGCCGAGAACCCCCAAACCCCCCAAAATAACCGCGGTGCCTTTTGTGTTTCTCTTTTCCAGGAGATCCGGGGCCGTTTGGCGGCTGAATTTGGTGCATTACCCCTATGGGATTAACCCCGCGCGTGCCCCATCGCCTTCAATACCAAAAACGTGATGCTGTTAATTGATTTTAGTTTCTATCATTCGTTGGTATTGAGTTTATTTCAATCACTGGTTTGTTTTCATTTTATTAATCAATGGGGATGTATCGAGGTGCATTAGAACACTTGATATAGAACAAGGTGGTGTCTGAAGCAGCTGAAACATCTTGAGCTGCTTTGGGATCGTTCTTTATGGGTCACGACACATCAAAACCACACGTGGGATTTTCTCGCCACGTCGAGGTTGTTTTTAGGGTTAAACCATCGGAGCTGGATGTTCAATTCTTATTTTATCCCATATTCAGCTCCATTCAAAGAATACGAGGAGAATAAAACCAAGTTGCGTCTTCACAAATGAAGAGGAAATTAGGGGGTGTTGGAAAAGTCCCTTTTCCCCACGTTTTCCGCTTCAGATCCCCAAAATCCTTCTATAATTCTAAAATATTCACTCACCGCTGAGCAAATTCAATACAAGTTGTTTCCAAACCATTTCCCCAAAACACCCAATAATTTAATCGGAATATTCCCTGATGCTTGGTTTGATTAAATCACTGCGTTTCTCTAAAGGCCTCATCATCACCCCAAGTTTTAGTGACAAAATGACGCTTAACGAGAGAGAAACTTAATTAAAAGGTGCTTTTATAGCCTGGTTTCCCTCCAACGCCGCTTATAATCGGGTCCCAAAATCCCTCGGTGGTCGATTTGTAGTCGCAATAATCCTGATTTATCCTTTTCCTCCCCAGCATCTGGTTGTGAAGATGATGATGAGGAGGTGAAGAAGAAGAGGGAGAAGCAGCGGAGAAGAGATCGGATGCGGGATCGCGCTATGGACAGGTGAATAATGTTAATAATATGAATATATACCCCGGTTATTCCTCCCCGCGATCCCGGTTTGGGGCTCCACTTGCTGATTTCAACCCATTTATCCCCCCGCTTTTGTGTGTTTTACGACTGTTTTAAGACGAGAACACGGTGGTGTTTATAAGCAATAATCTATACATTCAGAGGGTGTTTTAAGTGGTGTTATGTGCAGCTTTAGTATTCAAATCAGACTAAACTACTGACATTTCTATACGTTGAGTCTTTCCCACCCCAAGGAGATGATTTTAATCTCCAGGAGTTTAATTCACCTCCCACCATTGCGATTCCTCCGGTTGCTTTTAAACTCCTGCGGGGTTTTAATGTCCAGTTCTGTAGCATAAACCAGGTTTTACGGAGACGTAGGCGCAGGTTTTAGAGCCGTTACAAAGTAAAATTGGGCAGGAAAAACGAAGAGGTGGAAAATACAAGGGGCTGGTGCCGTCTCCGTGTTGATGTGCTTGTTAAGCTGAGCTCATTCCTAATTCGCCGCCCATTTAGGATCCAGTTTGCCTGTTCCGTCTGCAAGTTCCGCAGCTTTGAGGAGGAGGAGATCCAGAAGCACCTCCAGAGCAAGTTCCACAAGGAGACCCTGCGGTACATCGGCACCAAGCTCCCCGACAAAACCGTCGAGTTCCTGCAGGTACCGGGGCTGCTCGGCTTCAATGCAGCCCTTCCGGCGCCCGAGGGGACGGCCAGGCTTAGGTTGGGTCAGCTAGGCTTAATAAGGGGCATGCAGGCTTAGCGTGGGGTGTCCAGGCTTAGTGTGGGACGTCCAGGCTTAGTTTGGGTCAGCTAGTCTTAATAAGGGGCATCCAGGCTTAGTTTGGGTCATCGAGTCTTAATAAGGGGCATCCAGGCTTAGCGTGGGACAGCCAGGCTTAGTTTGGGTCATCTAGTCTTAAAAAGGGGTGTCCAGGCTTAGCATGGGACGGCCAGGCTTAGTGTGGGTCATCTAGGCTTAATAAGGGACGGCCAGGCTTAGTTTGGGTCATCTAGGCTTAATAAGGGGCGTCCAGGCTTAGTTTAGGTCATCTAGGCTTAATAAGGGGCGTCCAGGCTTAGTTTGGGTCATCTAGGTTTAATAAGGGACGTCCAGGCTTAGCGTGGGGCAGCCAGGCTTAGTTTGGGTCATCTAGTCTTAGTAAGTGACATCCAGGCTTAGGTTGGGTCAGCTAGTCTTAATAAGGGGCATCCAGGCTTAGCGTGTGGCAACCAGGCTTAGTTTGGGAGATCTAGGCTTAATAAGGGATGTCCAGGCTTAGTTTGGGTCATCTAGGCTTAATAAGGGACATCCAGGCTTAGTTTGGGTCATCTAGGCTTAATAAGGGACATCCAGGCTTAGTTTGGGTCATCGAGGCTTAATAAGGGGCATCCAGGCTTAGCGTGGAGCATTCAGGCTTAGTTTGGGATATCTAGTCTTAATAAGTGACATCCAGGCTTAGGTTGGGTCAGCTAGGCTTAATAAGGGGCATCCAGGCTTAGCATAGGACGGCCAGGCTTAGTTTGGGTCATCTAGGCTTAATAAGGGACGTCTAGGCTTAGTTTGGGTCATCTAGGCTTAATAAGGGACATCCAGGCTTAGTTTAGGTCATCTAGGCTTAATGGACATCCAGGCTTAGCGTGGGATGTCCAGGCTTAGTTTGGGTCATCTAGGATTAATAAGAGACGTGCAGGCTTAGTAAGTGACATCCAGACTTCTCATGGGGTGTCCCGGCTTAGTTTGGGGTGTCCAGACTTAATAAGGGACATCCAGGCTTAGCATGGGATGTTCAGGCTTAGTTTGGGTCAGCTAGGCTTAATAAGGGACATCCAGGCTTAGTGTGGATCGTCCAAGCTTAGCATGAGTCATTTAGGCTTAATAAGGGATGTCCAGGCTTAGTGTGGGTCATCCAAGCTTAATAAGGGATGTCCAGGCTTAGTTTGGGTCATCTGGGCTTAATAAGGGACGTCCAGGCTTAGTTTGGGTCATTTAGGCTTAATAAGGGACGTCCAGGCTTAGTTTGGGTCATTTAGGATTAATAAGGGACGTCCAGGCTTAGTTTGGGTCATTTAGGCTTAATAAGGGACGTCCAGGCTTAGTTTGGGTCATTTAGGCTTAATAAGGGACGTCCAGGCTTAGTTTGGGTCATTTAGGATTAATAAGGAACGTCCAGCTTAGTTTGGGTCATTTAGGCTTAATAAGGGACATCCAGGCTTAGTTTGGGTCATCTGGGCTTAATAAGGGACATCCAGGCTTAGTTTGGGGTTTCCTGGCTTAGTTTGGGTTATCTAGTCTTAGTGTGGTACATCCAGGCTTAACATGGGATATTTGGGCTTAAGGGGGGATTTCCAGGCTTAGTTTGGGATTTCCAGGCTCCGTGTGGCACATCCAGGCTTAGTTTGGGATTTTTAGGCTTAACGAGGGATATCTAGGCTGAAATTTGGGCTTTCCAGGCCCAGTTTGGGATTTTTAGGCTCACGCGAGCGCCTAAAGGGGCTACAAACTCATCTCTCATACGGCAGAGATTGTTTCCACCATCTCCACATCTAAAGCTGAGGAAGGAGAGATGAGAACCGAGACGGTGACCAACGTTTTGGGGCCGTTTATCGAGGATTTGGGCTTTCCCATGAGGAATTTGATGGCGACGCCAGAACGGGGCTCATTTTGGGGCCGATTCGGTCCAAATTAGAGGCGATGGGGAGGGGAAAACAACTGCCTGGTCTCGTTAACTCGCCCCAGTTTGCTCTGGAGAGCTCGTTTCCCTTTGGATGCGTATTAAGGAGGAGTTTTGTCCCGGTCCTTTCCAGGAATACATTGTCAACCGGAATAAGAAGATCGAGAAGCGGCGCCAGGAGCTGACGGAGAAGGAGGGAACGAAACAGAAACCGGATCCTTTCAAGGGTGAGTGACCCAAAGAGACCAACGCAAAGGTGAAGGATTTAGGGCAGGTCCTGAGGATCCCGTAGCGCTGAGGCCCCAGGGGAAGGGCAGGATGATGGAGCTTGAAACTGATGGAACGACTTCTCCTTCTCCAGCGCAACTGAGGGAGTGACTGCGAACTGGGGAAGGGAAGAAGCCAGAGAGTCATGGGATAATGGGGCAGAGGCCACTTGGGGCCACGGGTCTATATTATTCGATATATCCATCAATGATTTGGTAGAGGGAATAGAGTGACTGTCACCCAGTTTGCTGGTGCCACCAAGCTGGAGCAGCGGTGACACTGGGAGCTGTGCTGCCATCAGAGACCTGGACAGGCTGGGGAGGAGAAACTCAATGAAATAGAACAAGTGTAGAGTGTTGATGTGGGCAGGAACAGCCCCAGGGTCCAGTATAGGTTGGGAAATTATACATTAGAGAGCAGTGTAGGGGAAAGGGAGCTGGGGGTCCTGGGGACAACAGGGTGACCATGAGCCAGCACTGGGCCCTTGTGGCCAGGAAGCCAATGGGACCTGGGCGGGATTAGAAGAGGGTGGTCAGTAGGTCAGAGAGGTTCTCCTGCCCCTTTACTCTGCCCTTTAGTTCAGATGCTGTCAGGATATACTTGGGGAGCATATATATATACACATATATAACATACACAGCCATAGCACCCTGAGAACGCCCGATCTCATCTGACCTGGGAAGCTAAGCAGGGTCGGGCTCGGTCAGTGCTTGGATGGGAGACCAGAGGTACCTGGGGTGGATTAGAAGGGGGTGGTCGGTAGGTCAAAGAGGTTCTCCTGCCCCTCTACTCTGCCATTGAAGAAAGGGTTTAGTTCAGATACTATCAGGATATACTTGGGGAACATACAGATATGTAATATATACAGCCATAGCACCCTGAGAATGCCACATCTCATCTGATCTGGGAAGCTAAGCAGGGTCGGGCCCGGTCAGTGCTTGGATGGGAGACCAGCTGGGAACAGCGGGTGCTGTGGGCTGAGCCAGCACTGGGCCCTTGTGGCCAGGAAGCCAATGGGACCTGGGGGGGATTAGAAGGGGGTGCTCAGTAGGTCAGAGAGGTTCTCCTGCCCCTCTGCTCTGCCCTGGGGAGGCCACATCTGGAATAGTGTGTCACATGTGGAATATTGTGTCCAATTGTGGCCCCTCAGTTCCAGGACAGGACACATTCCTGTGTCACCTCAGCTGGGTGTTCCCGCTCCGGGGGGTTGGATGGATGAGCTTTGAGGTCCCTTCAACCCTTGATATCTCATGATTATGTGAACAAACCTTCTGTTCCTCTTATACTCGGGTGCCGTATACGCTCTGTTTTAGAGGCAGAAATAAACCTCTCTTAGAGCAACGTAGTGATTGGTTTTGTGTCTGGAAGCAGAAACCGGAAGGAACGTTGGCGCTGGGGTTGTTGGGGGGCGAGAAGGCGACGTGAACTGACCGTGTCTGTTTTTTGGGGGGGCCGCAGGGATCGGCCAGGAGCATTTCTTCAAGAAGATCGAAGCCGCTCACTGCTTGGCCTGCGACATGTTGATCCCGGCGCAGAACCACCTCCTGCAGCGGCACCTGCGATCGGCCGACCACAACCGCAACCGCAGGGTGAGCCCACAACCTCCCCGGTCCACACGCTGTCCAATGGGGTTTGTGACACACACGCTGTCCAATGGGGTTTGTGACAGACACCCTGTCCAATGGGGTTTGTGACACACACGCTGTCCAGGGGTGTTTGTGACACACACGCTGTCCAATGGAGTTTGTGACACACACACTGTCCAATGGGGTTTGTGACACAGACGCTGTCCAGGGGTGTTTGTGACATACACGTTGTCCAATGGGGTTTGTGACACACACACTATCCAATGGGGTTTGTGACACACACGCTGTCCAATGGGGGTTTGTGACACACACACTGTCCAATGGGGTTTGTGACACACACACTGTCCAGTGGGGTTTGTGACACACACGCTGTCCAATGGGGGTTTGTGACACACACACTGTCCAATGGGGTTTGTGACACACACACTGTCCAGTGGGGTTTGTGACAGACACCCTGTCCAGGGGTGTTTGTGACACACACCCTGTCCAGGGGTGTTTGTGACACAAACGCTGTCCAATGGGGTTTGTGATACACACACTGTCCAATAGGGTTCGTGACACACACGCTCTCCAGGGGTGTTTGTGACACACACGCTGTCCAATGGGGTTTGTGACACACAAGTTGTCCAATGGGGTTTGTGACACACACACTGTCCAATGGGGTTTGTGACACTCACACTGTCCAGGGGGGTTTATGACACACACGTTGTCCAATGGGATTTGTGACACACATGATATCCAATGGGGTTTGTGATACACACCCTGTCCAGGGGTGTTTGTGACACAAACGCTGTCCAATGGAGTTTGTGACACACACCCTGTCCAAGGGGGTTTGTGACACACACGCTGTCCAATGGGGTTTGTGACAGACACGCTGTCCATGGCGGTTTGTGACACACAGGCTGTCCAGGGGTGTTTGTGACACACAGGCTGTCCAGGGGTGTTTGTGACACACACGCTGTCCAATGGGGTTTGTGACACACGCGCTGTCCAGGGGTGTTTGTGACACACACACTGTCCAGGGGGGGTTGTGACACACACGCTGTCCAATGGGGTTTGTGACAGACACCCTGTCCAGGGGTGTTTGTGACACACGTTGTCCAATGGGGTTTGTGACACACACCCTGTCCAATGGTGTCTGTGACACACACTCTGTCCAATGGGGTTTGTGACACACACGCTGTCCAATGGGGTTTGTGACAGACACGCTGTCCATGGCAGTTTGTGACACACACGCTGTCCAATGGGGTTTGTGACACACACACTGTCCAGGGGTGTTTGTGACACACACGTTGTCCAATGGGGTTTATGACACACACACTGTCTAGGGGGGTTTGTGACACACACGCTGTCCAGTGGGGGTTTATGACACACACGCTGTCCAATGGGGTTTGTGTCACACACACTGTCCAAGGGGGTTTGTGACACACACGCTGTCCAATGGGGTTTGTGACACACACCCTGTCCAGGGGTGTTTGTGACACGTTGTCCAATGGGGTTTGTGACACACACCCTGTCCAGGGGTGTTTGTGACACGTTGTCCAATGGGGTTTGTGATACACACACACTGTCCAATGGGGTTTGTGACACACACCCTGTCCAGGGGTGTTTGTGACACACACGCTGTCCAATGGGGTTTGTGACACACACGCTGTCCAGGGGTGTTTGTGACACACACATTGTCCAATGGGGTTTATGACACACACACTGTCCAATGGGGTTTGTGACACACACACTGTCCATGGGGGTTTATGACACACACGCTGTCCATGGGGGTTTGTGACACACACACTGTCCAGGAGAGACGGGGTCTTAAATCACACCGGGAGACTAAACCAGGCACGGACACAGCGCCGCTGACCCCCATGTTCATTCCCTTCCCAGATGGCTGCGGAGCAGTTCAAGAAAACCAGCTTACACGTCGCCAAGAGCGTCTTGAACAACAAACACATCGTCAAGATGTTGGAGAAATACCTCAAGGTGAGTGCAAGGAGGGGCCGGCAGCTCCGGAGCCGCGTCTCGCCGCGACACGACGCCACGTCCGCTGCCTTTTGTCCGCGAACCTTGCTCCGCTTGCTTCTCTCGTAGGCGTTTTGCCGTTTCTCTTGTTGGTTTGGTTGTATTCTTATTGTTTCGTTGATTGATTGATTGACTCGCCGACTGTACCTACGGTCGGCGCCCCGGCATGTGTAGCTCGATTACCGAACGCTCCAAAATGGAAATAGCCCTGGGCCCCCATTGATTTTTATGGCCCACCTCTTCCCATCGGGAAGCGGCCGATCTTCAGAGCCCAGACGGAACACAAAGTCAGGCTTAGGGCTCGTTTTAAATCCAACCCGGCGTTCGGAATGACAGAAAGAAGCCCGGAAGGCGCAGACTTCGGCACACGGGGGGTTAAGCGCGGCTTAAATGGCCTCCCCGGTGAGCGCGGGTCCAGTCGGAACCTCCTCCGGCAAGCGAAGAGGAACGGAAGCGCTTTTGGCTACTGGTGCGTTCCCTGGGAATCCGCGTTGGGAGCCGCCCCCGTGCACCCCCAAACCGGGGCAGCGCGTTCCCCGAGTCCCAGCACCACCCGGGTTTTAGTTCTGCTCTAAGCCCGGCTTAAGCTCGCTCTCATCATGCCGGGTCTGTGCTAAAACCTAGCCTAAAAACTTAAACCCCTGCGACTCCACCCACTGGGTCCAGTGCAAAGAGACTTTGAGCTGAGACGTCGGCGCGGGACGGGCGTCCCCCCGCGCTAAACCCGGCGTCTCCCCCCCTAAACCCGGCCTATCCTACCTGTTGAGCAGGAGGGGGAGACTAAAACCCTGCGGTACCCCCCAGGAGCCAAATAAGGGGGCAGGCGAGGCGGCGCCTCCGCCGTCCCTCTGCGCAGCATTAACCGCAAACCTATAACCATAAACCTTCCGCAAGGCCGGAACCGCTCAAGTGCAACTCCCGTCTACCCCCGCCAGGGTCCGCAGGCGCCTCCACAGCTCATGGGCAACGGTATCAAAGGCTGGCGGCAGAATTAAATCACCCCGCGGCACGAGGAGAGCTCCGGATCCATCCCGGCGCCGGCTCCGTATCATTCCCGGGTGCAAAACCAGCCTGAAAAGGGGTGGAGAGGAAAATCTGAGGATCTCAGGTAATGCCAAGAGCCGCCTTCGCCATTAAAATAACCCGCTCTGGGCAAGGAAGCGCCGGAGCCGCGAGGCGAGGCGTTAAGTTAAACCAGGACTTGGCCGCAGCAAGAGGTGATTTAAGGCTCCCGAATGGCGGGGGCTCAGCCCCAGCGCGGATGGTGCAGCCGGATCGCCCGGTAAAACCAGGTTTAACCCCTTGCCACCCGAACGTTGAGGTTTCTCCTCCGCCTCAGGGGTCGAGATGGACCCACGGGATTCAGAAAGGGGGGAAAAGCTTGATCCTTCCCCCTTTAAAATAAACCCCGCGCCGTGCGCCGCGGGGGTTTTGGTGCCGATCGCGCCGGCGCGGTGAAAACAAACCCATAAAATAACGGGAGTTTTGAGGAGTTTGGGTTTGCACGGGGATGGTGAACGTGGTGAAGATCAACCGGGATGCGCCGGAGCGAGGTAACGAGGCCAAAAAGCGACTTAAAAACCACGAGAAAGAGTAGAAAACGGGCCAAAACGTGGAGGGTCTTGTGCCGCGAGGCGACACCGGCGCCTGGATTCCTCCGTTTGCCGACGAGCCGGAAGCTGGAAGCCCTTTGGATTTAAATCGCCTCCTTTAACCCCAAAATTGCGCCCGGGGGAGCGGAGCCGCCGGCGCCGATTCGGCGGCGGTTCCGTAAGCGAATCGCCAGCGCGGCGTCTTCTCTGGCCGCGGATCCTTTCGGGGGTTGTTCCACGGTGGATTTGGTTGGATTTGGTGGGTTTTCGGCGCTGATTCGCGGTGTTTCCCGTTGTGTTTCCAACAGGGGGAAGATCCGTTCACGGACGAGATCGCCGATCAGGACGTGGATGACGCGTTGGACGGTGGTGCCGCCGAACCGCCGGTGAGCGCCGAGGGTGACGCCGCAACCGCCGAACCCGCCGAAACAGCCGAACCGCCCCAAATTGCGCCGGAATCACCAAAACGGGAGGAATTCCTGAAGAACCTCGGCGAGCAAAACCAGCTCCTGATGCCGCCGTTCCTGCAGGACGACGAGCCGGAGGAAGTGACGTCAGAGGTGACGTCAGAGGTGACATCAGAGGTGACATCAGCGCCGCCAACAGCGGTGACGCCGGAAGCCCCGGCGCCCGCGGGCGACACCGAAGATGCCGAAAACCCCCCAAAATCACCCGTTTCTCCCCAAAACGAACGCGAGGGGCGGGATGAGGAGCAATAACTGTCAATAGAAGATTTGCCGCCGTTTTCCAGCGAAAACACCCAAAACGGGGCCAATTTGGCTTCTAATTAACGGGAGGGCCGCGCCCGCTTCGTTAGGGACCAGCCCCTCCCCCTTCCGTTTCGCTTCGTTTGCCGCCAATTCCGCATTCCCGGTGCTTTTAGGACGAAAAGCGCAGGAATTTACCCCAAAATCCCCCCCGCCCTGAACCGGATGCGGCTTTTTGGGGCGAATTTAGAAAGAAAAAGGTAATTAAACAGCAATTTGAGCTTTGGGAACGTTGTAATTAATGAATCCCGGCGCCGATTTGGGTCGAAACGCGGCAAAACGGGCGCCGAAAAGACACATTGTTGAGGTTTTGCCCCAAAACGGTGGGTTTTTTAATCGGGGAAACGCATTAATTTGCATCGATATATTATGGGGGGGTGGTAATTAATCTTTTAAGCTTAATTAATTAAACACCAGGCGGGTGTTTTGAGGAAATAAAGGTGGTTTTCCCCAAAAACGCCGGTTTTGGCAGAATTTGGCGTCCGGGCGAACCCAAATCCGGGCGGTTTTGCCCCAAATCTCAGGGGCTGTTGGGGACATTGGAACCAAAACCCTCAGGGTCGTTGCCCTAAAAGCGCCTTTTTTACCCCAAATCTCAGTGGTTTGCCCCAAAATGTGGAGTTTTTACGCCAAAATCGTGTTCCCCAAAATCCCATTTTTTCCCCCAAATCTCTTTTTTTCCCCAAAATCTTTTGTTTTTCCCAAATTTCTTTTTTGCCCAAAAATCTCCTTTTTTACCCCAAAATCCTTTTTCCCCAAAATCTCTTTTTTTCCCCCAAATCTTTTTTCCAAAATCTCTTATTTTTCCCCAATAATCTTTTGTTTTCCCCCAAAATCTTTTTTCCCCAAATCTGTATTTTTTGCCCCAAAATCTCCTTTTTTACCCCAAAATCCTTTTTCCCCAAAATCTCTTTTTCCCCCCCAAATCTTTTTCCCCAAATCTTTTTTTCCCAAAAATATCATTTTCCCCCCAAAATATCATTTTTCCCCAAAAATCTCTTGTTTTCCCCCAAAATCTGTTTTCCTGAATCTGTTTTTTGCCCAAAAATCTCCTTTTTTACCCCAAAATCCTTATCCCCAGAATCTCTTTTTTTCCCCCAAACCTTTTTTTCCCCCAAAATATCATTTTTCCCCAAAAATCTCTTTCTATCCCCCAAATTTTTTCCCCCAAAATCTCCTTTTTTTCCCCAATAATCTTTATTTCCCCAAAAATATTTTTCCCCCAAAATTGCTTTTTTTACCCCAAATCCTTTTTCCCCAAAAATACCTTTTTTCCCCCAAATATTTTCCCCAAAATCTTTTTCCCCAAATCTCCTTTTTTCCCCAAATCTCCTTTTTTCCCCAAAATCTCCTTTTTTGCCCCCAAATCTTTTTCCCCAAATCTCTTGTTTTTCCCCCAAATCTCTTTTTTTCTCCAAAATATCATTTTTCCCCAAAAATCTTTTATTTCCCCAAAACATCTTTTTCTTCCCCAAAATATTTTCCCCCAAAATCTCTTTTTTCCCCAAAAAATCTTTATTTTCCCCCAAATCTTTTTCCCCCAAATCTCTTTTCCCCCCTTTTTTTCCCAAAACCTCCTTTTTTCCCCCCAAACCGCCCCCTCCCAGTGGCTTCAATGGCCCCAAACCCGAATTGGTGCCGTTTACCCCTCAACTCCTCCTCCTCCCCCCCCCACGCTGTGACGTCGCTTTCCCGCGCTGTGACGTCACCCCCGCGCCGTGACATCACCCCCCCCGCCCCGCCTTGACCCGCCCCCTTCTCCCGCCCCTCCTCCCGTGACGTCACGACCGTGGCCTCCGGCGGGAGCGGGGTGGGCGGGGCCCGCTGCGCCGTGACGTCAAGGCGCAGCGCGGTGAGGTCAGTGCGGCGCCGCTGCCGGACCCGCTGCCCCTCGGTGCCCGCGTCCCCCCTCCCCCCGCCGCGGCCGGTTCCCCCCCCCCCCTTCCCCTTCCCTTCTCCTCCCCCCGCCGCTCCGTGACGCCTCCGCGGGCCCCGGCGGGAGGGCGGCTCGCCCGGCCCGGCCCGGCCCGGCCCGGCCCCTTCCCGCTGCCGCCTGAGGTAAGAACCGGCCGGGGCGCGGGGAGCGGCGCCGCCGCGGCGGGGTGGGCTGAGGAGCGTTGCGCCGCTGGGGAGGGGGTACCGGGATTCACCAACGCCTCGTACGTCGCCCCGCCGGCGTAACCCGCATTGCGTAGTGCGGCCGCTGCGTCAGGGAGGCCTACGTAAACTGCGCCGCGGAACCCGCCCGGAGGTGTGAGGCCTGTTGCGCAAATGGCGTAAAGCAGGGGAACAGGGGGGGGTGTGGGGCCGCCGGTAGCGTAGCGCCGGTCACGCGCCGGGTGCGTAGGCCCCTGCGCAAAGGGGAGGGCGGGGGTGGAGGGGGGGCGGTGTTCTGCGCGCCGTACGCACTTTGCGCAATCATCAGCCGGCTGTTTGGCGGGAGGACGCGCGGCCCCGCGGCCGGTACCGGGCGCTGCGCAGGCTGCGGGGAGCGGGGGGGTCGCTCCGTACGCGGGGCGTCCGGGGAGAGAGCGGTGAGCGCCCTCCCGCCTGCGCTCTGCGGGTTACGCCGTTTGCGTAAAGCCGGCGCCGCGCTGCGTCCTTTGCGTCCGATGGGAATGCGCTGCGGGGGGGGTGGCGGGCGCCCTAACTCTCTGCGCCGCTAGCGTAAATCCACTAGTGAATCGCAGCGGTGCGGGCCGGGTTACGCCGTTGGCGCTCCGCTCCGCAGAGTGCGCTGCGCGGGGCGGGGCGGGGCGGGCGGCGCGGGGGCACTTCCTGCCGCCGCCATTTTGTCAGCGGCCGGGAGGAGGAAGCGGCGACTCCTGCGCGGAGGCAGCGGCCCCGGGGCCCGCGGTGAGTGACGCCGCCTCCGCCTTCCCCCCGCGTCCCCCGAACCTACGGGACCCCCGGCTGGGCTGCGGGACAGCGGCCGTGGGCGCGCAGAGCGGGAGGAAGGCCCCGCCGCGCCGTTAGGCCTCGGCCGCCCGCCCCCGCCCTGGCCCTGCGGCCGCTCGCTCGGCCTGAGGGGCGGACACGCAGGGAGCGGGACCGGGGCGGGGGTGCGTGGTTCCCGGTGCCCTTTGCTCCCCCTCAGGGCCATTCCCGCCGCTCCCGCCATCGCGCTTGTTCCTCCGCCGCTTAACGGCCCCCGGGGCCCCTTTTAGTGCTTCCCCCCCCTTTTCCCTCACGTTGTTTTCTCCTCGTATCCAAGTTATTTGGAATTTGGGGCCGTGGCAAAACTCTTCAGCCGCTTTCTCACCATTTCGAGTGGGGAAAACACGGGTGGGATGGGCGGCTGCTGCTTCCCCGGGGGATTTGGGGTTGAAATGTCGTAGAATCGGGGTCTTTTGGGACATCACTTCCCACAGCCACTCAGTCCCTGTGTTTGTTTCCCACTAATTAACTTGTGGTGTGAAAATGAAGATTCCGAAGGCGCTTTGGTTGGGGGAGATGAAGAGTTTATGCGCCTAATTAACAGCGGGGAGTAAAACTCTGTTGGTTATAAACTCACATTGTTATTAACCCCTCCGTCCTCATCCTCACGTGCTTTATATCAATTGGTTTATACCCTGAGCTTTATAAAACCTCGTTAATAGCATTTATTCTAATTATTGGTGAAGTTTCGCCGCTCTCTTTGCAGGACTTTCCCCCATTGAAGCGCCGTTACCTTCTCGGCCCCTTTGGCGTCCTCCCCTACCAGCGTGGTTTGAAAAACAAATACCAGGCGGCGCTCATAGGGCTGAATGACAAACAATTAAGCCGATCGATGGTAACGAGCTTTCGGTTGTGCAACCCCGGGCTCGCCGCTTTGGTTCATTTTGGGGCGTATTGTTGGTATTCGCGTCATCCCTTAAAGTTCTGGGGTCATTCGGGCAACAAAACGCTCACAAAGAGTTGGGTTGTAAGCTTGGTTTAAGCCGATTTAATCTCTTTAAGCTCGATTTAAGCGTCTCGTGGTAAAGTTTAGCTCGGTTTAGGCAACAAAATGAACCAAATCGCTTCGGGCAAGCGAAATATTGAGGATTTCACCTTAAAAGGTGGTTGGTGAGCGATTCTGTTTGGTGGGGTTGTTGCTAATACAAGCGATTGCGGAGATGGATGTAAATCAAACGTACGTCCTGGTGCTCGACCTAAGGCCGCGCGAGCTAAATTTTGGGTTAAAAAGTGGATTTAATGTGTTTTCTTAGTGTTTTAAAGCACGAGGTCAAGGGAAGCATGGGGAGTTCTCCACACCCGAACTCGAGGAACCGCGATAGCGGCTGTAAATAAACACGGTGTTCCCACACGGCCTCTAATCTTTGCCCCTTGGCAGAGCCCGCGATTACTCACTTTAAAGCACTAAAATGCGACTTTCCTGCTTGTTTTATCCCCTCTCAACTGCTTTAATTACTTAAAGCGGGATAATTAGCGCTGACGATACGCCGAGCGTGACTTTGGAGCCGAGCGGAGTTCCCATCCTTGGTGTCAATACACCTTATTTTATCGCCGATAAAACAGGAATCGCGCTTTGGTTGCAAACGGGCGCAGGTAGGAAGCGATCTCACCCCGCCAAACGAGCCGTCGGTCTCCCTCGCGCTGCTAATTACCTTTAATTAAGTTCTTTTTGATCTTTGGCGCTTTGGTAACGGGCTGTAGGTCACCTCGCTCGTTTGGAACGGTTCCTCCTCAATCAACTTGACCTGGTAATTATCTACCGGCGTTTGGAACCGGTTCAGGAACGTCAACGGGTTTGTTGCAGGGGGATGTTTTACCGTAACCCCCACGTGAAATCCTGGGGTGAAATCCACTGGATTGGAGTCGCTTAGAACTCAAAGATGATCTTAAAACGCTAAAATCTGAGTTGGGGCACCATCCCTATTAAATCCAAGGTGAAATCGCCGCTCAACGTGGAGCGGGGAATGAATCTATCGCGGTAGCGCCCGCGGAAGGGTCGGAATCGGGCTCTTTTTGCCGTGAAAACGGAGAAAAACGAAGCGTCCGTGAGCTTACGAGGGAATCGGGAGGATTGTAGCGGGGTCTAATTGAATAATAGGTGTTTTAAAGCTCTTTAATATCTAAATCCGCAAGCTTTCGGAGCGATATTGGCAGCATGGCTGGGTTTCCTAGGCCGGGATTAACGCAGGGCAGAGAGCCGGTGCGCAAGGATCCCAAAGCCCGGCTTGCACGGCCAAGAACGCGGCGTTTCACCCCAAAACGGAGCGTTTGCGGCGCTATAAGACGGCCAGTGGATTTATCCGCATCAAAGGTGAATGTTCGTTATGCAAACGAGCGACGTTCATCATAAAAACGCCTGATTTTAGCTTCAAACAAGCGCTCGGCCGCCTCCGATTGTTAAACAGCTTGGAAGAGTCGGATGTTCGTTAAACACCGAAAGGTTTGGGTTTAAAAGCAAAAGCCAAACGTTGGGGGTTTTCTGCTCCCGTTTCTTGAGGAATTTTGGCGGCGTTTGGGGAAAACGTCGTAAAACCACCGTTTAGTTTCTATCCTAAAAGCATCAAACGCACGATGAACTTTTAGTGTTGAAATTCCCGTTTTCTGCCTTTGAATGGATGGAAATCTCAGTCAGGACTAAACTTTTTCCTTACAAATCCACATTTCACTTGGAGGGGATGGGAAAGGACCCAAAACACCTCGATTGAAATGGGAATTCACAGCTTGAAACCGCCCAAGCGGACCCAAAACTCTTGTTTTTTGCCACTTTTCACCCCTATTTTGTGACATTTTGGGGGCTTTTCCCACCAAACTTTGCACATTCTGAAACCGGAGGGAAATTGGGAGGTTTCACCCCAAATTATTTGGGTGATTTACGAGTGGTTCGATGCTTTGGGTTGAAAAACGCATCGTTTGGGAAAGCGATGGAGCCGATGGCGCGCGGGTTTTATCTCCTCGATCGATCCCGATCGCTGATATTCGTTAATCGAGTCGTTATTAGGACGCGTTTCAAGCCTAATTAAGCTTCGCAAGATTCTATCGCGGCGTTGAGAATATCAACCCCATTGATTTGCCTGATAAAGGGTCAAATTGCGCTCGGGTCGCTCGAGCCCTCGTTAGCGCTGGCGGATAACGAGGCCTAACGAAGCGGTTGGTGTTGTATTTAAATTAAAACCTGAGATTTATAGGTCAGTTTTGCTCTTTTTTTAACGTGATGAGCATCGCGCTTAAATCGGGACGATGTTAAATGAATCGGCGCGTAATTAAGCAATTATGTGTTTAAACAAACCTGGGCGCTTCGGCAATTAAATGGTCTTTTCCAGTATCGCGTCGGCTTAATTTAATTAATGTCTGCCAGCACGTTGGCTTTAATAACCGAGATACGAAAGCAAAACAAGCTCCGAAACTTCAATTATATCACAGCCGCTAATTAAAATAACGTGGAAAATTTATTAGAGCGCTTTGGAGTTGATTTATCCCAGAGATTCATGTTTGGAGCCACCGGTTATGGGTTAATTAAAGAATAATCCTGGAGTTCCTAATAAGTGATTAATTACGGGAGGTGAAGTGTGAGGAAGGAAGAGTTTTGGGTTAAAAAGTGGCGGAATTGGTGCAGAGGGAGCGTCGCTTTGTATCCATTTCTGGAGGCGCGACTGCGACTCTGTTAATCTCAACTTTAGGCAAGATCAGTTAGGCGAGATCAAGGATGGAACTCGTTTTCGCCTCGGTGGGGGTTTAGAAACTCATTGTTGGGAAAGCAAAAGAGATGCCGGATCAGGTGTAAGTCTTGCTCGGTGGTTTAACTTCTACACTTGGCTTTGTTAGTCCTGTTGGGTGATTTAACTTCTACACCTGGGTTTGTTAGTCCTGCTCAGTGGTTTAACTTCTGTGTGGGGTTTTGCTAGTCCTGTTGGGTGATTTAACTTCAACACAGGGCTTCGTAAGTCCTGCTCGGTGGTTTAACTTCTACACCTGGGTTTGTTAGTCCTGCTCGGTGGTTTAACTTCTACACTTGGCTTCATTAGTCCTGCTCAGTGGTTTAACTTCTACATGGGGCTTTGTCAGTCCTGCTCAGTGATTTAACTTCTACACCAGCTTTGTTAGTCCTGCTCGGTGATTTAACTTCTACACCAGGCTTTGTTAGTCCTGCTCGGTGATTTAACTTCTACACCAGGCTTCATTAGTCCTGCTCGGTGGTTTAACTTCTACGTGGGGCTTTGTTAGTCCTGCTCGGTGGTTTAACTTCTACGTGGGGCTTTGTAAGTCCTGCTCGGTGGTTTAACTTCTATGTGGGGCTTTGTAAGTCCTGCTCGGTGGTGTAACTTCTGTGTGGGGCTTTGTAAGTCCTGCTCGGTGATTTAACTTCTACACCAGGCTTTGTTAGTCCTGCTCAGTGGTTTAACTTCTACGTGGGGCTTTGTTCATCCTGCTCGGTGGTATAACTTCTGTGTGGGGCTTTGTTAGTCCTGCTCGGTGGTTTAACTTCTACGTGGGGCTTTGTTAGTCCTGCTCGGTGGTTTAACTTCTACACCTGGCTTTGTTAGTCCTGCTCGGTGGTTTAACTTCTACTTGGGGCTTTGTTAGTCCTAAAGCAGCTTCCTTTCTTGAGCTGGTTCTTAATCACCCGCTCACCCTTTTGATGTTAATTTGATGAGCTCAAGAGTTATTAAAATGAGGCAAAAAACCCTGAAAAAACCATCACCTTGGGACAGAAGTTTCTCCACTCAACTGCATCTCCTGAAACTTTAAGCCGAGCTTAAAGCTCCGCGGTGCTTTTAGTCTGCACCTACACCCTTTTCTTGCTTAAGACCCGAACGATGGGAAATGAGACCAGTGAGGTTGCCTGGAATTACTTAGTGCTGATCGATCAAATAGATGATAATCAATGAAGTTGGGTTGGGAATTTGGGGACGGGAGGCGTCGAATTTTGGGACGGGGCGCCCCAGAATTTTGGGGACAGGGTGAGTTGGAATTTGGGGACAGGATGCATCAGGATTTTGGGGCGCATCAGTATTTTGGGACGGGATGCGTCGAGATTTTGGGACGGGATGCGTCGAGATTTTGGGACGAGATGAGACACCTCAAAATTTTGGAGGCGGGAGGCGTCGGAATTTGGGGACAGGGCACCTCACAATTTGGGGACAGGACGTGTTGTCTCAGCAATTTCGGGATGGGACGCGTTGGAATTTTGGGACACCTCGAATTTTGGGACGGGAGGTGTCGGGATTTTGGCGCTGGGGTCCTCGAGATTTTGGGACAGGGTGCCTCAATTTTGAGACATGAGGCTTTGGGGTTTTGGGGACGGGGCGCTGCGCCTCAAATTTTGGGGACGGGACGGGGCACCTCGGCATTTTGGGAACAGGGCGCGTTGCCTCCAAATTTGGGGACACAAGCCATCGGGATTTTGGGACGAGGCGCGTCGGATTTTGGGGACGGGGCATGTCGCCTCGAAATTTGGGTTGCGTTACCTCAATTTTGGGACGGGGCGCCTTGGAATTTTGGGACCGGAGGCGTCAGAATTTGGGACACATCACCTCGGGATTTTGGGACACGAGGTGTTGGGATTTTGGGACGGGGCGCGTCGCCTCAAAATTTGGGATGCGTCGCCGGAATTTTGGGACGGGACGCATTGGAATTTGGGACGGGAGGCATCAAAATTTTGGGATGCGGTGCCTTGAATTTTGGGACAGGAGGCGTCGGATTTTGGGATGGGGCACCTCAAATTTTGGGACGCGTCGCGTTGGGATTTTGGGACACAAGGCATCAGGATTTTGGGGACTGTGCGCGTCGGATTTTGGGGATGGAGCGTGTTGCCTCGAAATTTGGGACCCGCCGCCTCAATTTTGGGACATGGTGCCTTGGAATTCCGGGACAGGGCGCGTCGGGATTTGGGGGCGCATTGGAATTTGGGATGGGAGGCATCGAAATTTTGGGACGTGACGCCTCGAAATTTTGGGACAAGACGCGTCGGATTTTGGGACGTGGTGCGTCAAAATTTTGGGACCCCTCGGGATTTTGGGGACGGGACGCATTGGAATTTTGAGGACGGGGATTTGGGGATGTGGCACCTCAAATTTGGATATGGGGCACCTCAGAATTTTGGGATACGTCACCTTGAATTTTGGGATGCATCATCACATCGGGATTTTGGGACATGAGGCATCGGGATTTTGGGACTGGGCTCATTGGATTTTGGGTGTGTTGCCTCGAATTTTGGGACAGGAGGCCTCGGAATTTTGGGATGCAGCACCTCAGAATTTTGGGATGGACGCGTCAGAATTTGGGACGGGAGGCGTCAAATTTTGGGACGCAGCACCTTAAAATATGGGATGGGGTGCGTCACATTTTGGGGACGGGGCACAGTGCCTTGGAATTTGGGGATGCGGTGCCTCGGAATTTGGGGACGTGTCGGGATTTGGGGACGCGGTGCCTCAAATTTTGGGACAGGAGGCATCAATTTTGGGACACCTTTAATTTTGGGACAAGATGTGTTGGAATTGGGACGGGAGGCGTCAGAATTTTGGGGACGGGGCACATCAGGATTTTGGAGATGGGAGGTGTCGGAATTTTGGGACGCATCACCTTGAAATTTGGGGACGAGACGCGTCCAAAAATTGGGGATGGGTCGCGTCGGAATTTGGGGATGCGGCACCTCGGAATTTTGGGAACAGGAGGTGTCGGGATTTTGGGAATGGGGGCATGTCGGAAATTTTGGGACGGGACACCTCAAATTTTGGGACAGGGCGCATCGGAATTTTGGGACGTGGCGCCTTGGATTTTGGGACACGAGGCATCGGGATTTTGGGACTGGGCACGTTGGATTTTGGGGACGGGGCGCGTTGCCTCGGAATTTTGGGACACGTCACCTCGGAATTTGGGAATGGAGGCCGTCCAAAAATTGGGGACACGGTGCCTTGGAATTTTGGGGCCGAGAGGTGTTGGGATTTTGGGACTGGGTGTGTTGAATTGTGGGGATATGGGGCGCATCACCTCGAAATTTGGGACACGTCACCTCAATTTTGGGATGGGGCGGAATTCGCCTCGGAATTTTGGGATGTGGTGCCTCGGAATTTGGGGACGGGGGCGTCGGAATTTTGGGATGCCTCAAATTTGAGGATGGGACAACTTGTAATTTTGGGGACGCGGCGCCTCGGGATTTTGGGATGGGATGTGCCGAAATTTTGGGTCGTGGCATGTCGGAATTTGGGACACGTTGCCTTGGGATTTTGGGACGGAGCACCTCAGAATTTTGGGGACACCTCGAATTTTGGGACAGGGGGGAGCGTCCACATTTGGGACAGGGGGACGCATCGGAATTTTGGGACGTGGTACCTTGGAATTTTGGGGACGTGGCGCCTCAGGATTTGGGGACGGGGCACATCGGGATTTTGGGACGCGACACCTCGAAATTTGGGACAGGAGGCGCATTGGAATTTGGGGGCGCCTTGGGATTTGGGCCGGGGCGCCTTGAAATTTTGGGATGCCTCAAATTTGGGGACGGTGCGCGTCAGGATTTGGGACGCGAGGCGGCACATCGGAATTCTGGGATGGGACCCATCAGCATTTTGGGACACGGCGCCTCCGAATTTGGGAACGGGAGGCATCAGGATTTTGGGAACGGGGCACCTTGGAATTTTAGGAGAGGGTGCCTTGGGATTTGGGGACGGGACACCTTGAATTTGGGGCCGTGTCGCCTTGGAATTTTGGGACAAGATGCGTCGGAATTTGGGATGGGAGGCATCGAAATTTTGGGATGCGGCGCCTCAACTTTTGGGATGGGCCACGTCGGATTTTGGGACCCAGCACATTGGGATTTGGGGATGGGGCGTGTGGGATTTTGGGGACGGGGCGCATCGCCTTGACATTTGGGATGTGGCGCCTCAATTTTGGGACACGGCACCTTGGATTTTGGGGACGGGGCACGTCTGGATTTTGGGATGGGGTGCATCAGCGTTTTGGGACACGGTGCATCAGAACTTGGGGACAGGGTGCCTCGGAATTTTGGGACAGGGTGCCTTGGGATTTGGGGACGGGACACCTCGAATTTGGGGCCATGTCGCCTCGGAATTTTGGGACAAAACGCATCGGAATTTGCGATGGGAGGCACCGAAATTTTGGGATGCGGCGCCTCAACTTTTGGGATGGGCCACGTCGGATTTTGGGACCCAGCACATTGGGATTTGGGGATGGGACGTGTGGGATTTTGGGGACGGGGCGCATCGCCTTGACATTTGGGATGTGGCGCCTCAATTTTGGGACATGGCACCTTGGATTTTGGGGACGGGGCGCGTCCGGATTTTGGGATGGGGTGCGTCAGCATTTTGGGACACGGCGCATCAGAACTTGGGGACATGGTGCCTCGGAATTTTGGGAACGGGAGGCATCAGGATTTTGGGAACGGGGCGCCTTGGAATTTTGGGACAGGGTGCCTTGGGATTTGGGGACGGGACACCTTGAATTTGGGGCCGTGTCGCCTCGGAA
The DNA here is from genome assembly GCF_963082525.1 of Nesoenas mayeri. Taxonomy (NCBI): domain Eukaryota; kingdom Metazoa; phylum Chordata; class Aves; order Columbiformes; family Columbidae; genus Nesoenas; species Nesoenas mayeri. Next base: position 295,902 of record NC_137567.1, on the reverse strand, counting down.
TTTTGGGACAAAACGCATCGAAATTTGGGATGGGAGGCATCGAAATTTTGGGATGCGGCGCCTCAACTTTTGGGATGGGCCACGTCGGATTTTGGGACCCAGCACATTGGGATTTGGGGATGGGGCGTGTGGGATTTTGGGGACGGGGCGCATCGCCTTGACATTTGGGATGTGGCACCTCAATTTTGGGACACGGCGCCTTGGATTTTGGGGACGAGGTGCGTCCGGATTTTGGGATGGGATGCGTCAGCATTTTGGGACGCGGCGCCTCGGAATTTTGGGACGGGAGGCATCGAATGGTTGGAAACGGTCCCTCTAAAGAGCTGAATTGCCCTTTTTCCCCTTGAAAATCAACTTTCCCACCTGCGCCCAAGGGGTGGAACGAGTTCCGTGTAATTTGGCGACACCTTAACGAGGATCTGTAATTAGCGCCCAAAGGCACCTCTGCCCCCAATATGGAGTTTACAACAGATTTCTGCCTCAAAACGAGGAATTTGTGCCTTAAATTTGTCCAAATTGCGCTCAGATTGTCGATGTTAATTATCAACGTTGCCACGTCGGTGCTAATTACCTTATTGCAAGAAACATCACAAAATAATCAATTAAAGTCACTTGCCGTTCAATCAATTGAATTAATCCTTTGAGTCCTGGTGTTCAGGACTTGTCAGGATCACCGATATATTCTTAATGTTCTTAAATTAAGCACAATATTAATTCCTGATATTTAGTACATTTGATCGCTGCTTAACGAAGAATTCGGTGACGAGGACAAGAATTAATTAAGAAAGATCTAAACTACCCATCGCTGTTATTTTAATGTATTTACGGAGACAATTCCCAACATTGTGCTGCTCCCAACCCCCCGGCGGGATCGTTTGTGCTGAATTGGGTGTAATTAGGGTTAATTAGGGCACCTGGGGGAAGGTGTTGCCCATGGGATAAAGTCTCATCTTTCCTTGATTTAAACCCCTCTTTTTCCTATAGAATCACTGGGAAAAAGGGTGATAATTAGATTTATTATCCTATTTCTAACAGAATTAAAGGTGAGAGCGCAGGATAAAGGTAAAAAGGACCTTTTGCTGCTCCGTCGCGGCCGGAAGAATCCGCTGTACAAACCCTATGGGGTTACAAGATTCCAGCTGGTTTGTGCTGCCGTGTTTGCATTGAGGGTTGGGTGGTTCGTTGAGGGTGTCATGGAGACACCCCAGTTGGACGCCTGTACCGAGTGCAGTGCCCCAGGGGTCTATATTATTCAGTATATCCATCAATGATTTGGATGAGGGAATAGAGAGTGTCACCCAGTTTGCTGGTGCCACCAAGCTGGAGCAGCGGTGACACTGGGAGCTGTGCTGCCATCAGAGACCTGGACAGGCTGGGGAGGAGAAATGCAATGAAACAGAACAAGTGTAGAGTGTTGATGTGGGCAGGAACAGCCCCAGGGTCCAGTATAGGTTGGGAAATTATATATTAGAGAGCAGCGTAGGGGAAAGGAAGCTGGGGGTCCTGGGGACAGCAGGGTGACCATGAGCCAGCACTGGGCCCTTGTGGCCAGGAAGCCAATGGGACCTGGGGGGGATCAGAAGGGGGTGGTCAGTAGGTCAGAGAGGTTCTCCTGCTCCTCTGGTCTGCCCTTTAGTTCATATACTATCAGGATATAGTTGGGGAACATATATATATGTACATGTATAATATATACAGCCATAGCACCCTGAGAACGCCCCATCTCATCTGATGTGGGAAGCTAAGCAGGGTCGGGCCCGGTCAGTGCTTGGATGGGAGACCAATGGTATCTGGGGTGGATTAGAAGGGGGTGGTCGGTAGGTCAGAGAGGTTCTCCTGCCCCTCTGCTCTGCCCTTGAAAAAAGGGTTTAGTTCTGATACTATCAGGATATACTTGAGGAACGTATACATATACATATATATAATATTTACAGCCATGGCACCCTGAGAACACCCAATCTTGTCTGATGTTGGAAGCTAAGCAGGGTCAGGCCTGGTTAGTACTTGGATGGGAGACCACTGGAAGACCAGTGGTACCTGGGGTGGATTAGAAGGGAGTGGTTGGTAGGTCAGAGAGGTTCTCCTGCCCCTCTGCTCTGCCCTTGAATAAAGGGTTTAGTTCAGATACTGTCAGGATATACTTGTGGAATATATATATGTAGACATATATATAGTCTATTCAGCCATAGCACCCTGGGAACGCCCCATCTCATCTGATCTGGGAAGCTAAGCAGGGTCAGACCCGGTCAGTGCTTGGATGGGAGACCAGCTGGGAACAACACTCCAGATGTGGCCTCCCCAATGCAGAGCACAGGGGGAGCATCACTGCCCTTGTCCTGCCAACTACGCCATTTTGGATCCAGGACAGGCCACCATTGGCCTTCTTGGCCACACTGGTGGCTCATGTTGAGCTTCCCGGCCATTAGTCCCCCCAGGTCCCTTTTGGCCACTCTGTGCCCAGCCCGGAGCGCTGCAGGGGGGTGTTGTGGCCACTTGGCCTTGTTGAACTTCATCCCATTGGGTTCGGCCCATTCTCCGGTCTATCCAGATCCCTCCTGCCTTCCAGCAGCTCCACACTCCCCCCAACTTGGTGCCATCATGATGGTCTCAATCCCCTCATCTAAATCATCGCTAAAGACCCAACACCGCCCCCTGGGGGACACCACTGGTGACATGCACCCCCATTCTCCCACACTCATATTGAGTACAGAAACTGCACAGTCGCAGTTCTGCAAGGAGAGATACACGTGCAAACATGCACAGGATATTACACGTGCTTATGTGGAAGCGCGGGAGGAAAATACACTCGTGATTAGGCGAGGATTAATTTATATATGTATTGAGCATGGAAAGTACGCATGCAAATGTGCACAGAAAGTATAAATACACGTGCAAATGTGGAAGCACGGGAGGAAAATACACTCACGATTAGGCGAGGATTAATTTATACATGTATTGAGCATGGAAGGTACGTGTGCAAATGTGCCCGGAAAGTATAAATTCACGTGCAAATGTGCATGGAATATTACACGTGCTTATGTGGCAGCGCAGGAGGAAAATACATTCGCGATTAGACGAGGATTAATTTATACACGTGCTCGTATTGAGCATGGAAAGTATGTGTGCAAATGTGCACGGAAAGTATAAATACACGTGTGAATGTGGAAGCACGGGAGGAAAATACACTCGTGATTAGGTGAGGATTAATTTATAGACGTGCTCGTATTGAGCACAGAAAGTACGTGTGCAAATGTGCGTGGAAAGTATAAATACACGTGCAAATGTGGAACCACGGAGGAAAATACACTCGTGATTAGGCGAGGATTAATTTATACACGTGCTTGTATTGAGCACAGAAAGTACGTGTGCAAATGTGCACGGAAAGTATAAATACACTTGCAAATGTGGAAGCACGGGAGGAAAATACACTCACGATTAGGTGAGGATTAATTTATACATGTATTGAGCATGGAAAGTACGTGTGCAAATGTGCACGGAAAGTATAAATACACGTGCAAATGTGGAACCACGGAGGAAAATACACTTGTGATTAGGCGAGGATTAATTTATACACGTGCTTGTATTGAGCACGAAAAGTACGTGTGCAAATGTGCATGGAAAGTATAAGTACACGTGCAAGTTTGGAAGCACGGGAGGAAAATGCACTCGTGATTAGGCGAGGATTAATTTATACATGTATTGAGCATGGAAAGTACACGTGCAAATGTGCACGGAAAGTATAAATACACTTGCAAATGTGGAAGCATGGGAGGAAAATACACTCACGATTAGGCGAGGATTAATTTATACATGTATTGAGCATGGAAAGTATAAATACACGTGCAAATGGGGAAGCACGGAGGAAAATACACTCGCGATTAGGTGAGGATTAACTTATATATGTATTGAGCATGGAAAGTACGTGTGCAAATGTGCACGGGAAGTATAAATACACGTGCGAATGTGGAAACACGGGAGGAAAATACACTCGCGATTAGGCGAGGATTTATTTAGACGTTCTCATATTGAGCACGGAAAGTACGCATGCAAATGTGCACAGAAAGTATAAATACACGTGCGAATGTGGAACCACGGAGGAAAATACACTCGCGATTAGGCGAGGATTAATTTATGTATATATTGAGCATGGAAGGTACGTGTGCAAATGTGCCCGGAAAGTATAAATTCACGTGCAAATGTGCATGGAATATTACACGTGCTTATGTGGCAGCGCAGGAGGAAAATACATTCGCGATTAGACGAGGATTAATTTATACACGTGCTCGTATTGAGCATGGAAAGTATGTGTGCAAATGTGCACGGAAAGTATAAATACACGTGTGAATGTGGAAGCACGGGAGGAAAATACACTCGTGATTAGGCGAGGATTAATTTATACACGTGCTTGTATTGAGCACAGAAAGTACGTGTGCAAATGTGCACGGAAAGTATAAATACACTTGCAAATGTGGAAGCACGAGAGGAAAATACACTCGTGATTAGGCAAGGATTAATTTATATGTGTATTGAGCATGGAAAGTACGTGTGCAAATGTGCACGGAAAGTATAAATACACGTGCGAATGTGGAAGCACGGGAGGAAAATACACTCGCGATTAGGCGAGGATTAATTTATAGACGTGCTCGTATTGAGCACGGAAAGTACGTGTACAAATGTGCACGGAAAGTATAAATACACATGCAAATGTGGAAGCACGGGAGGAAAATACACTCATGATTAGGCGAGGATTAATTTATATATATATTGAGCATGGAAGGTACGTGTGCAAATGTGCACGGAAAGTATAAATACATGTGCGAATGTGGAAGCACAGGAGGAAAATACACTCGCGATTAGGCGAGGATTAATTTATACATGTATTGAGCATGGAAGGTACGCGTGCAAATGTGTGTGGAAAGTATAAATACATGTGTAAATGTACACGGAATATTACGCATGCTTATGGGGAAGCGTGGGAGGAAAATACACTCGCGATTAGGCGAGGATTAATTTAGACGTTCTCATTGAGCACGGAAAGTACGTGTGCAAATGTGCACGGAAAGTATAAATACATGTGCAAATGTGGAAGCACAGGAGGAAAATACACTCGCGATTAGGCGAGGATTAATTCATACACGTGCTCGTATTGAGCACGGAAAGTATGTGTGCAAATGTGCACGGAAAGTATAAATACACGTGCAAATGTGGAAGCACGGGAGGAAAATACACTCCTGATTAGGCGAGGATTAATTCATACACGTGCTCGTATTGAGCACGGAAAGCACGTGTGCAAATGTGCACGGAAAGTATAAATACACGTGCAAATGTGGAAGCACGGGAGGAAAATACACTCCTCATTAGGCGAGGATTAATTTATAGACGTGCTCGTATCGAGCACGGAAAGTATGTGTGCAAATGTGCATGGAAAGTATAAATACATGTGCAAATGTGGAAGCACGGGAGGAAAATACACTTGTGATTAGGTGAGGATTAATTTATAGACGTGCTCATATTGAGCACGGAAAGTACACGTGCAAATGTGTTCAAACCATCTTTTGGGGACTATCTTATTTTTAGACGGTGTCAAAATGAGCGAAAGGTTGTGAAAATAGATCTTTGCTTAACAAATCGTCGTCGTAACATGACCCGGGATGACTTGGAGCTCTTAAATGTGGTTTGACGTTCTCTTCTGATCAAACGGTTTTGCTTTGAACCGATTTTACCATCCTCCAGGTTTTCAGCTGGTTTGGTTTTAATCTCGGGGCGGATTTAATTGCTTGAGAACGCCGCGTTTTGCCCACTTTGCAAACGTTTCTGGTTTCCTTTCGCTTTTCCCCGCTTGGTTTTGCGATGATCTTGGCTTATCCTCCATTCCTGGGCTCCCCGTCGGGATTTGGGGGGAAAAGCGGCTGTTTCGGGAGCCCCGAATTGTGCGGATGGTGAAAACACACAAAGAACGTGGGCGGGAGTCACCGCTAAACCGAGACTAAAGCTTCAGAGCCTAAAACATGCATCCCAAAATTCAACACTTAGATTTTTGTAGGTAGGAAAACGAGGCAAAAGAGCTTTTCCAAAGAGAATCATTGATAAGCCCAGCTTAAGACTGAGGTGAGTTTAGGCTCCGCATCTGAATATAGGATGATAATCCTGACTTTTTTAGCAGGAAATTGCCTTTTAGCTGTCAGTTTTAAGCCTGGTTATTGATCAGATACGCTGAGGTGTCCATCAAGAGCTTAGGTTTAAGCGTTGCCTCTTAAAACCAAGCTTAAAGGAGGTGGGTGACCCGTCTGTGGATTAAGAAACTCAAGATAAGTCCAGGAGCTTGTGGTGGAGGAAGAGTCACCATTTTGCTTTCCTACAAATGCTTAAAGTTTAAGCTGAGCTTAAAGTTAAAGTTTAAGGTCAGCTTAAACTTTAAAGCTGAGCTTAAAGTTAGTCAGAGCTGTTAAGCTGGGCCTTCTCTGGCCTCTTTCTGGACGTGCTGAATTCCTTTCGTAGGGGGCAAAATGTCGCATCTTCCGTATCCCTGAAAGTGAAATTAAAGTGTTTTTTTAATTGGTTTAATTAATTTATTGGCTCTAATACGCGAGGAGCTGGTTTTGGAGGATTTAACAGGTATTTAGTGCCTATTTAACGAGCGCAAACGACAGTAAATGACGTTGATATTAAAAAGACGTCGTTTGTGGTTACAATTGTCTTCCTACAAGCTTAAATTTTTGGTGATTTTGGGCAATTTGGGGTGATTTCCTTGAAAATCCAAAGCGGGAACAACGGATCAATCGCCGCTCTGGCCTCCAGGCGTTAAGGCACTAAGCTGGGCTTTGAAACACTTAAACCTGCGTTAAACCCAGGCCTTGGGACCGGCTTAAGCTGGGAAGGCCTTTCTGGGCTGGAAAGATCTTTTTGGGCCGTAATTCTGGATTAACGGGTGTTTCTTGTCCTTCCAGATCTTTCTTTCGATAGTCGCGTCGAAAATGAAGGTCAGAGGGTCGAGCTGGTGAAGAACCCAAAGGATCGACTCCCATTTCAGGTAATTCTTCTCAGTTTCAGTCCTTTGCCCACAAGTGGGAATTATCTTTATCGCCGGCGTTTCGGGGCAGAAACGGCTCTTTTTGGGGGTCAGCGGAGGGACCACAGGAATTAATTAATTAGAGCTGCGCTCGTTATCTCGGGCGCTTCAGATTGAGTTTGGTCCCGTACGAGCCGCAGCAAATGCATCCACGGATTGGCCAGATTTACCGATGGGGTTAAATGAACTTCCAGCTTCGTTAACGCTGGATCCAAGTTGATGGTCCTGATGCTTCGTTAGATGATGGATTCAAATCCGCTTTCCGGAGGGAGACGGTTCCGGCAGCGAAAATGGAGCCGTGGGTTGCACAGTGGACATCTGCTCCACCATGGATCTCCATGGGGACATGTGCTCCGTCATGGACTTCATGGGTGCAGGGACGTGTGCTCCATCGTGGACCTTCATGGGTGCAGGGACACGTGCTCCATCGTGGACCTTCATGGGTGCAGGGACACGTGCTCCATCGTGGACCTTCATGGGTGCAGGGACACGTGCTCCATCGTGGACCTTCATGGGTGCAGGGACATGTGCTCCATCGTGGACCTTCATGGGTGCAGGGACGTGTTCCATCATGGACTTCATGGGCTGCAGGAACATCTGCTCCACCGTGGTCTTCACCATGGGCTGCAGGAACATCTGCTCCACCGTGGTCTTCACCATGGGCTGCAGGAACATCTGCTCCACCGTGGTATTCACCATGGGCTGCAGGAACATCTGCTCCACCGTGGTCTTCACCATGGGCTGCAGGAACATCTACTCCACCGTGGTCTTCACCATGGGCTGCAGGAACATCTGCTCCACCGTGGTCTTCACCATGGGCTGCAGGGTGGACATCTGCTCCATTGTGGACCTCTGTGGGCTTTCAGGATGGACATCTTCTCCACCGTGGATATCTATGGGCTACAGGAACATGTCTTCCACCATGGTCTTCACCACAGGCTGCAGGGTGGATGTTTGCTCCACTATGGACCTCTGTGGGCTTCAGGATGGATGTGATCTTCACCATGGGCTTCAGGGTGAACGTCTCCACCATGGATCTCCATGGGGTGAAAGGGCTTTTACTCCACCATGGTGTTCACCATGGGCTTCAGGGTGGACATCTGCTCCACCATGGGTCTCCATGGGGTGAAAGGATGTGTTCCACCGTGTCCTTCACCGTGAGCTGCAGAGTGGATGCTTGGTCCACCATGAACCTCCATGGGCTTCAGGATGGACGTCTTCTCCACCATGGATCTCCATGGGCTGCAGGGACATCTGCTCCACCACGTTCTTCACCATGGGCTGCAGTGTGGATGTTCGCTCCACTATGGACCTCCATGGGCTTCGGGGTAGATGTCTGCCCCACCGTGGTCTTCACCATGGGCTTCAAGGTGGACGTCTCCACCATGGATCTCCATGGGCTTGTAGGAACATCTGCTCCACCACGTTCTTCACCATGGGCTGAGGAGTGGATGTTTGGTCCACTTTGGACCTGCGTGGGGTGAAAGGGCATCTGCTCCACCATGGTCTTCACCACGGGCTTCAAGGTGGACGTCTTCTCCACCACAGATCTCCATGGGCTGCAGAACATCTGCTCCGTGGGTTCCAGGGTGACCAACCAGCTCCACCGCGACCCTCTGGGTTTGGATGATGCTGGAGGGTGTTGGTGGGACCTCATATTCACATCACTTGTACTGGGGGCACCTCTTGATCCCACTTGATGGCAATTCAGCCCTTAAGCCTGGCTCAGCCCTTAAGCCTGGCTCAACCCTTAAGCCTGGCTTAACGCTCCAGCATTGGTTTAAATCACCCTTTGTGAACGGGGTGAAGGAGCCGCTCAGATATTCACCGACTCAACCCAACATGATTTCCGCGCCGGCTTCTACCCCCGCAATCCATAATGTTGGTGATAAAATGATGGATAAACCGCTTATCGCGTCATCGACCCCCTCGGGATCTCAGTGTGTAAGATATTAATTGATTAAAGTCGATTATTGTCCAAAATACATCGAAATGTTGGCCCCCCTTTTTGTCCCTCCCCCTCCCCCCCCCCCTTTTTGTGTACGTGTCCCCCCTTTATTGTGTGTCCCCCCCCCTTTATTGTGTGTCCCCCCCCCTTTATTGTGTGTCCCCCCCCTTTATTGTGTGTCCCCCCCCTTTATTGTGTGTGTCCCCCCCCTTTATTGTGTGTGTCCCCCCCCTTTATTGTGTGTCCCCCCCCTTTATTGTGTGTCCCCCCCCTTTATTGTGTGTCCCCCCCCTTTATTGTGTGTCCCCCCCCCTTTATTGTGTGTCCCCCCTCCTTTATTGTGTGTCCCCCCCCTTTATTGTGTGTCCCCCCCCCTTTATTGTGTGTCCCCCCCCCTTTATTGTGTGTCCCCCCCCCTTTATTGTGTGTCCCCCCCCTTTATTGTGTGTCCCCCCCCTTTATTGTGTGTGTCCCCCCCTTTATTGTGTGTGTCCCCCCCTTTATTGTGTGTGTCCCCCCCTTTATTGTGTGTCCCCCCCCTTTATTGTGTGTCCCCCCCCTTTATTGTGTGTCCCCCCCCTTTTATTGTGTGTGTCCCCCCCCTTTTATTGTGTGTGTCCCCCCCCTTTTATTGTGTGTGTCCCCCCCCCTTTATTGTGTGTGTCCCCCCCCCTTTATTGTGTGTGTCCCCCCCCTTTATTGTGTGTGTCCCCTCCCTTTTATTGTGTGTCCCCCCCTTTTTTTTGTGTCCCCCCTTTTTTGTTGCCCCCCCCTTTCCCTCCCCTGTTCCTCCCATTTTTTGCCCCCCCCTTTTTGCCTCCCCTTTATTGTGTTGTGTCCCCCCCTTTATTGTGTTGTGTCCCCCCCTTTGTTGCCCCACCCCCTTTCCCTCCCCCTTTCCCCCCCTTTTTGCCCTTATTTTTTTGGCCCCCCCCCCCCTTTTTTTTTGCCCCCCCCCCCCCCCACTCTATTTCTGCCCCGCCCCCCCTTTTCCAATCTGCCCTTAACAGCCGAATTTCAGGAAGGAATTTGCCCTGAGAGCAGAAAACCACCCACACAAACCTTCCCCATCGGTGCCGCTCCCACGGTCCCCCCGTCCGGCGCCTGGTGTCCGTCCCCCCGTCCGGCGCCTGGTGTCCGTCCCCCCGTCCGGCGCCTGGTGTCCGTCCCCCCGTCCGCCGCCGTACGTCCGTAACAGCCGATCCCTGTTGTTCCCAGCAGGCCCGGGACCCGAAGGCAGCTGTGCCTGCACCCGCAGGACATCGATGGACAAGCCAGGCGACCTCTGACCGCGCATCGGCTTCTGGGGCTAAATCCTATGGCAATGTATCCCACAAGGTACATTTGTTAGGCGAGAGCATCCCTTTAGTACCGGGCTTAGTAAAACCAGCGCCGAGCCCCAGATAGTTAAACCCGACGTCCAAAGCTCCAAATCTGCGCTGCTAGCGGTCGGTGTTGGGTTTAGACCAGCACCAACAACAAATTTAAGCGGGAGTTTAAGACTGATGTCAGGATTAAGACTTTGAGGTTTTATTAGCACTGGAGGCCCAAAGCGAATCGATGACCCCTCGATGAGAAACGTTTTCTTCCTCGTTTTCCTCCTCACTTTTCCCCCGTATCACTCGGAACTGGTGACTACCGAGGCTCTCGCACAATATAGAGTGATCTTTAATTAATAGCTGCGTGTTTTCTCTAATTTATAGCTGCGTTTCTTAAGCTTAAGACGGGCTACATGTGCTTTAGCTTATCTACCTAAAAATGATCCGTCTAAGTTATCGATTTATCTGCCTAAGGATGATTTATCTACCTAAGGATGATTTGTCTACCTATAGATGATTTTTATCTACCTAAGGATGATTTATCTACCTAAGGATGATTTATCTACCTAAGGATGATTTATCTACCGAAGGATGATCTTTGTAAAAATTATATCTAAATTTATATCTAAATTATATCCACCGCAATATTGTCTACCTAATTATCTGCCTAAACACGGTCAACCTAAGGATTAGCTACCGAAACAATCTACCTAATGTTATCTACCTAAATTATCTACTTAAAGTTATTATCCACCTAGACTGTCTACCTGAATTAGCTACCTAAAGATTATCTACTTAATTAACGACCTGGAGATTATCTACTTAAATTAACTACCTAAAGATTATCTGCTTAGATTAACTACCTAAAACTCAGCTCAGCGCGCACCCAAAAAGCAGATTTTTGGCGTTAAATTGGGGCGGTTGTTGCCACCGAGGAGCTGCCGAGCGTTGGCCAACACCAACTCAACTCCTCATGGTGTCGGCAAAGCCAACCTGGGGCGTTTGGCTCGTTAGAGCCTCGTTTAGAGTTAACGAAGACTCTTCATAGAGAATAAAGACTATTCATGGAGAGCGAAGACTCTTCATGGAGAATGTAGACTCTTCATGGAGAACGTTGTTGAGTAGATTATGTAAGAACAGGTCTAGAACAGCGTAGAATGTTCGTTACGTTTGGAACGTTGACATGATTTGTTGTGGCAACAGCGCTGTCGCTAAGGCCTGGTTGCCCAAGCTAGTCTGGTTGAGTTTCACCAGTTTAAGCTGAGCTTTGTACCCAAAGCCGTATTTGAGGTGCCCTCATGTCTCCACAGGGTGTCCGGTGAGGAATGCAATGGGATCAACAGCATGTCGACGGAAAGCGGCCCCGGAACGAGACTGAGGAACCTGCCGGTGATGGGGGATGGACTGGAGACCACCCAGATGTCCGCGGCGCAGTCGCAGGCTCAACCGCAGCCCGGCGGCGTGGTCGGCGTGAACCCCCCTCCACCGGAGACTTCCAACCCTAACAAACCCAAGCGTATGACCAACCAGCTGCAGTATCTGCTCAAGGTGGTGCTGAAGACGTTATGGAAGCACCAGTTTGCGTGGCCTTTCCAGCAGCCTGTGGACGCCGTCAAGCTGAACCTCCCCGTGAGTAGAGCTGGAGGGAGAGCGAACAGGGATGGAGACCGGGGGTGGATGAGGGGAGAGCTTCTTGCTCATCTTGGGGCTCAAAATGGCGCCAGAATTGCCTCAGGGCTCAAAATGGCGCCAGAATCACCTCAGGGCTCAAAATGGCGCCAGAATCACCCCAAGGATCAAAATGGCGCCAGAATCACCTCAGGGTCAAAATGGCACCACAATCACCTCAGGGCTCAAAATGGCGCCAGAATCGCCTCAGAGCTCAAAATGGCGCCAGAATCACCTCAGGGTCAAAATGACGCCAGAATTGCCTCAGGGCTCAAAATGGCGCCAGAATCACCTCAGGGTCAAAATGGCGCCAGAATCACCTCAGGGCTCAAAGTGGCGCCAGAGTCACCTCAGGGCGCAAAATGGCGCCAGAGTCACCTCAGGGCGCAAAATGGCGCCAGAATCACCTCAGGGTCAAAATGGCGCCAGAATCACCTCAGGGTCAAAATGGCGCCAGAATCACCTCAGGGCTCAAAGTGGTGACCCCAGGGGTGGCGAGATGACCTCAGGGCTCAAAATGCCACTAAAATGACCTCAAAACACAAAATGGCGACCTCAGGGATATCAGAATCACCTCAGGGCTCAACATGGGGCACCAGGGGCACCAACATCACCTCAGGGCCCAAAATGGCGCCAGAATCACCTCAGGGCTCAAAATGGCGCCAGAATCACCTCAGGGCCGAAAATGGCGCCAGAATCACTCGATCTTAAAGGTCTTTTCCAACCCAAATCATTTAACGATTCTCAATTAGCTGTTTTAAGACAAAACAGCTCTAAATATATAATCTATTACCCCGCCATTAAGCTATTTAATACCGTCGCAGCAGGAACGAGGACACGGAGAGCACCGATTCTTTATCAACGGACTTTCCAGCCCTTAATCTCCATAAAAACACATATTTGGGGTGATTTTTGCCTTCCCACACCCACAATCTCCCTCTTTGCCCTTTGCAGGATTATTATAAGATAATTAAAACTCCGATGGATATGGGAACAATAAAGAAACGCTTGGAGAATAATTACTACTGGAACGCTCAAGAATGTATCCAGGATTTTAACACCATGTTTACAAACTGCTACATCTACAACAAGGTACAAAACGATCCCGCGACACCGAAGTTATCAAAGAAATACTTAAAAATTGGGTCTGCGCTTCGTATTTTGTGACAAAGGCGATTTGAGGCTGGTTGGAAACTGGGATCTGGTGGGGGGCAAAGATTTCTGGTCTGATAGGGATGAGGTTTCTCATCTGTGGTAGGAATTGGGGTAAGGAAACCGGAGCCTCGAACCGTCGTTATCTGGAGATTAGGAAACCCAAATGTAACGATCAATACAGATGAGATCTCCGATCGAATAGAGATCAGATGTCTAGTCTAGAATAACTACAGATGTCTAGTCTAGAGTAACTACAGGTATCTAGTCTATAATACATCTGGATGTCTGGTCTAGAATAACTACAGGTGTCTGGTCTAGAAGACATCTCGATCTCTGGTCTATAATAACTACAGGCGTCTGGTCTAGAAGACATCTCGATGTTTGGTCTAGAATAACTACAGATATCTAGGCTAGAATAACTACAGATGTGTAGGCTAGACTGCATCTCGATGTCCGGTCTAGAATAACTACAGGTGTCTAGTCTAGACTACATCTCAATGTCCGGTCTAGAATAACTACAGGTGTCTAGTCTAGACTACATCTCAATGTCTGGTCTAGAATAACTACAGGTGTCTAGCCTAGACTACATCTCAATGTCCGGTCTAGAATAACTACAGGTGTCTAGTCTAGACTACATCTCAATGTCTGGTCTAGAATAACTACAGGTGTCTAGTCTAGACTACATCTCAATGTCTGGTCTAGAATAACTACAGGTGTCTAGTCTAGACTACATCTCAATGTCTGGTCTAGAATACAAATCGGTTTCTAATCCCAAACGCAAACCAGTTTCCAATCCAGAATGTGAACCGGTTTCCAATCCAGAGCACGGCTCGATCTCTAATCCAGAGCACGGCTCAATCTCTAATCTAGAGCGCAAACCAACCGATTTCTAATCCGGAGCACGTCTCGCTTTCTAATCCGGAACACACCTCAATTTCTAATCCAGAACACGTCTCACTTTCTAATCCGGAACACACCTCAATTTCTAATCCAGAACACACCTTGATTTCTAATCTATATTATAGATTAGATTAAGAAAGCCTGAACACAGCACTGTCTTAATCTGTAGATTAATAAAACCTGAGTGTAACACCATCTACAGCACAGTCTATAACACGGATTAGACTTCTGATCTAACCCAGATTTGATTTCTAATCTAGAACATAGATCAAGCAAACGGAAACATTGCACTCTATAGGTTTAAAAAGCCTGAAGGCAGCATCTGTAGCAGCAAACCCCTTTATTTATATCGAGATATATGTTTCCATATATACGTCTGGCTTAATTTGCCGTGTGTCCCTTTCCCGCAGCCAGGGGATGACATAGTCTTAATGGCGGAAGCTCTAGAGAAGCTTTTCCTGCAGAAGATCTCGGAAATGACGCAGGAGGAGACGGAAATCGTTATCGCGCAGACCAAGGGGAGGGGGCGCGCGAGGAAGGATCCAGGTACGGCCCCCGCGTCCATCCCGCCGTTAAGCCGGGCTTAGCGTGGCGCCTGGTTTGATCCGGACTCGACTTGGGGGGTTTAATGGGGGTGTTAGTTAAAGCCAAGCGTCGTTCCGGGTGTTCTCAGCGCCTCGTTTGATTGCGTTGAATGGCGAAGGGGAAGGGAAGAAAGGAAGGGGAAAGAAAGGGAAAAGGAAAAGGAAGGGAAGGGAAAAGGAAGGGAAGGAAAAGAGAGGCAAGGGGAAGGAAAAGGAAGGGAAGGGAAATGAAGGGGAAGGAAAAGGAAGGGAAGGGGGAAGGGAAGGGAAAAGGAAGGGAAGGAAAAGAGAGGCAAGTGGAAGGAAAAGGAAGGGAAGAGAGGGAAAAGGAAGGGAAGGGAAGGAAAAGGAAGGGGAAGGAGAAGGGAAGGAAAATGAAGGGAAAAGGAAGGGAAAAGGAAGGGAAGGGAAGGAAAAGGAAGGGGAAGGAAAAGGGAAGGAAAATGAAGGGGAAGGGAAAAGGAAGGGAAGGAAAAGGAAGGGGAAGGGAAGGGAAAAGGAAGAGAAGGGAAGGAAAATGAAGGGGAAGGGAAAAGAAAGGGAAGGAAAAGGAAGGGAAAGGGAAAAGGAAGGGAAGGAAATGGAAGGGAAGGAAAGGGAAAGGAAGGGAAGGGAGAAAAAGGAAAGGGAAGGGGAAGGAGAAGGGAAGGAAAGGGAAAGGAAGGGAGAAAAAGGGAAGGGGAAGGAGAAGGGAAGGAAAGGGAAAGGAAGGGAAGAGAGGAAAAGGAAAGGGAAGGGGAAGGAGAAGGGAAGGAAAATGAAGGGGAAGGGAAGGGAAAAGGAAGGGAAGGAGAAGGAAAAGGAAGGGAAGGAAAAGGAAAGGAACCAAAAGAAGGAAAGGAAAAGAGGGATTCCCCCTCCTGGGCCAGGGAAGGGGCCTTAGGCCTGAGCTCGAGCTTTTTCCGGGCAGGTCTTGTTACCGTTTTTGGCTCCGTTTTGCCCAACGAGCCATCAAAACAACCCTCACGAAGGAAAAACGCGGCCGGTGTTCATCCCCGTTCGGTTCCTCGAGAGCCGCAAGTCGGCCATTAAAACAACACGAACCTTCATCGAGCAGCCTCGTTCCAAAACACTTAATTGCTTTTCCCCTCCAATTAACGCCGTTTGAAGCGCGCAACCATTTCCTCTGTGTTTTCTCTCGCCAGTGACATCCAAACCGGGATCATCGGCCGTTCCCAACGCCACCCCGGCCTCCTCCCCGGCGCAGCCGCCGCCGCAGCCCCTGGCGGCGCCGCCACCGCCGCACCCCTTCCCCCCCGTCACCCCCGACCTCATCGTCCCCGCGCCCGTGATGACGATGGTGCCTCCGCAGCCGCCCGCGCCGGCCCCCCCGGCCCCCGCGCCGCCCGCCCCAGCCCCCCAGCCCCTCCAACCGCACCCGCCCGTCATCCCCACGCCCGCCCAGCCCGTCAAGGTGAGTCTTCCCTTCATTACCTTAACGACACGGGCGCAATGACCCAAAAATCCATGTTTTGCCAATGATTCTTTGCGTTGAGTGGAAAAGGTGCTGCGGTGGCTCTCTGAGCCGGCCTAAAGTTAAACTTGACTCATAGCGCCTGCTTAAAACCTTCCTTGAGCTTTGCGCGACTCAAGGGTTCAGTCTTGACTCGCGCCATTGACTTTTGTTGGTGGAGATGAGATAATCACAGAATCCCAGAATGTCGGGTTGGAAGGGACCTCAAAGCTCATCCATCCAACCCCCCGGAGCGGGAACACCCAGCTGAGGTGACACAGGAACGTGTCCCTGTCCTTGAACTTGAACTGAGGGGGCAGAACTAGACGCACTATTCCAGATGTGACACACTATTCCAGATGTGGCCTCCCCAGGGCAGAGCAGAGGGGCAGGAGAACCTCTCTGACCTACTGAGCACCCCCTTCTAATCCCTGCCAGGTCCCATTGGCTTCCTGGCCACAAGGGCCCAGTGCTGGCTCAGCCCACAGCACCCGCTATTCCCACCTGGTCTCCCATCCAAGCACTGACTGGGCCCGACCCTGCTTAGCTTCCCAGATCAGACAAGATGGGGCATTCCCAGGGTACTATGGCTGTATATATTATATATGTATATATGTGTGTTCCCCAAGTATATCCTGATAGTATCTGAACTAAAGGGCAGAGTAGAGGGCCAGGAGAACCTCTCTGACCTACTGACCACCCCCTTCTAATACACCCCAGGTACCATTGGTCTCCCATCCAAGCACTGACCGGGCCCGACCCTGCTTAGCTTCCCACATCAGATGAGATCAGGTGATCTCAGGGTGCTATGGCTGCATATATTTTATATATATATGTTCCCCAAGTATATCCTGATAGTATCAGAACTAAACCCTTTTTTCAAGGGCAGAGCAGAGGGGCAGGAGAACCTCTCTGACCTACCAACCACCCCCTTCTAATCTCCCCCAGGTCCCATTGGCTTCCTGGCCACAAGGGCCCAGTGCTGGCTCATGGTCACCCTGCTGTCCCCAGGTCCCTTTCCCCTACACTGCTCTCTAATATATAATTTCCCAACCTATACTGGACCCTGGGGCTGTTCCTGCCCACATCAACACTCTACACTTGTTCTATTTCATTGAGTTTCTCCTCCCCAGCCTGTCCAGGTCCCTGATGGCAGCACAGCTCCCAGTGTCACCGCTGCTCCAGCTTGGTGGCACCAGCAAACTGGGTGACACTCACTCTATTCCCTCCACCAAATCATTGATGGATGTACTGAATAATATAGACCCCTGGGGCACTGCACTGGATCCAGGCCCCAACAGGACTCTGCCCCATTGCCCACAACTCTCTGGCTTCTTCCCTCCTGGTTTTTACGTAGAGCTTAACAAATCTCGGTATTAGTGTTGGAGCCCAAGCGCCGGCAAATCCGGCGAGAAACGCGACACCGGGTGTAAAATTGCCTTTGTCCTTTGTTTTGTAGACAAAAAAAGGGGTGAAGAGGAAAGCAGACACCACGACCCCCACCACCATTGACCCGATCCACGACTCCTCGTCGCTCCCCGCCGAGCCCAAAGCCACCAAATGCGGCCCGCGGCGGGAGAGCAGCCGCCCGGTAAAGCCGCCCAAGAAGGACGTTCCCGACTCCCAACAACACGCGGCGGAGAAGAGCAGCAAGATCTCGGAGCAGTTGAAATACTGCGGCGGGATCATCAAGGAGATGTTCGCCAAGAAACACGCAGCCTACGCTTGGCCATTCTACAAACCCGTGGACGTGGAGGCGCTGGGGCTGCACGACTATTGCGACATCATTAAACACCCCATGGATCTGAGCACCATCAAGGTAAGTCGGACGTTCGGGGCGGACAGACGGACAAAACTACTCAATACATACAAACCAACCCTGTTATTATTCAAACCCTAGAGAACGGAAACCACAGGAATGCGGAGATTTGATTTAAAACACCATTTTTGCAGCTTTTCTGCCCAAATCGGGCTTGTCTTAAGCACACGTAGTTCCCTCCACTTCCAAATCGCTTTGTTTTGATGAGCGGCTGCAAATTAATCACCCTCGAAATTCCCCTCGAAATGTTAATTAATCATCGCGCTCGTTGCGTTTGCAAATTGCAACATCGTCCCAGTTTGCCCTCAAAATGCTCATTTTTCGTTCCAAATCTGAACTTTTAAGTCAGGAAACCTTAATTCCTTACGTCAAAATGCACGGCTTTTTAGTTATCAATTATTAATTCGTTATTTTGAAGGTTTTAAGTTTAATTACCAAATGCTAAATGGCGATTTAGAAGTTGTGAGTTTTTTAGTTACCGAACCTCAATTCGTTATTTTGAAGTCGTTAATATTTTAGCGACCAAACGTTAATTTACGATTTAGAAGTTGTTATATTTTAGCTACCGAACCTTAATTGATGATTTTGAAGTCGTTAATGTTTTAACTCCGACTCCTTCGCCCACGTTGGGTTTGGTTTTAAACCCTTGATGCTGTTCAGAAGGAAACGACATGTTCTCTGTGACTCCTTTGGGTCAAAACCAACCAATTTTGGTCAAAAGAAAGACTCATTTTGGTCAAACTACTAATTTTGGTCAAACGTGCCATTGTTCTTTTGACCCAAATTAGTTGTTTTGTTGCCCAAAATCAGTCGCTTTTGACCAAAATGAGTCATGGAGCGCACATCGGCCTCTTCTGAACCGCATCGAGGACGCCCGTAGGCTGCTCTAATCTTCATAAACCATCTGCAATCCTTCATTTGACCCAAATTAGTTGTTTCTTTGACCCAAATTAGTTGTTTCTTTGACCCAAATTAGTTGTTTCTTTGACCCAAATTAGTTGTTTCTTTGACCCAAATTAGTTGTTCCTTTCACCCAAACTAGTTGTTCTTTTGACTAAAATCTGTCATTCCATTTAGGGCCCTGAGGTGATTCAGGCGCCATTTTGACCCTGAGGTTATTCAGGCGCCATTTTGAGCCCTGAGGTGATTCAGGCGCCATTTTGAGCCCTGAGGCGATTCTGGCGCCATTTTGAGCCCTGAGATGATTCTGGCGCCATTTTGAGCCCTGGGGTGATTCTGACGCCATTTTGATCCCTGGGGTGATTCTGACGCCATTTTGATCCTTGGGGTGATTCTGGCGCCATTTTGATCCTTGGGGTGATTCTGGCGCCACTTTGATCCTTGGGGTGATTCTGGCGCCATTTTGATCCCTGGGGTGATTCTGACGCCATTTTGATCCTTGGGGTGATTCTGGCGCCATTTTGATCCTTGGGGTGATTCTGGCGCCACTTTGATCCTTGGGGTGATTCTGGCGCCATTTTGATCCTTGGGGTGATTCTGGCGCCATTTTGAGCCCTGAGGTGATTCTGGCGCCATTTTGAGCCCTGAGGTGATTCTGGCACCATTTTGATCCTTGGGGTGATTCTGGCGCCATTTTGAGCCCTGAGGTGATTCTGGTGCCATTTTGAGCCCTGAGGTGATTCTGGCGCCATTTTGATCCTGAGGTGATTTTGGGGCCATTTTGAGCCCTGAGGCGACTCTGGCGCCACTTTGATCCCTGAGGTGATTTTGGGGCCATTTTGATCCCTGAGGTGATTCTGGTGCTATGTTGATCCTTGGGGTGATTCTGATGCCATTTTCATCCCTGAGGTGATTCTGGTGCCATTTTGAGCCCTGAGGTGATTTTGGGGCTGTTTTGAGCCCTGAGGTGATTCTGGCGCCATTTTGATCCTTGGGGTGATTCTGGCGCCATTTTGAGCCCTGAGGTGATTTTGGGGCCGTTTTGAGCCCTGAGGTGATTCTGACGCCATTTTGATCCTTGAGGTGATTCTGGCGCCATTTTGAGGCACTTGGGGGTCGCTCCTTGGTTCTCCTGCCCCTCTGCTCTGCCCTGGTGAGGCCACATCTGGAATAGTGTGTCACATCTGGAATAGTGTGTCCAGTTGTGGCCCCTCAGTTCAAGGACAGGGACATGTTCCTGTGTCACCTCACCTGGGCGTCCCTGCTCCACAATGGATGATTTTCGAGGTCCATCCAGCCCCTGCCATGCTGTGATTTGCACCTTTTCTCTCCCATTTAGTCCAAACTGGAGAACCGGGAGTACCGAGACGCTCAGGAATTCGCCGCCGACGTGCGACTCATGTTCTCCAACTGCTACAAATACAACCCGGCCGACCACGAGGTGGTGGCCATGGCGCGGAAACTGCAGGTAAGGCTGCGATCTGTCCACTCGCCGCCTATTTATCCAGCCTAAAACCCATCAAATAACACCAAAATTGGTCAACGTGGTGGATAACGGTGCAAAAACTCATCCTTTTTGCCATGGAAGTGATGCAACATGGCCCTCGCTCCGCCCAATTAGCCTCTTTAAACTCATTATTTCATCCTTTTTTGTGTCCTTTGAGGGTATAGGGAGGGAAAGCGTGGCTCCAAAATGATGCTTTTTCGCCCAAAAAACACCTAGGGGGGAGGGGGGGATTAGAAGGGGGTGGTCAATAGGTCAGAGAGGTTCTCCTGCCCCTCTGCTCTGCCCTTTAGTTCAGATACTATCAGGATATACTGGGGGAACATATATATATATAATATATGCAGCCATAGCACCCTGAGATCACCTGATCTGGGAAGCTAAGCAGGGTTGGGTCCGGTCAGTGCGTGGATGGGAGACCAGTGGTACCTGGGGTGGATTAGAATGGAGTGGTCAGTAGGTCAGAGAGGTTCTCCTGCCCCTCTACTCTGCCCTTTAGTTCAGATACTATCAGGATATACTTGGGGAACACATATATATACACATATAATATATACAGCCATACAATGGTGAGAACGCCCCATCCCATCTGATCTGGGAAGCTAAGCAGGGTCGGGCTCGGTCAGTGCTTGGATGGGAGACCACTAGAAGGCCAATGGTATCTGGGGTGGATTAGAAGGCGGGTGGTCAGTAGGTCAGAGAGGTTCTCCTGCCCCTCTACTCTGCCCTTTAGTTCAGATATTATCAAGATATACTTGGGGAACATATGTATATATATATATATATATGTATATACATACATACATATATGTGTATATATATATGTATATACATACATATATATATATATACACATATATAATATATATAGCCATAGCACCCTGGGAACGCCCCATCTTGTCTGATGTGGGAAGCTAAGCAGGGTCGAGCCCGGTCAGTGCTTGGATGGGAGACCAGGTGGGAATAGCGGGTGCTGTGGGCTGAGCCAGCACTGGGCCCTTGTGGCCAGGAAGCCAATGGGACCTGGAGGGGATTAGAAGGGGGTGCTCAGTAGGTCAGAGAGGTTCTCCTGCCCCTCTGCTCTGCCCTGGGGAGACCACATCTGGAATAGTGTGTCACATCTGGAATAGCGTGTCCAGTTGTGGCCCCTCAGTTCAAGTTCAAGGACAGGGACACGTTCCTGTGTCACCTCAGCTGGGTGTTCCCACTCCTGGGGGTTGGATGGATGAGCTTTGAGGTCCCTTCAACCCCTGACATTCTGGGATTCTGTGATTCTGTGAATTAATTAATAAAAAAGCCCCAAAACTTAACGCACGCTCCACAAAATCATCTCAATTCCGTCTTTTCTTATTAAAGAAATAATTTATTTGTGTTTAATAACTTCATTGGGACATGTGTGATACAAACCAGACGGCCCCGGAGTCCCCTATCAAGAAGCATCATTTGCTGGTGATAATCACTTTCTGATTCACGGAAAACAATAATTAGGTTATAAATAATCACTAATTATAGTGATTCAGTGATAATTACAGCGTGTGCGTCCGTTGTCCCAAATTGGTGCCGTTCCTGGCAAATCTCGTCTATTCCTCCCGTGTTTTCCGCTCGTTTTCACTGAAATTTAAGCCCAAGCGCGTCGATGAATTTAATGGTGTTTCTAATTAATTTAATGGCGTTTTTAATTAATTAAACGGCATTTTTGAAACAAATTTAAGCAGCAAAATATCTCCGGCGCCCGGAAAAGGGAAAAAAAACCCCGAATTAAAGTGGGAGGAGTTGAGCCCATTCATGAAGTGGCAACTTGGGGGGAAACGTGGGGGATTGGGTGCAAGTGGCACTTGGTCCCTTCAAGGAACCGGCAAAATACGCTATAACGTTTCCTTGAGATGAAATCAGTGGTGCTGAGGGATAGAACCGGGTCTAAATGGAGCCAGGCTGTCAGTAAAGCCAGGTCTAAATGCAACCAGGATGTATATAAAGACAGGTCTAAACACAAGCAGGTTACAACACAACTAGGTTGTAAATAAAACCAGATCTGAACACAACCAGGCTATAAATAAAACCAGGTCTAAACACAACCAGGTTAAAACACAACCAGGTTGTAAATAAAACCAGATCTGAACACAACCAGGCTATAAATAAAACCAAGTCTAAACACAACCAGGCTCTAAACGCAACCAGGCTGTCAATAAAACCAGGTCTAAACCAGACTCTAAACACGACCAGGCCGTAAGTAAAAGCAGGTCTAAACACAACCAGGCCGTAAGTAAAACCAGGTCTAAACACAACCAGGCCGTAAGTAAAAGCAGGTCTAAACACAACCAGGCCGTAAGTAAAAGCAGGTCTAAACACAACCAGGCCGTAAGTAAAAGCAGGTCTAAACACAACCAGGCCGTAAGTAAAAGCAGGTCTAAACACAACCAGGCCGTAAGTAAAAGCAGGTCTAAACACAACCAGGCTGTAAATAAAGCCAGGTCTAAACACAACCAGATCTAAACATAACCAGGCTGTAAATAAAGCCAGGTCTAAACACAACCAGGTCTAAACATAACCAGGCTGTAAATAAAGCCAGGTCTAAACACAACCAGGCTGTAAATGAAGCCAGATCTAAACACAACCAGGTTAAAACACAACCAGGTTGTAAATAAAACCAGATCTAAACATGACCAGGGTGTAAATAAAACCAGATCTAAACACAACCAGGCTGTAAATAAAACCAGGTCTAAACACAACCAGGTTTTAATACAATGAGGTCTAAATACAACCAGGCTCTAAATAAAACCAGGTCTAAATACAACCATCTCTAAACACAACCAGCCTTTAAACACAACCAGGTCTAAGTAGGACCAGGCTCTGAATAAAACCATCTTGGAGACCATGAAAACTCCAGGAGAGTTGGAGGTTTTGAGGGTGGGACCCCCCATCACCGACCCTGGTGTCACTGACCTCCCATCACCGACCCTGGTGTCACTGACCCCCCATCACCAACCCCGGTGTCACCGACCCCGGTGTCACTGACCCCCCATCACCGACTCCGGTGTCACCGACCCGGTGTCACTGACCCCCCATCACCGACCCTGATGTCACCGACCCCCCATTACTGACCCCGGTGTCACCGACCCGGTGTCACTGACCCCCCATCACCGACCCCGGTGTCACCGACCCCAGTGTCACCGACCCTGGTGTCACCGATCCCGGTGTCACCGACCCTGGTGTCACTGACCCCTCATCACCGACCCTGGTGTCACTGACCCCGGTGTCACCGACCCCCCATCACCGACCCCAGTGTCACCAATCCCGGTGTCACCGACCCTGGTGTCACTGACCCCCCATCACCAACCCTGGTGTCACCGACCCCCCATCACCGACCCCGGTGTCACCGACCCCGGTGTCACCGACCCCAGTGTCACCGAGCTGGTGTCACCAACCCTTGTGTCACCGACCCCCCCATCACCGACCCCAGTGTCACCAATCCCGGTGTCACCGACCCTGGTGTCACTGACCCCCCATCACCGACCCTGGTGTCACCAACCCTGGTGTCACCGACCCCGGTATCACCGACCCCGGTGTCACCGACCCTGTCCCCATTTCTCCCCCATTTTCCAGGACGTGTTCGAGATGCGTTTTGCCAAGATGCCGGATGAGCCCGAGGAGCCGGCGGTTCCGGCCTCGTCGCCGGCCGCGCTGCCCCCGCCCGCCAAGGCCACCGTCCCGTCCTCCAGCGACAGCAGCAGCGACAGCAGCAGCGACAGCGACAGCTCGTCCGACGACTCGGAGGAGGAACGCGCCCAGCGCCTGGCCGAGCTGCAGGAGCAGGTACGCGCGGCCCCGGCGCTCGACTTGGCGCCGGTTGTGTCGCAAAATGGTTGGGGAACGCAGAGGAGTTGGTGGTGGGGTGTGTGTGTTCCGGGGGGACACACGAGAGGGGTTGCGAGGGTGGGAATTGGCTGCCTGTGGTTGGGTGGGGAATCCAGAGCGGGAAGGAGAATCTGAGTGGGCAGGACAAGGCAGGAGAATCTGGAGCAGGCAAGAGAATCTGGAGCAGGCAGATTAATCTGGAGCGGTCAGGAGAATCTGAGTGGGAAGGAGAATCCGGAGCAGGACAGAGAATCCAGAATGGGCAGGACAAGGCAAGATAATCTCGAGTGGGCAGGAGATTCCAGAGCAGGCAGATTAATCTGGAGAGGTCAGGAGAGTCTGAGTGGGAAGGAGAATCCGGAGCAGGCAGATTAATCTGGAGCGGTCAGGAGAATCTGAGTGGGAAGGAGAATCCAGAGCGGGCAGGAGAATCTGAATGGGAAGGACAATCCGGAGCAGGCAGATTAATTTTGAGGAGGAAGGAGAATCCAGAGTGGGCAGAAGAATCCAGAATGGGCAGGACAAGGCAAGAGAATCTGGAGTGGGCAGGAGATTCCAGAGCAAGCAAGAGAATCCGGAGCGGGCAGGAGGATCCAGAGCAGACAGGAGAATCCGGAGCAGGCAAGAGAATCCAGAGTGGGAAGGAGAATCAGCACGCAGGAGAATCTGGAGCAGGCAGAAGAATCCAGAGTGGGCAGGACAAGGCAGGAGAATGCGAAGCAGGTAGATTAATCCGGAGCGGACAGGAGAATCTGAGCAGGCATATTAATCCGGAGTGGCCAGGAGAATCTGAGTGGGAAGGAGAATCCAGAGCAGGCAGAGGAATCCAGTGTGGGCAGGACAAGGCAGGAGAATCCGGAGTGGTCAGGAGAATCCAGAGTGGGAAGGAGAATCAGGAGCACACAGGAGAATCTGGAGTGGGCAGAAGAATCCAGAGTGGGCAGGACAAGGCAGGAGAATCCAAGCAGGCAGATTAATCCGGAGTGGGAAGGAGAATTTGGAGTGAGAAGGAGAATCCCGAAGGGGCAAGAGGATCCAGAGTGGGCAGGACAAGGCAGGAGAATCTGGAGTGGGCAGGAGATTCCAGAGCAGGCAGATTAATCCGGAGTGGGCAGGAGGATCTGGAGTGGGAAGGAGGATCCAGAGCAGGCAGGACAAGGCAGGAGAATCCAGAGCAGGCAGATTAATCCGGAGCGGGCAGGAGAATCTGGAGCAAGCAGGAGAATCCCAAACAGGCCAGACTCTCCTCAGCTGCATCTCCTGCATCCTTCCCGTTAGCACCGCTAATTAAAGCATCGTTAGCGCTGACGAAGGGAGCAGCCGCTTCTCCCTTAGAATCGCTCCAGAGCGGTTTGTCTCCAGCTGCAGCGGGTGGTGCTTTAATCCACATAAACCAGCGCGCCGAAAAGCTGGAAAAATTAATAGTAATTAATATAAAAAGTGAGCATTTGGTAATTGAGAACCAAAGTTAATTACTACGGGGATAAGGGCGTTAATTGGTGTGTGTTTGGCAGCTGAAGGCCGTGCACGAGCAGCTGGCGGCTCTGTCCCAGCCCCAGCAGAACAAACCAAAGAAAAAGGAGAAAGACAAGAAGGAGAAAAAGAAGGAGAAGCACAAAAAAAAGGAGGAGCTGGAGGAGGCCAAGAAGAGCAAAGCCAAGGAGCCGCCCACCAAAAAGCCCAAGAAGAGCAACAGCACCAGCAGCACCTCCAGGTGAGCCCTGACTGCTCCCGGTACCGGCAGGGACGCCCATCGGCCATTGCTGGGGCTTAAACTGAGCTTTGGGTGTCTAAGAGCAGCTTAAACTGAGCTTTGGGTGTCTTAAGAGCGGCTTAAACTGAGCTTTGGGTGTCTAAGAGCGGCTTAAACTGAGCTTTGGGTGTCTTAAGAGCGGCTTAAACTGAGCTTTGGGTGTCTTAAGAGCGGCTTAAACTGAGCTTTGGGTGTCAAACAGCGGCTTAAACTGACCTTTGTGTGTCTAAGAGCGGCTTAAACTGAGCTTTGGGTGTCTAAGAGCGGCTTAAACTGAGCTTTGGGTGTCTAAGAGCGGCTTAAATTGAGCTTTGGGTGTCTGAGAGCATCTTAAACTGAGCTTTGTGTGTCTAAGAGCGGCTTAAATTGAGCTTTGGGTGTCTGAGGGCAGCTTAAACTGATCTTTGAGTGTCGAACAGCAGTTCAAATTGAGCTTTAGGTGTCAAACAGCAGCTTAAACTTAGCTTTGGGTGTTTGACAGCAGGTTGAGCTCAGCTTTGGGTGTGTAACAGCAGTTTAAACTGAGCTTTGGATGTCTAACAGCAGCTTAAACTCAGCTTTGGGTGTCTAACAGCAGGTTGCGCTCAGCTTCGGGTGTCTAACGGCATCTTAAACTGAGCCTTGGTTGTCTAACAGTAGCTTAAACTCAGCTTGCGGTGTCTAGTAGCAGTAGCGGGTTGAACTCAGCTTTGGTTGTCTAAAAGCAGCTTAAACTGAGCCTTGGGCATCTAGCAGCAGGCTAAACTCAGCTTTGGGTGTCTAACAGCAGATTAAACTCAGCTTTAGTTGTCTAGCAGCAGGTTGAGCTCAGCCTTAGGGGTTTAACAGGAGGTTGAACTCAGTTTTGACTGTGTGGCATCAGGTTAAGCTCAAATTCAGGTGTATAACAACGTGTTGAGCTCAGATTTATTGCCTGACATGAGCCTGAGCTCAGTTTACTGCATCCCAACCTCACGGTCAAGCTTACTGCTGAGCTCACGGTTGAGCCTTAAGCTCAAGCTTTCAGTGCCAAAGCTGCACATTTCCAGGACGAAAATTAAAAATATTAAATCCCAACTGATTTAGTGGTAAAACCTCAGTGGTTAGACCTGAGTGGCTGACATCAGCTTGAGCTCAGCTTACTGCTGAGCTCACGGCTGAGCATGAATTAAGCTCAAGCTTTCATTGCCTAAGCTGCACCTTTCCAGGACACAAGTTTAAAATACTATATTCTGAGTGTTTTAGTAGTTAAACCTCAGAGATTAGACCCGAGTGGCCAACATCAGCTTGAGCTCAGCTTACTGCATCCCAGCCCCCCTCAGCTGAGCTTTCAGTGCCAAAGCTGCTCCTTTCCAGGCCAAAAACTCAGAAATACTAAATCCCGACTGATTTAGTGGTAAAACCTCAGCGTTAGATCTGAGTGGCCGACATCAGCTTGAGCTCAGCTTACTGCTGAGCTCACGGCTGAGCATGAATTAAGCTCAAGCTTTCAGTGCCTAAGCTGCACCTTTCCAGGATGAAAATTAGAAATATTAAATCCCGACTGATTTAGTGGTAAAACCTCAGTGGTTAGACCTGAGCAGCCAACATCAGCTTGAGCTCAGCTTACTGCATCCCAACCGCTGAGCTCACGGCTGAGCATGAATTAAGCTCAAGCTTTCAGTGCCTAAGTGCACCTTTCCAGGATGATTCTGAGTGTTTTTAGGCATTAAACCTCAGCAGTTAGACCCGAGTGGCCAACATCAGCTTGAGCTCAGCTTACTGCATCCCAACCCCACAGCTGAGCTTTCAGTGCCAGAGCTGCTCCGTTCAATCAAAAATACTAAATCCCGAGTGGTTAAATCTGAGCTTAGACCCGAGTGGCTGCTTGGGGATGTTAGGCCGGGTTTATTTTAACACTGCTCCTTGTTTGAAGTAGTAAGAAGGAGGCTGCGGTGCCCAAGAGCAGCAAAGCGGCGCCGGCCTACGAGTCGGAGGAGGAGGAGAAGTGCAAACCCATGTCGTACGAGGAGAAGCGGCAGCTGAGCCTGGACATCAATAAACTCCCTGGTGAAAAGTTAGGCCGGGTTGTGCACATCATCCAGTCCCGGGAACCCTCGCTTAAAAACTCCAACCCCGACGAGATTGAGATCGATTTCGAGACCCTCAAACCCTCCACCCTGCGCGAACTCGAGCGCTACGTCACCTCCTGCCTGCGCAAGAAGAGGAAAGCCCCGGGTAGGTCAGGCTTAAACGCGGGTTTAGTCTTTCAATACATTGTAAATCTATTGTAAAAATACTTTAAATACATATTTTTCTAATTAATATCAATAAGCAATTTGCTGTTTTTCCGCCGCCTCCTCAGATCAACATGTTGGTGCAGCTTAAAACAAAAAAAAGGGAGTTTTTAGGCCCGGATTAAACGCCTGGCTGGGCCTAAGGAGGAGATATGCCTGGTTTTAGGCCGGCCTAAAGTGGCTGGGTAAAGCCAGACCTGCTGGGATTAAGCACATGGCTGGACTTAAGGAAGAGAAGACCCCACTGGTCTTAGGCCAAACTAAAACTGCGGTCTAAAGCCAGACTTTTTTACCCCGGAGGGGTTTAGGACAGGCTTAAATCCCATGGGATGGTGACACAAGGGACAGACGCCCCTAGTGAAAAAACATCACTCCAAAGCCTTGGAGACCCCGCTAAGTCCGGCCTAGTGTAGGCCAGCAACAGAAATAAGCAGAGACATGGGTTTAAAGCTTGGCTTAGCCCATCTCGGGGAGACTAATTACCCCTTAACGATGTCATTATGGTCTCGTTGCAGCGGAGAAGGTGGACGTGATCGCCGGCTCCTCCAAGATGAAGGGATTCTCCTCCTCGGAGTCTGAGAGCACCAGCGAGTCCAGCTCATCTGACAGCGAAGATTCAGAAACAGGTTAGACGCGGCTTATTTAATGACTTAAGTCCTAGACCTGCCTTCTGTATAAATAAATACGTTTTCATTCCTGTCTCGGTCTTTTAATTCTTACTCGAGAACGGAAAAGCCAAACCCGCTGGTTTTGCCGCGTGTTTGGGCTTGACATGGACGCCTTGGCGGTTCTTAAGCCAGACACAGTGATTTTTCATAAGCTTTGCCTTGCTGAACTTAGGCCTGAGCATGGGAGCCTAAACCCAGCGAGCTCATTGGCTGCTTAATGACCTAGATTGGTGGTTTTAGGAAAACGCCATATTTTCCCTCAAAGGAGAGACTTAAACTGAGGAAAAAAATGGGGGTTTATGGCAAAAACTCGCTGTTTCTCCCTCCTTGGGCTCAAATTAGGCTGAGCTTATGTTCTTGTTAATCATTAAGCTTTTCCTTGCAACCGTTCCCTCTGTGGATTTGGGGATGCAAAGTTTGTGCCACCGCTTAAAACTGGTTTTACCTCCCAGCTGCTCACTCAGCTCACACTGCGGAGGTTAAGCAGAGCTTATCCAAGTTAGGCTAATGTTGAGGTTGGGGAGTTTTGATGGGGAAGAGCAAAACCTGCCGTATTTATGCTCTTCAGTGAGTTTTAGCCAATTTAGCTTGATTTAAACCAAAATAGACCGCAGTGCTGGGGTTTAGCCAGCCCAGCTTATCGTGCCTCCTTGAACTTGGCCCACCCCAAATCTGGAGTTTTAATCCCGGTTTTAAACCCAGCCGATCCAATCTACCCCACTAAACCCGTCCCGTACAAATCCCCAAATTGCGTTTTGTTTCAATTTCACTGGTTTTTCCCCCAAAAAACCCAGGGGGTGGATTTCAGGGAATCAAAAATGGGAATTATGGGATGCGCCAGCGCTAATTAAAACCCCCAAAAGCGCCCCAAAATTGCCCAAAATGCTGGTTTTTTGCACGTTTCTCCCCAAAAGGTGGCTGGGAGATGTAGAGGAGCACGAGTCGCCATTGAGTTTGGGGCTTAATTAAGACAATTAATCTCTTTAATCAATTAATTCCCAGGGCCGATGGGTTTCTGCTCCCTTCAACCATTTCTTTCCTCCCTTTCTGATAAAAATCTTTATAAATTCTCATTAAAAACCTCAAATTTGCCCCAAATCGCGATATCTCCATCCTCGTATCTGCACCGTTAGCGTTCAGTCACTTTTAAGCTGGACTTTAAGACTTCTTAAAGACCTTTTAAGATGCTTTCAGATAGTTTTACACTGTTTAAAGACCCTTTAGGTGCCTTAAGATGATTTAAAGACCTTTTAAGATACTTTAAGACCTGTTACTCTCAGGTTTAATTTGCAGGCACCTGAGTTTAACTTAAAGGTTTAACCTGCAGGTTTAATTCCCAGATACCCGGGTTTAAATCACAGGCAGCCAGGTTTAATTCCCAGATACCCAGGTTTAAATCACAGGCACCCAGGTTTAATTCCCAGATACCCAGGTTTAAATAACAGGCAGCCGGGTTTAATTCCCAGATACCCAGGTTTAAATCACAAACACCCGGGTTTAGTTCCCAGATACCCAGGTTTACATCACAGGCAGCCGGGTTTAATTCCGAGGTACCCAGGTTTAATTCCCAGATACCCAGGTATAAATCACAGGCAGCCGGGTTTAATTCCGAGGTATCCGGATTTAATTCCCAGATACCCAGGTTTACATCACAGGCAGCCAGGTTTAATTCCCAGATACCCAGGTATAAATCACAGGCAGCCGGGTTTAATTCAGATATACCCAGGTTTAAATCACAGGTACGCGGGTTTAAATCACAAGCACCTGGGTTTAGTTCCCAGATACCCAGGTTTAAATCACAGGTAACCGGGTTTAATTCAGATATACCCAGGTTTAAATCACAGGTAACCGGGTTTAATTCAGATATACCCAGATTTAAATCACAGGTAACCGGGTTTAATTCAGATATACCCAGGTTTAAATCACAGGCAGCCGGGTTTAATTTCCATATACCCAGGTTTAAATCACAGGCAGCCCGGTTTAATTTTCAGATACCCAGGTTTAAATCACAGGTACCTGGGTTTAATTCAGATATACCCAGGTTTAAATCACAGGTAACCGGGTTTAATTCAGATATACCCAGGTTTAAATTACAGGTAACCGGGTTTAATTCAGATATACCCAGGTTTAAATCACAGGTAACCGGGTTTAATTCAGATATACCCAGGTTTAAATCACAGGTAACCGGGTTTAAATCAGATATACCGGGGTTTAAATCACAGGTAACCGGATTTAATTCAGGTATACCCAGGTTTAAATCATAGGCACCCGGGTTTAGTTCCTAGATACCCAGGTTTAAATTACAGGTAACCGAGTTTAATTCAGATATACCCAGGTTTAAATCACAGGCAGCCGGGTTTAATTTCCAGGTACCCAGGTTTGAATCACAGGTACCCAGGTTTAAATCAGATATGCCCAGCTTTAAATCACAGGTAACCGGGTTTAATTCGGATATACCCAGGTTTAAATCACAGGTACCCAGGTTTAATTCCCAGGTACCCAAGTTTAAATCACAGGTACCCAGGTTTAAATCACAGGTACCCAGGTTTAATTCCCAGATACCCAGGTTTAAATCACAGGCACCCGGGTTTAGTTCCCAGATACCCAACAACCATCTTCAGTGGTGAAGAGCTTCATCCTTTGGTTGAGTTGGCCAAGCCCGTTGTGTCTACAAAGTCACCGGTGCCACCGGGTGATCCCTGGGACCATCGTGACTTTGCCATCATCTCCATTGGCTTCGTCTTCTTGGTGAAGACGTCTCCAACCAACATGAAACGCCATTGGGGTCAGAGATGGGACGGGACTTCTTGGTGTCATTGAGGAGACGCCGGTAGAGACGTTGAACCACTCAACGCCAAATGTGACCCAACAACCATCTTCAATGGTGAAGAGCTTCATCCTTCAGTTGGGTTGGCCAACCAAAGTCTCCGGTGCCACCGGGTGATTCCTGGGACCATCTTGGCTTTGCCATCATCTCCATTGGCTTCATCTTCTTGGTGAAGACGTCTCCAACCAACATGAAACGCCATTGGGGTCAGAGATGGGACGGGGCTTCTTGGTGTCACTGAGGAGACGCCGGTAGAGACATTGAACCACTCAACGCCAGATGTGACCCAACAACCATCTTCAATGGTGAAGAGCTTCATCCTTCAGTTGGGTTGGCCAACCAAAGTCTCCGGTGCCACCGGGTGATTCCTGGGACCATCGTGGCTTTGCCATCATCTCCATTGGCTTCGTCTTCTTGGTGAAGACGTCTCCAACCAACATGAAACACCATTGGGGTCAGAGATGGGACGGGACTTCTTGGTGTCATTGAGGAGACGCCGGTAGAGACGTTGAACCACTCAACGCCAAATGTGACCCAACAACCATCTTCAATGGTGAAGAGCTTCATCCTTCAGTTGGGTTGGCCAACCAAAGTCTCCGGTGCCACCGGGTGATTCTTGGGACCATCTTGGCTTTGCCATCATCTCCATTGGCTTCGTC
Organism: Nesoenas mayeri; assembly: GCF_963082525.1. Classification (NCBI taxonomy): domain Eukaryota; kingdom Metazoa; phylum Chordata; class Aves; order Columbiformes; family Columbidae; genus Nesoenas; species Nesoenas mayeri. The sequence goes on along the minus strand of NC_137567.1, from coordinate 263,566 downwards.
TTCTTGGCGAAGACATCTCCAACCAGTGTAAAATGCCATCGGGGTTGGAGATGGGACGGGACTTCTTGGCGTCGTCGAGACGCCGGTAGAGACATTGAAGAACTCAACACCAAATGCGACCCAACAACCATCTTCAACGGTGAAGAGCTTCATCCTTCGGTTGGGTTGGCCAAGCTCGTTGCGTCTCCAAAGTCACCGGTGCCACTGGGTGATCCCTGGGACCATCGTGGCTTTGCCGTGGTCTCCATTGGCTTTGTCTTCTTGGCGAAGATGGGACGGGGCTTCTTCTCGGTGCTCTTGGTGTGTGGGGAGATGCCAAACCACGCCACGCCAACCGTAACCCAACAGGTGTCTTTGACAGTGAAGAACTTTGTCCTTTGGCTTGGCGGGTGGGAGGAGACAACGGGTCCAGACCCACGGACACCCATTGGGACTCATGGAAACCCATCGGGAGCCACGGGCACCCATCCAGACCCATGGACACCCGTCCTGACCCATGGACACCCATCTGGGCCTTGGGGACCTTGGACACCAATCCGGGCCCACGGACACCCATCCAGATGCATGGACACCCATCCGGACCCATGGACACCTGTCTGGACCCACAGACACCTATTGGGACCTACGGACACCCATCTGGATCCGTGAACACCCGTCCAGACCCATGGACACCCATTCTGACCCATGGACACCCATCTGGATCCATGGATACCCATCTGGACCCATGGACACCCATTGATACCCACGGGCACTCATCTGAATCCACGAACACCCATCTGGACCTTGGACACCTATCCGGACATACAGACACCCATCGGGACCCATGGACACCCATCTGGCTCCATAAACTCCCATCTGGACCTATGGGCACCCATCTGGACCCACGGACACACATCCGGACCCACGGATACCCATCCTGACCCATGGACACCCATCTGGACCTTGGACACCCATCCCAACCCACGGACACCCCTCTGGATCCTTGAACACCCATCTGGACCTATGGACACCTGTCTGGACCCAGGGACACCCATCCAGACCATGGACACCCATCCAGACCATGGACACCCATCCAGACCCATGGACGCCCATCCGGACGCATGGACACCCATCCAGACCTTAGACAACCATCCAGACCCATGGACACCCGTCTGGACCCATCCGGACGCATGGACACCCATCCAGACCCATGGACACCCGTCTGGACCCACGGGTGCCCGTCTGGACGCATGGACACCCATTCAGACCAGCGGACACCCATCTGGATCCATGAACACCCATCCGGACCCAGGGACACCCATCCGGACCCAGGGACACCCATCTGGCCCCATGGACACCCATTGGGACCCACGGACACCCATCCGGACCCAGGGACACCCATCTGGCCCCACAGACACCCATTGGGACCCACGGACACCCATCTGGATCCATGGACACCCATTGGGACTCAAGGGCACCATCCAGACCCATTGGGACCCCCACACACCCCCCAAATCCGTGACCCCGCAGTTCGGGGGTTCCCACCCCACAGGCTCAAATCCTTTGCCGTATTTAAACCCAAACATTGCCGGCGGATGAACAGGAGCCCGATTGGTCCCTTCTTCCCTCCCTTCTCTTTTTTGGGTGATTTTTCCCCAAAACCCCTTATTTTTTCACCATTTCAGCCTCAAAGTGTGAAAAACGGCCCCTCCTGCTGAGTTTCTCATCAGCTCGAGCAAGAGTTTATTGGTTTTTGGGTCTTTCTTCACCCAAAATGCGCCGGTGTGGGCGTGGGGCGCGACGGGGCCGAGCGGCAGCGCCGCCGTTCTAACGCTTGCTCTGTTCCCCTCTTGTTTTTTGGCAGAAATGGCACCGAAATTGAAGAAAAAAGGGCATTCGGGGCGAGAGCAGAAAAAGGTGAGTGACGCGGTTAGCGGGCGGGAAGGCGGTTGTGGCCGGGTTGGGGGTTTGGTGACCAGAAAAAGGGGATTTGGGACCAGAAAAGGGGGTTTTGGTGACTCATATTGTGACCAAAAAGGTTTTTTGGTGATCCAGAAAGACGCTTTGGTGACCAGGGGTGTGTTCGGTGACACATTTTGGTGACCAGGGGATGTTTCGGTGACACATTTTGGTGACTGGGGGGTGTTCGGTGACACATTTTGGTGACCAAGGGGTGTTTCATTGACACATTTTGGTGACCAGGGGATGTTTCGGTGACACATTTTGGTGACCAGGGGATGTTTCGGTGACACATTTTGGTGACTGGGGGATGTTTCGGTGACACATTTTGGTGACTGGGGGATGTTCAGTGACACATTTTGGTGACCAGGGGGTGTTTGGTGACACATTTTGGTGACCAGGGGGGTGTTTGGTGACACATTTTGGTGACCAGGGGTGTGTTCGGTGACACATTTTGGTGAACGGGGGTTGTTTCAATGACACATTTTGGTGACTGTGACGGTGTTTTTATGACCATGAGGGAATTTTGGTGACCGGGAAGATGTTTCAGTGACACATTTTGGTGACTGTGAAGGTGTTTTTATGACCATGAGGGAATTTTGGTGACCAGGAAGATGTTTCGGTGACACATTTTGGTGACCAGGGTGGTGTTTCAGTGACACATTTTGGTGACTGTGAAGGTGTTTTTATGACCATGAGGGAATTTTGGTGACCAGGGGGTGTTTGGTGACACATTTTGGTGACCAGGGGGGTGTTTGGTGACACATTTTGGTGACCAGGGGCGTGTTCGGTGACACATTTTGGTGAACGGGGGTTGTTTCAATGACACATTTAGTGACCGTGAAGGTGTTTTTATGACCATGAGGGAGTTTTGGTGACACATTTTGGTGACTGTGAAGGTGTTTTTATGACCATGAGGGAATTTAGGTGACCATGGGGGTGTTCGGTGACACATTTTGGTGAACGGGGGTTGTTTCAATGACACATTTAGTGACTGCGAAGGTGTTTTTATGACCATGAGGGAATTTTGGTGACCGGGAAGATGTTTCGGTGACACATTTTGGTGACCAGGGCGGTGTTTCAGTGACACATTTTGGTGACTGTGAAGGTGTTTTTATGACCATGAGGGAATTTTGGTGACCAGGGGGGTGTTTGGTGACACATTTTGGTGACCAGGGGTGTGTTTTGGTGCCCAAAAAGATGTTTTCAACAACTCAAGGCTGTTTCCTCCCTCCCTCAGCATCACCACCACCACCACCAACCTGCGCAACAACCGCCGCCACCGCAGCCCCCGGCGCCGCCGCAGCCGCCTCCGCCGCAACCGCTGCCGCAAGCGCTGCCCCCCCAGCAGCCGCCGCCGCCGCCGCCCGTCCCCCAACAACAACCCCCCCAACCCATGAAATCGTCCCCTCCGCCCTTCGTCCCCGCTCAAGTCCCCGGGGTCCTGGAGCACCCGCTGCCGGGGAACATGTTCGACACCATGACGCATTTCAGCCAGCCCATCCTGCACCTCGCGCAGCCCGACATGGCGCCGCACCTGCCGCAGCCGCCCGAGCACAGCACTCCGCCGCACCTCGGCCAGCACGCCGTGGTGTCCCCGCCAGGTGGGCGATGGAGACGGGGTGGGTGGGGAGGGGGGGGATGGGATCTGTGTGGGGTGGAATCCAGGACAATGGGTGGAAAAGACACTCAAGGTTGAGTCCAAACATAAGCAAACTGTGGCCATTTTGAGCCCTGAGGGGATTCTGGCGCCATTTTGAGCCCTGAGGTGATTTTGGCGCCATTTTGATCCCTGAGGTGTTTCTGGCGCCATTTTGATCCCTGAGGTGATTCAGGCGCCATTTTGATCCCTGAGGTGATTCTGGCGCCATTTTGATCCCTGAGGTGATTCTGGCGCCATTTTGAGCCCTGAGGTGATTTTGGGGCCATTTTGATCCCTGAGGTGATTTTGGGGCCATTTTGACCCTGAGGTGATTCTGACGCCATTTTGAGCCCTGAGGTGATTCTGGCGCCATTTTGATCCTTGAGGTGATTTTGGGGCCATTTTGATCCCTGAGGTGATTTTGGGGCCATTTTGACCCTGAGGTGATTCTGGCGCCATTTTGATCCCTGAGGTGATTCTGGCGCCATTTTGAGCCTTGAGGTGTTTCTGACGCCATTTTGATCCCTGAGGTGACTCTGGTCCCATTTTGATCCTGAGGTGATTGTGGTGCCATTTTGATCCCTGAGGTGACAACCCAACCCCACCCCCACAATTCGCGGTTCTCCCTCCTCACTCACCCCTATCCCACCAACCCCACCATTACCCCCACACCCCTAACCCAGTATTCCCCATATCAAAGCCCCGTTCCTCACATCCCCGCCATGTCCCCCTCTCTCTCCCCAGCTTTGCACAACGCTCTGCCTCAGCAGCCCTCCCGGCCCAGCAACCGCGCCGCGGCGCTGCCCCCGAAGCCGTCGCGCCCGCCCGCCGTGTCGCCGGCGCTGGCCCAGCAGCCGCTGCTCCCGCAGCCGCCGCTGCCGCAGCCGCCGCAGGTGCTGCTGGAGGACGAGGAGCCGCCGCCGCCGCCGCACCACAACCTGCCTCTGAGCGCCAGCCAGATGCAGCTCTACCTGCAGCAGCTGCAAAAAGTGCAGCCGCAGACTCCGCTTCTCCCTTCAGTGAAGGTCCAGTCGCAGCCGCCGCCGCTGCCGCCGCCGCCGCCGCCGGCTCACCCCGCCGTGCAGCAGCTGCAGCACCAGCCGCCGCCGCGGCCCCTGCACATGCAGCCCCTGCCCTTCCCGCCGCACCTCCCGCAGCCGCAGCCGCCGCCGCCGCAGCAGCACCCGCCCCCGCAGCCGCCCCCGCCGCCGCCGCCGGCCAAGCCGCAGCAGGTCATCCAGCACCACCCGTCGCCGCGGCACCACAAGCCCGACCCCTACGCGACCGGTGAGCGGGAGGCGGCGCTGGAGACGCGGGTGGGGGCGCGGGGCGGAGGGGACGCGCCGGTGGGCGCGGAGGATGCACCGGTTCACCGGGGCATGGGGGAACCGCGCGGCAGGGCCCGTTGCCACGGCGAACCGCAGGGTTGTGAGGAAATGGAGTGCTCGAGTGACTCGGTTTTGAGGGTCTGGAGGTTTGAGGATCTTGAGGAACTCAAGGATCTCAAGTTCTTGAGAGTATCAGGTGTCCGAGCATCTTGAATGTCTCGATTTGAGCGTCTTGATGTTTCAAGATCTTGAGGAACTCCAGGATCTCAAGTTCTTGAGAGTATCAGGTGTCTGAGCATCTTGAATGTCTCGATTTGAGCATCTTCATGGTTCAGGATCTTGAGGAACTCAAGGATCTCAAGTTCTTGAGAATATCAGTTGTCTGAGCATCTTGAATATCTCAATTTGAGCATCTTCATCGTTCAGGATCTTGAGGAACTCAAGGATCTCAAGTTCTGGAGAGTATCAGGTGTCTGAGCATCTTGCATGTCTCGATTTGAGCATCTTGATGTTTCAAGATCTTGAGGAACTCAAGGATCTCAAGTTCTGGAGAATATCAAGTGTCTGAGCATCTTGAATGTCTCGATTTGAGCGTCTTGATGTTTCAAGATCTTGAGCTACTCAAGGATCTCAAGTTCTTGAGAGTATCAGGTGTCTGAGTATCTTGAATATCTTGATTTGAGCGTCTTGATGTTTCAAGACCTTGAGGAACTCCAGGATCTCAGGTTCTTGAGAGTATCAGGTGTCTGAGCATCTTGAATATCTTGATTTGAGCATCTTGATGTTTCCAGATCTTGAGGAGCTCCAGGATCTCAAGTTCTGGAGAATATCAAGTGTCCGAGCATCTTGAATGTCTCGATTTGAGCATCTTCATGGTTCAGGATCTTGAGGAACTCAAGGATCTCAAGTTCTTGAGAATATCAAGCGTTTGAGGATCTTGAATATCTCGATTTTGAGGGTCTTGGGGTTTCAAGACCTTGAGGAACTCAAGGACCTCAAGTTTTTAGAATATCAAGTATTGGATCAACTTGTTTTCGAGGATCTTGAGGTTTTAAGATCTTGAGGAACTCATGGATCTCAAGTTTTGGAGAATATCGAGTGTTCAAGCATCTCGTTCTTGAGGATCTCGAGGTTTCTAAATCTTTGAGGAACTCATGGATCTCAAGGTTTTGAGAAGATCAAGTGTCTGAGCATCTTGAATGTCTTGGTTTTGAAGGTCTTGATGTTTCAAGATCTTGAGGAGCTCAAGGATCTCAAGTCGTTGAACATATCAAGTTTTTGAGGACCTCAGAGTTCTCAGATCTTCGAGGAACTCAAGGATCTCACAATTATGAACATGTCAAGTGTCTGAGGACCTTCAGTATCTCATTTCTGAGGGTCTTGAGGTTTTAAGATCTTGAGGAACTCCAGATATTTTTAGAATATTGAGTGTTTGAGCATTTCATTTTTGAGCATCTTGAGGTTTCAAGATCTTGAGGAACTCAAGGATCTCAACTTTTTGATAATATCAAGCATTTGAGGATCTTGAATGTCTCATTTTTGGGGATCTTGAGTTTTTAAGATCTTGAGGAATTCCAGGATCTCAAGTTTTTAGAATATCAAGTATTGGATCATCTTGTTTTCAAGGATCTTGAGGTTTCAATATCTTGAGGAACTCCAGGATCTCAAGTTTTTAGAATATCAAGTATTGGATCATCTTGTTCTTGAGGATCTTGAGGTTTCTAAATCTTTGAGGAACTCATGGATCTCAAGGTTTTGAGAAGATCAAGTGCCTGAGCATCTTGAATGTCTCGGTTTTGAAGGTCTTGATGTTTCAAGATCTTGAGGAGCTCAGGGATCTCACATTTTTGAACACGTCAAGTGTCTGGGGACCTTCAGTATCTCATTTCTGAGGCTCTTGAGGTTTTAAGATCATGAGGAACTCAAGGATCTCAAGTTTTGGAGAATATCGAGTGTTCAAGCGTCTCGTTCTTGAGAATCTCGAGGTTTCAAGATGATGAGGAACTCAAGGATCTCACATTTTTTAACATGTCCAGTGTCTGAAGATCTTGAATCTTTAATCTTTGAGGATCCTGAGGTTTTGTGATCTTTGAGGAACTCAATCTCAAGTTTTTGGGGATCTAGGACCTCATTTGTGAGGAACGAGGGTCTCAGGTTTTTTAGGAACTTGGGGATCTCAAGTCTTTGAAGAATTAGAGGGTCTCAAGATTTTGAGAATATTCCGTATTTGAGGATCTTCAGGATCTCAAGTATTTGTGGATCTTGAGGTTCTCAAATCTTTGAGAAACTCAAGGACTCAAGTTTTTGAGGAACTCAGGGACCTTGTTGGTTGGTTTAGGAGATCCCGGATCTCCGTGGTGTCCATGGGCTCAGTGGTGCCACCACTGACGTTCCCAATGGAGAACATCTCTGGCCAAGATAATGTGACCATGGGACTCAACCTTCACGGTTGGCTTGAGAGATCCCAGATCTCCATGATGTCCATGGGCTTGGTGGTGCCACCATCTATGGTCCCAATGGAGAACATCTTTGGCCAGGACAACATGACCATCACGCTCAACCTTCACGGTTGGTTTGGAGATCCCAGATCTCCATGATGTCCATGGGCTTGGTGGTGCCACCACCGATGGTCCCAATGGAGAACATCTCTGGCCAGGACAACATGACCATCACGCTCAACCTTCACGGTTGGTTTGGAGATCCCAGATCTCCATGATGTCCATGGGCTTGGTGGTACCACCACCGATGGTCCCAATGGAGAACATCTCTGACCAGGACAACATGCCCATGGTTCTCAACCTTCACTGTTGACTTGAGAGATCCCAGATCTCCATGATGTCCATGGGCTCGGTGATGCCACCACCGATGGTCTGAATGGAGGACATCTCTGGCCAGGACAACATGGCCATGGGGCTCAACCTTCACGGTTGGTTTGGGAGAACCTGGATCAATCTCCATGATGTCCATGGGCTCGGTGGTGCCACCACTGACGTTCCCAATGGAGAACATCTCTGGCCAAGATAATGTGACCATGGGACTCAACCTTCACGGTTGGCTTGAGAGATCCCAGATCTCCAGGATGTCCATGGGCTTGGTGGTGCCACCATCTATGGTCCCAATGGAGAACATCTTTGGCCAGGACAACATGACCATCACGCTCAACCTTCACGGTTGGTTTGGAGATCCCAGATCTCCATGATGTCCATGGGCTTGGTGGTGCCACCACCGATGGTCCCAGTGGAGAACATCTCTGGCCAGGACAACATGACCATCACGCTCAACCTTCACGGTTGGTTTGGAGATCCCAGATCTCCATGATGTCCATGGGCTTGGTGGTACCACCACCGATGGTCCCAATGGAGAACATCTCTGACCAGGACAACATGCCCATGGTTCTCAACCTTCACTGTTGGCTTGAGAGATCCCAGATCTCCATGATGTCCATGGGCTCGGTGATGCCACCACCGATGGTCTGAATGGAGGACATCTCTGGCCAGGACAACATGGCCATGGGGCTCAACCTTCACGGTTGGTTTGGGAGAACCTGGATCAATCTCCATGATGTCCATGGGCTCGGTGGTACCACCACCAGCATTCCCAATGGAGAACATCTCTGGCCAAGATAATGTGACCATGGTGCTCAACCTTCACTGTTGGCTTGAGAGATCCCAGATCTCCATGATGTCCATGGGCTTAGTGGTGCCACCATCTTTGGTCCCAATGGAGACCATCTCCAGCCAGGACAACGTGGCCATGGGGCTCAACCTTCACTGTTGGCTTGAGAGGTCCCAGATCTCCATGATGTCCATAGGCTTGATGGTACCACCACCAGCATTCCCAATGGAGAACATCTCTGGCCAGGACAGCGTGGCCATGGGGCTCAACCTTCACGGTTGGCTTGAGAGATCCCAGATCTCCATGATGTCCATGGGCTTGGTGGTGCCACCACCAATGGTCCCAATGGAGAACATCTCTGACCAGGACAACATGCCCATGGTTCTCAACCTTCTCTGTTGGTTTGGAGATCCCGAATCTCCACGATGCAACAGGGGCCGTTTTGTCACCAACAACGTTACTATCGAACCAGCAACGTCGTGTTGACACCCCAACGACCACCCCCGTTCGCTCGCGGCGGCGCGCGGCGTTTTCGGGTGACGTTTGGACGCTGCCGGCCGCTTTAACTGATGGATGCCAAACCGTTCGCAGGTCACTTGCGGGAAGCCCCTTCCCCTCTCATGATGCATTCCCCACAGATGCCGCCGTTCCAGGGCTTGGTCCACCAGTCGCCACCTCAACAAACCATCCAGCCAAAAAAACAGGTAAAACCACCATAACCACGCAACTCCCGGCGCCGAAACTCACCGGGGATCGGAGCGGGGAGGGGAAGGGGTTCCATCGCCTTTTTCCGACCCGTTTTTGCGGGTTTCGGGCCCGTTTTTGACGCGTTTCTCCCCGCGGCAGGAGATGCGAGCCGCCTCGGTGGTGCAGGCGCAGCCGCTGGTGGGGAAGGAGGAGAAGATGCACTCGCCCGCCGTGCGCAACGAGACCTTCAGCCCCCCGCTGCGGCAGGAGCCGCCCAAGCACCCCGAGGGCGGCAAAGCGCCCGCGCACGGCCCGCAGCGTGAGTCGGGGGGCTGGGACCCCCAGCGGCCCCCTTTTGGGGGACCGACACACCTCCCCGGCACCCCCAGTTTGGTGGATGAGATTCCCCGTCACCCCAAATTATAGCGTCCGCGATGGCGTCTCTCCCTGTTTTGGTGCCTGAGAACCCATCGCCCCCATTTTGATGGTGGAGACCCCGTCACCCCAGTTTTGGTGCCTGAGACACCCCAGATTTGATAGTGGAGACCCCATCACCCCCATTTTGATGGTGGAGACCCCGTCACCCCAGTTTTGTGCCTGAGACACCCCAGATTTGGTAGTGGAGACCCCATCACCCCCATTTTCATGGTGGAGACCCCGTCACCCCAGTTTTGTGCCTGAAACACCCCAGATTTGGTAGTGGAGACCCCATCACCCCCGTTTTCATGGTGGAGACCCCATCACCCCAATTTTAGTGTCTGAGCCCCCCATCACCCCAGTTTTGATGGTGGAGACCATATCACCCCAATTTTGGTGGCCGAGCCCCCCATCACCCAGTTTCTATAGTAGGGACCCTCATCACCCCCAAATTTGGTGGCTGAGACACCCCCAGTTTTGATACTGGAGACCCCATCACCCCATTTTCATATTGGAGACCCAATCACCCCAATTTTAGTGCCTGAGACCCCACCACCCAAGTTTTGGTGGCTGGGACCCCCAGCGGCCCCCTTTTGGGGGACCGACACACCCCCCCGGCACCCCCAGTTTGGTGGATGAGATTCCCCGTCACCCCAAATTGTAGTGTCCGCGATGGCGTCTCTCCCTGTTTTGGTGCCTGAGAACCCGTTTTGATGGTGGAGACCCCATCACCCCAATTTTGGTGCCTGAGACACCCCAGATTTGATAGTGGAGACCCCATCACCCCCATTTTGATGGTGGAGACCCCATCACCCCAATTTTGGTGCCTGAGACACCCCCATCACCCCCAGATTTGGTAGTGGAGACCCCATCACCCCCATTTTGATGGTGGAGACCCCATCACCCCATTTTCATGGTGGAGACCCCATCACCCCAATTTCAGTGCCTGAGACCCCATCGCCCCAATTTTGGTGCCTGAGACACCCCCATCACCCCCAGATTTGGTACTGGAGACCCCATCACTCCCAAATTTGGTGGCTGAGACACCCCCAGTTTTGATACTGGAGACCCCATCACCCCATTTTCATATTGGAGACCCCATCACCCCAATTTCAGTGCCTGAGACACACCCATCACCCCCAGTTTTGGTAGTGGAGACCCCATCACCCCCAAATTTGGTGGCTGAGACACCCCCAGTTTTGATAGTGGAGACCCCATCACCCCATTTTCATGGTGGAGACCCCATCACCCCAATTTCAGTGCCTGAGAACCCATCACCCCAATTTTGGTGCCTGAGACACCCCCATCACCCCCAGATTTGGTAGTGGAGACCCCATCACCCCCATTTTGATGGTGGAGACCCCATCACCCCAATTTCAGTGCCTGAGACCCCACCACCCCCATTTTGGTGGCTGAGCCCCCCATCACCCCGCAATTTCTATAGTAGGGACCCTCATCACCCCCAAATTTGGTGGCTGAGACACCCCCAGTTTTGATAGTGGAGACCCCATCACCCCATTTTCATGGTGGAGACCCCATCACCCCAATTTCAGTGCCTGAGACCCCCCAGCAACCTCTATTTTGATTGCTGAGACCCCCATCACCCCACATTTCGGTGTCCGACACCCCAATTTTGGTGGCAGACACCCCATCACCCCCATTTTGATGGTGGAGACCCTATCACCCCCATTTTGATGGTGGAGACCCCATCACCCCAATTTTGGTGCCTTAGACCCCATCACCCCAATTTTGGTGCCAGAGACCCCATCACCCACATTTTGGTGGCTGAGACCCCCGTCACCCCCCAATTTGGTGCCTGAGACACCCCATCACCCCAGTTTTGGTAGTGGAGACCCCATCACCCCAATTTCAGTGCCTGAGACCCCATCACCCCAATTTTGGTGGCTGAGACACCCATCACCCCCCGATTTCTATAGTAGAGACGCCCATCACCCCCATTTTGATAGTGGAGACCCCAGCACCCCAATTTCAGTGCCTGAGACCCCATCACCCCCATTTTGTTGACCAAGTCCCCCCACATCACTCCCAAATTTTTCCGGCACCCCCGTCACCCCCCAATTTCAACAGTGGAGACGCTTAACACCCCAAATGGTGGTGGAGACGCCATCACCCCCATTTTGATGGCTGACACCCCATCACTTTGGTTACTTAGACCCCCCAATCACCCCGAATTCGGTGTCTGAGCCCCCGTCACCCCCATTTGTGGCGTCCCGGGGTCCCCCCCGTCTGACGCAGCCGCTGGTTCCAGGGCCGGAGCTGAAGCCCCTGGAGGGGGGGCGACCTGTGATCAGACCCCCGGAGCAGAACCCCCCCCAGCCCGGAGCGCCCGACAAGGAGCGGCAGAAGCAGGAGCCCAAGACGCCTGTCGCCCCAAAAAAGGTAACGTCCCAAACGGGAAATGTGCCAAAAGGGGGGGAAAAACTCACGGGATTGGGAGTGGAACTGCCCAAAATTGAGAAGGGAACCTCCCAAAATTGGGAGTGGAACGTCCCAAAAATTGGGAGTGGAACCACCCAAAATTGGGAATGGAACGTCCCAAAAATGGGAATGGAACCACCCAAAAATGGGAATGGAACCTTCCAAAATTCAGAATGGAACCTTCTTAGAATAGGGAATGGAACCTCCCCAAATTTGGGAGTGGAAGCTCCCAAAATTGAGAATGGAACCACCCAAAAATGGGAATGGAACGTCCCAAAAATTGGGAATGGAACCTCCCTCAAAATTGGGAGTGGAAGCTCCCAAAATTGAGAATGGAACATCCTAAAATTGGGAATGGAACCTCCCGAAATTGGGAATGGAACCTCCCGAAGTTGGGAATGGAACGTCCCAAAATTGGGAATGGAACGTCCCAAAAATGGGAATGGAACGTCCCAAAATTGCGAATGAAATGTCCCAAAATTGGGAATGGAACCTCACAAAATCTGGGAATGGAACCTCCAAAATTGGGAATGAAATGTCCCAAAATTGGGAATCGAACCTCCTTAAAATAGGGAATGAAAGCTCCCAATATTGGGAATGGAACCTCCCAAAAATTGGGAATGAACCTCCCAAGATTGGGAAGGGAACCTCCCAAGATTGGGAAGGAAACCTCCCAAAATCTGGGAATGGAACCTCCCAAAATTGGGAATGGAACGTCCCAAAAATGGGAATGGAACGTCCCAAAAACTGGGAATGGAACCTCCTTAAAATTGGGAATGAACCCTCCCAAAAATTGGGAATGGAACCTCCCAAAATTTGGAATGGAACCTCCCAAAAATGGGAATGGAACCTCCCAAAAGTGAGCATGAAACCTCCCAAAAATCTGGGAACAGAACCTCCAAAATTGGGAATGGAACCTTCCAAAATTCAGAATGGAACCTCCTTAAAATAGGGAATGAAACCTCCCAAAATTGGGAATGGGACCTCCCAAAAGTGAGAATGAACCCTCCCAAAATTGGGAATGGAATGTCCCAAAAATGGGAATGTAACCTCCCAAAATTCAGAATGGAACCTCCTTAGAATAGGGAATGAGACCTCCCAAAATTGGGAATAGAACCTCCCAAAAATTGGGAGTGAAACCTCCCAAAAGTGGGAATGAAACCTCCCAAAATTGGGAATGGAACGTCCCAAAAATGGGAATGGAACGTCCCAAAAATTGGGAATGGAACGTCCCGAAGTTGGGAATGGAACATCCTAAAATTGGGAATGAAACCTCCCAAAATTGGGAATGAACCCTCCCAATATTGGGAATGGAACCTCCCAAAATTGGGAATGGAACCTACTTAAAATAGGGAATGAGACCTCTCAAAATTGGGAATGAAACCTCCCAATATTGGAAATGGAACCTCCCAAAATTCAGAATGGAACCTACTTAAAATAGGGAATGAGACCTCCCAAAATTGGGAATGGAACCTCCCAAAATCTGGGAATGGAACCCCCAAAATTGGGAATGGAACCTCCCAAAAATGGGAATGAACCACGTTGTTCGGTGGTTCATCTCCACGGGGCTTTGAGGAGACCTCGAGTTCCACGTCCAGCTCCGGGTTCCTCGGGACATGAGGCTGTTGGAGAAGGTCCAGAGGACACCATGAGGACAACTGGGAGGACACTTGGGCTTCTCCAGCCTGGAGACGCCTCCGGGGGGACCTTCTTGTGGCCTTTCTGTCTATAAACGGGGGTTCTAAGGGAGATGGAGAAAGACTGTTGACCAAAGACCTTTATTCGAGGATCTTGAGCTTCTTTGAGGAACTTGAGGATCTCAAGTTTTGGAGAAAGATTTTTGACCATAAACCTTTATTTGAGGATCTTGAGGTTCTCAGATCTTTGAGGAACCCAAGGGTCTCAAATTTTGGAGAAAGACTTTTGACCAAAGACCTTTATTTGAAGATCTTGAGGTTCTCAGATCCTTGAGGAACTCAATGATCTCACTTGTTTAGAGAAAGACTTTTGACCAAAGACCTTTATTTGAAGATCTTGAGCTTCTTTGAGGAACTCAAGGTTCTCAAGGTTTTGGAGAAAGGCTTTTGACCAGAAACCTGTATTTGAAGATCGTGAGGTTCTCAGATCTTTGAGGAACTTGAGGATCTCAGGTGTTCAGAGAAAGACTTTTGACCAAAGACCTTTATTTGAGGATCTTGAGCTTCTTTGAGGAACTCAAGGATCTCAAGTTTTGGAGAAAGATTTTTGACCATAAACCTTTATTTGAGGATCTTGAGGTTCTCAGATCTTTGAGGAACTCGAGGATCTCAAGGTTTTGGAGTAAGATTTGACCAAAAACCTCTGTTTGAGGATCTGGAGCTTCTTTGAGGAACAAAAGGATCCACGTTTTTAGAGAAAGACTTTTGACCAAAGACCTTTATTTGAAGATCTTGAGCTTCTTTGAGGAACTCAAGGGTCTCAAATTTTGGAGAAAGACTTTTGACCAAAGACCTTTATTTGAAGATCTTGAGGTTCTTAGATCCTTGAGGAACTCAAGGGTCTCAAATTTTGGAGAAAGACTTTTGACCAAAGACCTTTATTTGGGGATCTTGATCTTCTTGGACAAACTCGAGGATCTCAAGTTTTGGAGAAAGATTTTTGACCGTAAACCTTTATTTGAAGATCCTCAGGTTCTCAGATTCTTGAGGAACCCAAGGGTCTCGAATTTTGGAGAAAGATTTGACCAAAAACCTTTGTTTGTAGATCTTGAGGATCTCAGATCTTTGAGGAACTCAAGGATCCAAGTTTTTGGAGGAAGATTTGACCAAAAACCTTTATTTGAAGATCTTGAGTTTCTCAGATCTTTGAGGAACTCGAGGTTCTCAAATTTTGGACAAAGACTTTTGACCAAAAACCTGTCGCAACAAGGCCCAGTGGTTTTAAACTGGAAGAGCGTAGACTTAGACTTGACCTAAGGAAGAAATACTTGATGCTGAGGGTGGTGAGAGCCTGGCCCAGGTTGCCCAGAGAGGTGGTGGATGAACCATCCCTGGAGACACCCAAGGTCAAGGTTGGACGGCGCTCTGAGCAACCTGAGCTGGTGAAGGTGGCGCTGGGTGACATTTGATGGTCCCTTCCAACCCAAACGGGTCCAAGATTTGGAATACGAGGAGCTGGTCGCATCCGCTTGGGTTTTACGGGAGGAGATGTTTCCTCCACCATCTTCTCCAGCCATGGGGAAGCGTTTGTGTGGATGACGCCATGACGGGGAACAGATTTGGTGGGTTCGGCCTTGCTGAACCGCTCTGTTCTTCTCTCCGCAGGACCTGAAGATCAAGAACATGGGCTCCTGGGCCAGCCTGGTGCAGAAACATCCCACCACGCCGTCCTCCACGGCCAAGTCCTCCAGTGACAGCTTCGAGCAGTTCAAGAGGGCGGCGCGGGAGAAGGAGGAGCGGGAGAAGGCGCTGAAGGCGCAGGCGGAGCAGGTGGAGAGGGAGAAGGAGCGGCTGAGGCGGGAGCAGGAGAGGATGAGGTGAGAACGTCGGCGCCATCGTCACCACCAAGGTGGCCACCGGTGTCCTGGTGTGTGTCTTTGGGGTGGGTTTGGGCCACTGAGCTCAGGGATCAAAATGGCACCAGAATCCCCTCAGGGATCAAAATGGCGCCAGAATCACCTCAGGGATCAAAATGGCGCCAGAATCACCTCAGGGCTCAAAATGGCGCCAGAATCACCTCAGGGTCAAAATGGCGCCAGAATCACCTCAAGGCTCAAAATGGCGCCAGAATCACCTCAAGGCTCAAAATGGCGCCTGAATCACCTCAGGGATCAAAATTGGCCCCAAAATCACCTCAGAGTCAAAATGGCGCCGGAATCACCTCAGGGTCAAAATGGCGCCAAAATCACCTCAGGCTCAAAATGGTGCCAGAATCACCTCAGGGTCAAAATGGCCTCAAAATCACCTCAGGGCTCAAAATGGCCCCAAAATCACTTGAGGGTCAAAATGGCCCCAGAATCACCTCAGGGCTCAAAATGGCGCCAGAATCACCTCAGGGTCAAAATGGTGCCAGAATCACCTCAGGGTCAAAATGGCCCCAAAATCACCTCAGGCTCAAAATGGTGCCAGAATCACCTCAGGGTCAAAATGGCCCCAAAATCACCTCAGGCTCAAAATGGTGCCAGAATCACCTCAGGGTCAAAATGGCCCCAAAATCACCTCAGAGTCAAAATGGCGCCGGAATCACCTCAGGGTCAAAATGGCGCCAGAATCACCTCAGGGATCAAAATGGCGCCAGAATCACCTCAGGGCTCAAAATGGCGCCAGAGTCACCTCAGGGATCAAAATGGCCCCAAAATCACCTCAGGGTCAAAATGGCGCCAGAATCACCTCAGGGCTCAAAATGGCGCCGGAATCGCCTCAGGGCTCAAAATGGCGCCAGAATCACCTCAGGGCTCAAAATGGCGCCAGAGTCACCTCAGGGATCAAAATGGCCCCAAAATCACCTCAGGGTCAAAATGGCGCCAGAATCACCTCAGGGCTCAAAATGGCGCCAGAATCACTTTAGGGTCAAAATGGCGCCAGAATCACCTCAGGGCTCAAAATGGCGCCAGAATCACCTCAGGGCTCAAAATGGCTCTAGGGGTGCCAAGACGGGCTCAGGTTGCCGTCCAAAGTGCCGCACAGTCTGATCCGCGGCACTGATCTGCTCTGATCGGCAGCACCATCCGGTTTCATGGCAGGAATCCCATCTCTTGGCGTGATCTGATCCGATCTCACGGCACGATCCCGTCCCAGCCCGTGGCACAAAGCTGAGCCTGTTATTTCGCGGCACAAATCCGATCCCATTTCGTGGCACAAACCTGATCTTGTGGCACAAATCCGATCCCATTTCATGGCACAAATCCGATCCCATTTCATGGCACAAATCTCATCCCATTTCGTGGCACAAATCCTATCTTGTGGCACAGATCTGATCCCATTTCATGGCATAAATCTGATCCAGTTTCATGGCACAAATCTGATCCCATTTCATGGCACGAACCTGATCTCATGGTGCAAATCTGATTCAATTTTGTGGCACGAATCTGATCCCATTTCATGGCACAAATCTGATCCCATTTCATGGCACAAATATGATCTTGCGGCACGGATCTGATCCCGTTTCATGGCACAAATGTGATACTGTGGCACAAATCTGGTCCAATTTCATGGCACAAACCTAATCTTGTGGCACAAATCCGATCCCATTTCTTGGCACAAATCTGATCCAGTTTCATGGCTCAAACCTGATCTTGCGGCACAAATCTGATCCGGTTTCGTGGCACAAATCGGATCTTGTGGCATAAATCTGATCCCATTTCATGCAACAAACCTGATCCCATCTTGTGGCACAAATGTGATACTGTGGCACAAATCTGATGCCATCTCGTGGCACAAATCTGGTTGCATTTCATGGCACAAATCTGATCCCATTTCATGGCACAAACCTGATCTTGTGGCACAAATCTGATCCCATTTCATGGCACAAACCTGATCCCATTTCATGGTACAAATCTGATCTTGTGGCACAAATCTGATCCCATTTCATGGCACGACTCTGATCCCATTTCGTGGCACAAATATGATCTTGTGGCACGAATCTGATCCCATTTCATGGCACAAGTCTGATCTTGTGGCACAAATCTGATCCCATTTCATGGCACAAACCTGATCCCATTTCATGGTACAAATCTGATCTTGTGGCACAAATCTGATCCCATTTCATGGCACGACTCTGATCCCATTTCGTGGCACAAATATGATCTTGTGGCACGAATCTGATCCCATTTCATGGCACAAGTCTGATCTTGTGGCACAAATCTGATCCCATTTCATGGCACAAACCTGATCCCATTTCATGGTACAAATCTGATCTTGTGGCACAAATCTGATCCCATTTCATGGCACAAATCTGATCCCATTTCGTGGCACAAATATGATCTTGTGGCACGAATCTGATCCCATTTCATGGCACAAATCTGATCTTGTGGCACAAATCTGATCCAATTTCATGGCACGAACCTGATCTCCTGGTACAAATCTGATCCAGTTTTGTGGCACAAATCTGATCCCGTTTCATGGCACAAATCTGATCCCATCTCATGGCACAAATCTGATACTGTGGCACAAATCTGATCCAATTTCATGGCACAAACCTGATCTTGTGGCACAAATCTCATCCCATCTCATGGCACAAATCTGATACTGTGGCACAAATCTGATCCAATTTCATGCCACAAATCCGATCCCATTTCATGGCGCAAACCTGATCTTGTGGCACAAATCTGATCCCATTTCATGGCACAAACCTGATCTTGTGGCACGAATCTGATCCCGTCTCATGGCACAAATCTGATCCCATTTCATGGCACAAACCTGACCTTGTGGCACGAATCTGGTCCCATTTCATGCCACAAATCTGATCCAATTTCATGGCACAAACCTAATCCCATTTCATGGCACAACTCTGATGCCATTTCATGGCACAAATCTGATCTTGTGGCACAAATCTGATCCAATTTGATGGCACAAACCTGATCTCATTTCATGGCACAAACCTGCTCCCATTTCACGGCACAAACCCGCTCTCATGCCACAAACCCAATCAGATCTCACGGCACAATCCCCCACCGCCCTCTCCGACCCCCAAAACCCCCAGAGCCACCCATCCCCATTTCGGTGCCTGTTTCGGCAGGAGCCGGGAGGACGAGGACGCCATGGAGCAGGCGCGCCGGGCGCACGAGGAGGTTCGGCGGCGCCAGGAGCAGCAGCAGCAGCAGCAGCAGGTGACGGCGGTGACGGTGACGGCGGCGGCGGCGGCACCGCAAGCCCAGAGCTCGCAGCCCCAGGCCTCCCAGTCCATGCTGGACCAGCAGCGGGAGATGGCCAGGAAGAGGGAGCAGGAACGGAGGCGCCGGGAAGCGGTGAGGACGGGAACACGGGGGTGCCGGGAAATCCCCGGGGAGCCTGGATATAAATCAGAGAGGGGCAGGAGAACCTCTCTGACCTACTGAGCACCCCCTTCTAATCCCCACCAGATCCCATTGGCTTCCTGGCCACAAGGGCCCAGTGCTGGCTCAGCCCACAGCACCCGCTGTTCCCAGCTGGTCTCCCATCCAAGCACTGACCGGGTCCGACCCTGCTTAGCTTCCCAGATCAGATGAGATGGGGCGTTCTCAGGGTGCTATGGCTGTAGATATTATATATATATGATCCCTGAGTATATCCTGATAGTATCTGAACTAAACTCTGTTTTCAAGGGCAGAGTAGAGGGGCAGGAGAACCTCTCTGACCTACTGACCACCCCCTTCTAATCCACCCCAGATACCATTGGCCTTCTTGGTCTCCCATCCAAGCACTAACCGGGCCCGACCCTGCTTAGCTTCCCAGATCAGATGAGATGGGGCGTTCCCAGGGTGCTGTGGCTCTATATATTATATATGTATATATATGTATGCTCCCCAAGTATATCTTGATAGTATCTGAACTAAAGGGCAGAGTAGAGGGGCAGGAGAACCTCTCTGACCCACTGACCACCCCCTTCTAACCCACCCCAGGTACCACTGGTCTCCCATCCAAGCACTGACCGGGCCCGACCCTGCTTAGCTTCCTCAAAAATTCACTGAGGATGCAAATTAATTCCCCAATTTTCCCCTTAAAATTAAAATCTTGGGGCTGAAAAATTTTCGGAATATTTAGAAAAAATTTCTGAGAATTCTGCAAAAATTGGGAGAATTTTAAAAAATTGCAAGAATTTTAAAAAATATATAAAAAAATTGCTGAGGATGCAAAAAAATTCCCTGTAAAAAATTCATTTGAATTCTGAGAAATTCCCCAAAAATGCGCCAAAAACTTGAAAATTTCCCCCAAATTGATGTGTTTCCCTTTAATTCCCTTTAATTTCCCTTAATTGCAGATGGCGGCGACGATCGACATGAATTTCCAGAGCGATTTATTGGCAATATTCGAAGAAAACCTTTTCTAGCGGCGCCTGGAGATTTTTGGGCTCATTTCCTCCGGATTTGACTCTTTAAAAAAAAAAAAAATGGAAAAAAAAAACACACAAAAAAAAGCAAAAATTCTCCTTTTTTTCCCCCATTTTCCCCAGCAGGAAAAAGAGAAAAAAAAAAAAGCTTCGGACTTTCCGTTAAGTGTTAAAAAAGAGGTGAAATAGTTGCGGGCTGGAGCTCGGGCGGCGCAGGGAGCGGCGGGTTTGCCTTACCCCCCCCCCCACGGACTTATTTTGGGTCATTTTCCTTCGTTTTCCTCAGTTTCCCCCCATTTCGCAGCAAAAGACGCCGAGAAAAATCCTCCAGATTTGAAGGCAAAATCGCAACCGGGACGCAAAACAAGGTGCCCCCCCCCCACCCCCTATATTGATATTCACTGTATAGCCTGGGGTGATTTTTGGGTTCATTTCTCACGGTTTTGGGGGTTTTTGGGGAGCCGGGTTGGGGGGTTCGCACCCAAAAGGCCCCGGTGGAATGTGGCGGCTGGTGGGGGGGGGGAGATGGGCGGGGAAAGGGGGCGGGGCCATATGTAGCCCCGCCCCTTTGCGCCTTTGGGGGCGGTTCCTCCCCTTTTTCCCGCCTTTTTTTCCCCCTTTTCCCATTTTCTTTCTCTTTTTTCCTCCTTTTTTCCTCCTTTTTTCCTCCTTTTTTCCTCCTTTTTTCCTCCTTTTTTCCTCCTTTTTTCCTCCTTTTTTTCCTCCTTTTTTTCCTCCTTTTTTCCTCCTTTTTTTCCTCCTTTCTCCTTTTTCTCCCTTTTTCTCCTTTTTTCTCCTTTTCTCATTTTTCTCATTTCTCTCATTTTTCTTCTCCTTTTTTCTCCTTTTTCCTCATTTTTTTTCTTTTTTCCTCTTTTTTTCCTCTTTTTTCCTTTTTTCCTCTTTTTTCCTTTTTTCCTTTTTTTCCTCTTTTTTTCCTCTTTTTTCCTCTTTTTTTTCCTCTTTTTTTTCCTCTTTTTTTTCCTCTTTTTTTTCCTTTTTTTTTCCTTTTTTTTCCTCTTTTTTTTCCTTTTTTTTTCTTTTTTTTTCCTCTTTTTTTCCTTTTTTTTCCTCTTTTTTTCCTCTTTTTTTCCTCTTTTTTCCTCTTTTTTTTTCCTCTTTTCTTTTCCTCTTTTTTTCCTCTTTTTTTTCCTCTTTTTTTTCCTCTTTTTTTCCCTCTTTTTTTTCCTCTTTTTTTCCTCTTTTTTCTCTTTTTTTCCTCTTTTTTTTTCCTCTTTTTTCCTCTTTTTTTCCTCCTTTTTCCCTCCTTTTTCCCTCCTTTTTCCCTCTTTTTTCCCTCTTTTTCCTTTTTTCTCTTTTTTCCTCTTTTTCCTTTTTCTTCTTTTCTCTTCTTCCTCTTTTTTCCTCCTTTTTTCCCTCTTTTCTTTCTTCTCCTTCCCCTATTTTCCTCTTCCCCTCCTTCCCCCATCCCCTCCCCATCCCCCTCCCCCCCCAAAACCCGCCATTTCCTCATATTTTTTTTACTTTTTTTTTCCCTTCAAGTTGATTTTTTTTAAAAAACCAAGAAAAATACCCCCAAAAAACCCCCCCCCCCCACAAGCGCCACCAAAATCCCGGTCGCCCCGGCGCCTCCGCTCGTTCGTTACCGCGCTGTTCTCTTATTGCTCCGGCGGTTTCGTCCCCACTCGGTGCCATAAACCCCCCCCCCCTCCTCCTCCCCTCCCCCCCCCCGCCCCCGCCCCCTTCCCCCCGCCCCCCCCGCTCCCGCCGCCGCGTTTCCCGCGTTTCCCGCCGTTCCCGCCGCCGCGTTTCCCGCCGTTCCCGGGAAGTCGCCGCCGCGGCCGCGAATTAAACGCAGCTCTTGGGTTTTGTACAAAAATCGCCGCGTTTCGCCCCATTTCTTTGCCCCCCCCCACTTCAAGCAACAGGGACACGGGTGGGGGGGGGTGGAACATTCCATTAAAATGGAAAATAATATGTAAAAAAGAATTTAAAACTCACAATTGACATTGAGAAGTTTTGAAACTTCACGGGAAAATTTAAAGGGGAAGCAAAGCAGCAAAAGGAAAGGAAAAAAGGTACAAAAGTGGGGGAAAAGGGTAAAAATTAAATAATAAGAATAAAAGTGGCGAAGCGGGGGGGGGAGGGGAAAAAAAAAAGGAAAAAATTTAAAAAAAATATACAGAAATTGGTGCGTTCGGGTCCGGTTCCCCCCCCCCCAACCCCTGGGGGTGGTTCCCGCCCCTCACGTGACGCCTCTCGCGGTCCCATTGGGTGCCGCTCGCGCGGCCCCGCCCCCTCGCCCCCGGTGCTGACCAATGGGCGGGAGGGGGCGGGGCCGCGCTTGGCTGAGCTCGGGCGGGAGGAGGAAGCGGCGAGAGAAGGTCGGGAAGTGGGGGGGGGGGCGGTGACAGGAACCGGGACAGAGGGACAGGGGGACAGAGGGACGGGGGGACAGAGGGACAGGGGGACAGAGGGACAGGGGGACAGGGAGACGGGGACACCCCCGGGGACAGGGGACAGGGGGACAGAGACACCAGGACAGGGACTAAGGGGACCAGGGACAAGAACCAGGACAGAGGGACAGGGGGACAGGACAGAGGGACACAGGGACACGGGACAGGGGGACAGGGACACTTGGGGACAGGGACAGAGGGATCGGGACAGAGGGACAGGGACACCGGGGCAGGGACTAAGGGACCAGGGACAAGAACCAGGACAGAGGGACACAGGACAGGGGGACAGGGACATGGGACAGAGGGACAGGGACACCAGGAAAGGGACTATGGGACCAGGGACAAGAACCAGGACAGAGGGACAGGGACACAGACAGAGGGACACAGGGCAGGGACTAAGGGACCAGGGACAAGAACCAGGACAGAGGGACAGGGGGACAGGACAGAGGGACACAGGACGGGGACTGAGGGACAGGGACATCAGGACATGGGGACAGGAACACGGGACAGGGACACTTGGGGACAGGGACATGGGACAGGGGGACAGGGACAGAGGGGCAGGGACAGAGGGACAGGGACACCTGGGACAGGGACAAAGGGACCAGGGACAAGAACCAGGACAGAGGGACAGGGACATGAGACAGGGGGACAGGGACACCAGGAAAGGGACTATGGGACCAGGGACAAGAACCAGGACAGAGGGACAGGGACACAGGACACAGGGACACAGGACAGGGACATGGGACAGGGGGACAGGAACACAGGACAGGGACATGGGACAGGGACACTTGGGGACAGGGACATGGGACAGAGACACCAGGACAGGGACTAAGGGAGCAGGGACAAGAACCAGGACAGGGGGACAGGGACATGGGACAGGGGGACAGGGACACCTGGGACAGGGACACCAGGAAAGGGACTATGGGACCAGGGACAAGAACCAGGACAGAGGGACACAGGACAGGGACATGGGACAGGGGGACAAGGACACCAGGAAAGGGACTATGGGACCAGGGACAAGAACCAGGACAGAGGGACAGGGACATCAGGACAGGGACACTTGGGGACAGGGACAGCTGGGACAGGGACATGGGACATGGGAACAGAGACACCAGGGCAGGGACTAAGGGACCAGGGACAAGAACTAGGACAGAGGGACACAGGACAGGGGGACAGGGACATGGGACAGGGGGACAGGGACAGAGGGACAGGGACATGGGACAGGGGGACAGGGACACTTGGGGACAGGGACATGGGACAGAGACACCAGGACAGGGACTAAGGGACTAGGGACAAGAACCAGGACAGAGGGACAGGGACATGAGACAGGGACACAGGACATGGGGACAGGGACATGGGACAGGGGGACAGGGACATGGGACAGGGACATCAGGACATGGGGATGGAGACACAGGACATGGGGATAGGGACATGGGGACGGGGACATGGGGACAGGGACACGGGACAGGGACCCCCCCATGGGGGAACCCCCAGTGCCAGGGACACCCCGATGTCGTGACAAGCCCGTGACGGGGACACTGAGGTGACAACGGGGACACCGAGGTGACGATGGGGACACCGAGGTGACGGAGACGCGTTGGTGACGGGAAAACCCCTTGTTGCGACACCCTGGTGACACCGAGGGGACAGGGACACCCCCATGGTGGGACCCCCTGGTGACATGGGACACCTGGTGACATGGGACATTGGGTGACCCTGGTGATGTGGCACAACAAGGGAGGGACACGGTGGTGGCAGAGCCACCCTGGTGATGGTGACACCCTGATAATGGCACAGCCCAGTGACACAGCACCCGGGAATGGGGACAAGGGGGACACCCTGGGGACATGGGACATGGGCACATGGCTATCTTGATGATGGATGGGGCCACCTTGGTGACACGGCCACTGTGGGGATGGGACACCTGGTGACATGGGACCCCGGTGACATGGTCACCATGGGGATGGAGCCACCACAGGTATGGGACACCGTGGTGAGATGGGACCCTGGTGACATGGGACATGGGGACACGCTGGTGACATGGGCACCATGGGGATGGGACACCCTGGGGACATGGGACCTTGGTGACATGGTCACCATGGGGATGGGACCTTGGTGACATGGGACCCTGGTGTCATGGGACATGGGGACACCCTGGTGACATGGTCACCATGGATATGGAGCCACCATGAGGATGGGGCACCATGGTGACATGGGACCCTAGTGACATGGGACCCCGATGACATGGTCACCATGGGGATGGGGACACCCTGATGACATGGGACCCTGGTGATGGGGCCACCATGGGGATAGGACACCCTGGGGACATGGGGGCACACTGGGGATGGGACACTCTGGTGACATCAGACCCTGGTGACATGGGACATGGGGACACCTTGATGACATGGGGCCGTGGTGATGGAGCCACCATGGGGATGGGACACCCTGGTGACATGGGACCTTGATGCCATGGGACATGGGGACACCCTGGTGACATGGTCACCATGGGGATGGGGCACCCTAGTGACATGAGACCCTGGTGACATGGTCACCATGGGGATGGGACACCCTGGTGACATGGGACCCCAGTGACATGGGACCCTGGTGACATGGGACATGGGGACACCCAGGTGACATGGGACCTTGGTGACATAGTCACCATGGGAATGGGACACCCTGGGGACATGGGACCCCAGTGACATGGGACATGGGGACACCTGGTGACATGGTCACCATGGGGATGGGACACCCTGGGGACATGGGACCCCAGTGACATGGGACCCTGGTGACATGGGACATGGGGACACCCAGGTGACATGGGACCCCGGTGACATGGTCACCATGGGGATGGGATCTTGGTGACATGGGACCTTGGTGACATGGTCACCATGGGGATGGGACATCCTGGTGACATGGGACCTTGGTGACATGGGACATGGGGACACCTGGTGACATGGTCACCATGGGGATGGGACACCCTGGGGACATGGGACCCCAGTGACATGGGACCCTGGTGACATGGGACATGGGGACACCCAGGTGACATGGGACCTTGGTGACATGGTCACCATGGAGATGTGACACCCTGGTGACATGGGACCCTGGTGACATGGTCACCATGGGGATGGGACATCCTGGTGACATGGGACCCTGGTGACATGGTCACCATGGAGATGTGACACCCTGGTGACATGGTCACCATGGGGGTGGGACATCCTGGTGACATGGGACCCTGGTGACATGGTCACCATGGGGATGGAGCCACCATGGGGATGGGACACCATGGTGACATGGGACCCCGGTGACATGGTGCATGGGGACACCCTGGTGACATGGGACCCCGGTGACATGGTCACCCATGGGGATGGAGCCACCACAGGTATGAGACACCGTGGTGAGATGGGACCCTGGTGACATGGGACATGGGGACACGCTGGTGACATGGGACCTTGGTGACATGAGACATGGGGACACTTGGTGACATGGTCACCATGGGGATGGGACACCCTGGGGACATGGGACCCTGGTGACATGGTCACCATGGGGATGAGATGCCCTGGGGACATGGGACCTTGGTGACACGGTCACCATGGGGATGGGACCTTGGTGACATGGGACCCTGGTGACATGGGACCTTGGTGACATGGTCACCATGGGGATGGGACACCCTGGGGACATGTGACCCTGGTGACATGTGACATAGGGACACCCTGGTGAGATGGGACCTTGGTGACATGGGACCCTGGTGACATGGGACATGGGGATGGGACACCCTGGGGACATGTGACCCTGGTGACATGTGACATGGGGACACCCTGGTGAGATGGGACCTTGGTGACATGGGACATGGGGACACTCTGGTGACATGGTCACCATGGGGATGGGACACCCTAGTGACATGGGACCCCGGTGACATGTGACATGGGGACACCTGTTGCCATGGTCACCATGGGGATGTGACACCCTTGTGCCACGTGCCATGGGGACACCCTCATGCCACGTGACCCCGGCACCACGTGACTCTCCTTCCCCAACCACCCCAGGGGCTGTTGTCCCTTAGGTGTCCCCAGGTGTCCCCAATGCTGCTGTCGCTGTGCTGGCTGTTACTGGCCCCCACCCGGCTCCTGCTGGCCCTGCGCCGCCTGCTGGCCCATCTGGGGGTGGCGGTGGCCGCGGTGGCCGCCGGGGCGGCCTATGGGCTGTGGGGGGTGTTGCTGCTGCTGCGCCGCGGCCCCCGCTGCACGTTTTGGTGGCGCCTGCGGGACAGACCCCCCCCCGGGCTGGCCGATGGTACATTCGGGGAGCACCGCTACCTGCGCCTCAAGGTGCGGGGGGGGGGGATTTGGGGGGGCGGGGGGGTTAATGGGGGTTAATGGGGGTTAATGGGGGCTTGGGGGGGGGTCTGGGGAGCATTTGGGGGGTTCCCTAATGGGGGGTTTGGGGGAGTCTGGGGGTTTTGGGGGGAGTCCAGGGGTGGTCTTGAGGGTTAATGGGGGTTAATGGGGGTTAATGGGGGCTTGGGGGGGGGGCTTGGGAGCATTTGGGGGGTTCCCTAATGGGGGGTTTGGGGGGGGTCTGGGGGTTTTGGGGAGTCCAGGGGGGGTCTTGAGGGTTAATGGGGGCTTGGGGGGGGGTCTTGGGAGCATTTGGGGGGTTCCCAATGGGGGGTTTGGGGGGGTCTTGAGGGGTCATGGGGGGGGTCTTGGGGGTTAATGGGGGCTTGGGGGGGGTCTGGGGAGCATTTGGGGGGTTCCCTAATGGGGGGTTTAGGGGGGTGTGGGGGTTTTGGGGGGAGTCCGGGGGGGGGTCTTGAGGGTTAATGGGGGTTAATAGGGGCTTGGGGGGTGGGGTCTGGGGAGCATTTGGGGGGTTCCCAGTGGGGGGTTTGGGGGGGTCTTGAGGGTTAATTGGGGGTTGGGGGCTTGGGGGGGTCTTGAGGGTTAATGGGGGGTCTGGGGGAGGTCAGGGTGTTTGGGGGGTCCTGGGGTTTTTTAGGGGTCCTGGAGGGGTCTTGAGGGGTCCATAGGGGGGTCTTAGGGGTTAATGGGGGTCTGGGGGAGGTTGGGGGGTTTGGGGGGTTAATTGGGGGTCTGGGGGCTTGGGGGGTTCTGGGGG
This sequence comes from Nesoenas mayeri, assembly GCF_963082525.1. Taxonomy (NCBI): domain Eukaryota; kingdom Metazoa; phylum Chordata; class Aves; order Columbiformes; family Columbidae; genus Nesoenas; species Nesoenas mayeri. Next base: position 235,964 of record NC_137567.1, on the reverse strand, counting down.
TTTTGGGGGTCCCTGGGGGGTCTTGAGGGTTAATTGGAGGTTGGGGGCTTGGGGGGGTCTTGAGGGTTAATTGGGGGCTTGGGGGGGTCTGGGGGTTTTTGGGGGTCTCGGGGGGGGTCTTGAGGGTTAATTGGGGGTTGGGGGCTTGGGGGGGTCTGGGGGTTTTTTGGGGGTCTCGTGGGGGAGTCTTGAGGGTTAATTGGGGGTCTGGGGGCTTGGGGGCATCTTGAAGGTTAATGGGGGGTCTGGGGGAGGTCAGAGGGCTTGGGGGGGTCAGGGGGTTTCTGGGGGGGCCCCGGGGGGGTGTTGAGATTTGGGGGGTCTCGGGGGGGGGGCTCTGAGGGATTTGGGGGCAGGGGGCGGGGTTATATGGGGGGAGGGTCAATTTAGGGGGGTGGGGGGGTGAACCCACTGACACCCCCATTGTCCCCCCCCAGGAATCGGGGCTGCGCCTGCACTACGTCACTCGGGGTCCCCCCGACGCCCCGTTGATGCTGCTGCTGCACGGCTTCCCCCAGAACTGGTGGGTGTCCCCATGGGTGACACTGATGTCACCTCCCAGGGCTGGGGGTGTCCCCAAGGGTGACACCATTGTCACCTCCCTGGGCTGGGGGTGTCCCCATGGGTGTCACTGATGTCACCTCCCCACAGCTGGGGGTGTCCCTGTGGGTGTCACCATTGTCACCTCCCCCAGGGCTGGGGGTGTCCCCGTGGGTGTCACCATTGTCACCTCCCAGGGCTGGGGGTGTCCCTGTGGGTGTCACCATTGTCACCTCCCCCAGGGCTGGGGGTGTCCCCATGGGTGTCACTGATGTCACCTCCCCACAGCTGGGGGTGTCCCTGTGGGTGTCACCATTGTCACCTCCCCCAGGGCTGGGGGTGTCCCCATGGGTGTCACTGATGTCACCTCCCCAGGGCTGGGGGTGTCCCTGTGGGTGTCACCATTGTCACCTCCCCCAGGGCTGGGGGTGTCCCCGTGGGTGTCACCATTGTCACCTCCCCCAGGGCTGGGGGTGTCCCCGTGGGTGTCACCATTGTCACCTCCCAGGGCTGGGGGTGTCCCTGTGGGTGTCACCATTGTCACCTCCCCCAGGGCTGGGGGTGTCCCCATGGGTGTCACTGATGTCACCTCCCCAGGGCTGGGGGTGTCCCCAAGGGGTGACACCATTGTCACCTCCCCCAGAACTGGTGGGTGTCCCCAAGGGAGGTGACACTGACCACCCCCCAGTGTCACCACTGTCACCTCCCAGGGCTGGGGGTGTCCCCATGGGTGTCACCATTGTCACCTCCCCCAGAAATGGTGGGTGGTCCCAAGGGGTGACACCATTGTCACCTCCCCACAGCTAGGGGTGTCCCCATGGGTGTCACCATTGTCACCTCCCCCAGAAATGGTGGGTGGTCCCAAGGGGTGACACCATTGTCACCTCCCCACAGCTAGGGGTGTCCCCATGGGTGTCACCATTGTCACCTCCCCCAGAAATGGTGGGTGGTCCCAAGGGGTGACACCATTGTCACCTCCCCACAGCTAGGGGTGTCCCCATGGGTGTCACCATTGTCACCTCCCCCAGAAATGGTGGGTGGTCCCAAGGGGTGACACCATTGTCACCTCCTCACAGCTGGGGGTGTCCCCAAGGGTGACACTGATGTCACCTCCCCAGGGCTGGGAGTGTCCCCATGGGTGACACCACTGTCACCTCCCCCAGAACCGTTGGGTGTCCCCAGAACCACTGGGAGTCCCCAGAACCTGTGCGTGTCCCCATGAGTGTCACCACTGTCACCTCCCCAGAACCACTGGGTGTCCCCAGGAGAGGTGACACCACCCACCACCCCATGGTGCCACCACAACCACCTCCCCAGCACCAACAGGTGTCCCCAGAACTGCTGTGTATCCCCATGGGTGACACCACTGTCACCTCTCCCAGAACCACTGGGTGTCCCCAGAACCTGTCACTGTCCCCATGGGTGACACCACTGTCACCTCCCCAGAACCACTGGGTGTCCCCAGAACCACTGGGTGTCCCCAGAACCTGTCACTGTCCCCATGGGTGACACCACAGCCACCTCCCCAGAACCAGCGGGTGTCCCAGAACCTGTTGATGTCCCCATGGGTGACACCACTGTCACCTCCTCCAGAACCACTGGGTGTCCCCTGAACCTGTGGGTGTCCCCATGGGTGACACCACTGTCACCTCCCCCAGAACCACTGGGTGTCCCCAGAACCTCTGTGTATCCCCATGGGTGTCACCACTGTCACCTCCCCAGAACCACTGGGTGTCCCCAGAACCAGTGGGTGTCCCCTGAACCCATGGGTGTCCCCATGGGTGTCACCACTGTCACCTCCCCAGCACCTCTGGGTGTCCCCAGGACCACTGGGTGTCCCAGAACCTGTTGGTGTCCCCATGAGTGTCACCACTGTCACCTCCCCAGAACCACTGGTTGTCCCCAGAACCTCTGTGTATCCCCATGCGTGTCACCACTGTCACCTCCCCAGAACCAGCAGATGTCCCCAGAACCAGTGAGTGTCCCCTGAACCTGTTGGTGTCCCCATGGGTGACACCACTGTCACCTCCCCAGAACCAGCGGGTGTCCCCAGGACCGCTGGGTGTCCCCAGGACCACTGGGTGTCCCCATAGGTGTCACCACTGTCACCTCCCCAGAACCACTGGTTGTCCCCAGAACCACTGGTTGTCCCCAGAACCTCTGCGTATCCCCATGGGTGTCACCACTGTCACCTCCCCAGCACCACCGGTTGTCCCCAGAACCTCCGTGTATCCCCATGGTTGCCACCACAACCACCTCCCCAGCACCACCGGGCGTCCCCAGATGAGGTGACACCACCCCCTCACCACTGTCCCCATTGTCCCCATTGTCCCCACAGGTTCTGCTGGCGCTACCTGCTGCAGGAGCTGGGCGGCCGGTTCCGCACCGTGGCGCTGGACCTGCGCGGCTACGGCGCCTCCGACAAACCACGCGGCCGCGACAGCTACCGCCTGGAGCTGCTGCTCGGGGACATCCGCCAGGTCATCGAGGCGTTGGGGACACCCCCCGCGACGGGGGACACGGCGGCGTCACCCAAGTGCATCCTGGTGGGACACGATTTTGGGGGCCTCCTGGCCTGGGAGGTGGCGCTGAGCCACCCGGCGCTGGTGGACAAGTTGGTGATCATGGCGGCGCCGCATCGAGCGTGGATGGCAGGTGACGTGGCCTTGGGGACACGTGGTGGGTGGGGATGTGGTGGTGGCGTTGGGTGGGAGATCTTGGTGATGCTGTTGGTGATGCTGTCTCTTGGTGACACCATTGGGTGCCATCTCTTGGTGACACCATTGGGTGCCATCTCCAATGACCACACCATTGGGTGCCACCATTGGATGCCATCTCCAATGACCACACCATTGGGTGCCATCTCCATGACCACACCATTGGATGCCACCATTGGGTGCCACCTCCAATGACCACACCATTGGGTGCCTTCTCCATGACCACACCATTGGATGCCACCATTGGGTGCCATCTCCATGACCACACCATTGGGTGCCATCTCCAATGACCACACCATTGGGTGCCTTCTCCATGACCACACCATTGGATGCCACCATTGGGTGCCATCTCCATGACCACACCATTGGGTGCCACCATTGGGTGCCAACTCCAGTGACCACACCATTGGGTGCCACCTCCAATGACCACACCATTGGGTGCCACCTCTCTTGGTCCTGCCATTGGGTGCCATCTCCATGATCATGCCATTGGGTGCCACCATTGGGTGCCACCTCCAATGACCACACCATTGGGTGCCACCATTGTTGGGTGCCACCTCCAATGACAACACTATTGGGTGCCACCTCTCTTGGTCACGCCATTGGGTGCCATCTCCAATGACCACACCATTGGATGCCACCATTGGGTGCCATCTCCATGACCACACCATTGGGTGCCATCTCCAATCACCACACCATTGGGTGCCATCTCCATGACCATGCCATTGGGTGCCACCATTGGGTGCCATCTCCAATGACCACACCATTGGGTGCCACCATTGGGTGCCACCTCCAATCACCACACCATTGGGTGCCACCATTGGGTGCCACCTCCAATCACCACACCATTGGGTGCCACCATTGGGTGCCATCTCCATGACCACACCATTGGATGCCACCATTGGGTGCCACCTCCAATGACCACACCATTGGGTGCCATCTCCATGACCACACCATTGGGTGCCACCATTGGGTGCCACCTCCAATGACCACACCATTGGGTGCCATCTCCATGACCACACCATTGGGTGCCACCTTTCTCGGTCCTGCCATTGGGTGCCATCTCCATGACCATGCCAATGGGTGCCACCTCCAATGACCACACCATTGGGTGCCACCGTTGGGTGCCATCTCCATGACTATGCCATTGGGTGCCACCGTTGGGTGCCACCTTCAATGACCACACCATTGGGTGCCACTTCTCTTGGCCAGTGCCATTGGGTGCCACCTCCAATGACCACACCATTGGGTGCCACCATTGGGTGCCACCTCCAATGACCACACCATTGGGTGCCACCATTGTTGGGTGCCACCTCCAATGACCACACCTTTGGGTGCCACCTTTGGGTGCCATCTCCAATGACCACACCATTGGGTGCCACCTCTCTTGGTCCCGCCATTGGGTGCCATCTCCAATGACCACACCATTGGGTGCCACCATTGGGTGCCACCTCCGATGACCACACCATTGGGTGCCATCTCCATGACCACACCATTGGGTGCCATCTCCATGACCATGCCATTGGGTGCCACCATTGGGTGCCACCTCCAATCACCACACCATTGGGTGCCACCATTGGGTGCCATCTCCAATGACCACACCATTGGATGCCACCATTGGGCGCCACCTCCAATGACCACACCATTGGGTGCCACCATTGAGTGCCATCTCCAATGACCACGCCATTGAGTGCCACTATTGGGTGCCATCTCCAATGACCACACCATTGGGTGCCACCTCTCATGGCCAATGCCATTGGATGCCATCTCCAATGACCACACCATTGGGTGCCACCTCTCTTGGTCCCGCCATTGGGTGCCATCTCCAATGACCACACCATTGGGTGCCACCATTGGGTGCCACCTCCGATGACCACACCATTGGGTGCCACCGTTGGGTGCCACCTCCAATCACCACACCATTGGGTGCCATCTCCATGACCACACCATTGGGTGCCACCATTGGGTGCCATCTCCAATGACCACACCATTACGTGCCACCTCCAATCACCACACCATTGGGTGCCACCATTGGGTGCCATCTCCAACGACCACACCATTGGGTGCCACCATTGTTGGGTGCCACCTCCAATGACCACGCCATTGGGTGCCACCATTGGGTGCCATCTCCAATGACCACACCATTGGGTGCCACCATTGGGTGCCACCTCCAATCACCACACCATTGGGTGCCACCATTGGGTGCCATCTCCAATGACCACACCATTGGGTGCCACCATTGGGCGCCACCTCCATGACCCCACCATTGGGTGCCACCATTGGGTGCCATCTCCAACGACCACACCATTGGGTGCCACCATTGGGTGCCATCTCCATGACCACACCATTGGGTGCCACCTCTCTTGGTCCCGTCGTTGGGTGCCACCTCCAGTGACCACACCATTGGGTGCCACTTCTCCATGACCACACCATTGGGTGCCACCTCCAATGACCACACCATTGCGTGCCATCTCCAATGACCACACCATTGGGTGCCACCGTTGGGTGCCATCTCCAATGACCACACCATGAGTGCCACCATTGGGTGCCACCTCCATGACCCCACCATGGGTGCCATATCACATCCCACCTCCCACCAATACCACCGGGTTCCACCTCCCGTGGCCAACGCCGTTGGGTTCCCGGTCTCACAGCCATCCCATGCGGTGTCACCAGTGGCGGTGGCACCCATGGGTGACACGGGTGTCCCCCCGCGCAGATTTCACCGCCTGCCACCCCAGCCAGCTGCTGCGCTCCAGCTACGTGTTCCTGTTCCAGCTGCCGTGGCTGCCCGAGCTGCTGCTGGCGCTCGCCGACTTCCAGGTGGGTCCCCATGATGTCCCCACGCTGTCCCCACGCTGTCCCCACGATGTCCCCATGATGTCCCCATGGCCCCATGCTGGCCCCATGATGTCCCCATGGCCCCACGCTGTCCCCATGATGTCCTCATGGCCTCATGCTGTCCCCATGGCCCCATGCTGTCCCCACGCTGGCCCCATGGCCCCACGCTGTCCCCACGGTGTCCCCATGGCCCCACGCTGGCCACTGTCACCTCCTGTCCCAACCCAACCCAAGAAGATGGACCATCCCCATGTCCCCACCTTGTCCCCAAGTCCCCATCTCATCCCTATGTCCCCACCTCATCCCCATTCTCCTACCTTGTCCCCATGTCCCCACGCTGTCCCCATGTCCCCACGCTGTCCCCATGGCCCCATGCTGTCCCCATGCTGTCTCCATGGTCCCATGCTGGCCCCATGGCCACACACTGTCCCCATGGCCCCATGGCGTCCCCATGCTGTCCCCATAGCCCAACGCTGTCCCCATGATGTCCCCATGGCCTCATGCTGTCCCCATGGCCCCATGCTGTCCCCACGCTGTCCCCATGGCCCCACGCTGTCCCCACGGTGTCCCCATGGCCCCACGCTGGCCCCTGTCACCTCCTGTCCCAACCCAACCCAAGAAGATGGACCATCCCCATGTCCCCACCTTGTCCCCAAGTCCCCATCTCATCCCTATGTCCCCACGTCATCCCTATGTCCCCACCTCATCCCCATGCTCCTACCTTGTCCCCATGTCCCCACGCTGTCCCCATGTCCCCACGCTGTCCCCATGGCCCCATGCTGTCCCCATGCTGTCTCCATGGTCCCATGCTGGCCCCATGGCCACACGCTGGCCCCATGGCCCCATGGCGTCCCCATGATGTCCCCATGGCCCCACGCTGTCCCCATGATGTCCCCATGGCCTCATGCTGTCCCCATGGCCCCATGCTGTCCCCACGCTGTCCCCATGGCCCCACGCTGTCCCCACGCTGGCCCCATGGCCCCACGCTGTCCCCACGGTGTCCCCATGGCCCCACGCTGGCTCCTGTCACCTCCTGTCCCAACCCAACCCAAGAAGATGGACCATCCCCATGTCCCCACCTTGTCCCCAAGTCCCCATCTCATCCCTATGTCCCCACCTCATCCCCATTCTCCTACCTTGTCCCCATGTCCCCACGCTGTCCCCATGTCCCCACGCTGTCCCCATGGCCCCATGCTGTCCCCATGCTGTCTCCATGGTCCCATGCTGGCCCCATGGCCACACACTGTCCCCATGGCCCCATGGCGTCCCCATGCTGGCCCCATGGCCCCACGCTGTCCCCATGATGTCCTCATGGCCTCATGCTGTCCCCATGGCCCCATGCTGTCCCCACGCTGGCCCCATGGCCCCACGCTGTCCCCACGGTGTCCCCATGGCCCCACGCTGGCCCCTGTCACCTCCTGTCCCAACCCAACCCAAGAAGATGGACCATCCCCATGTCCCCACCTTGTCCCCAAGTCCCCATCTCATCCCTATGTCCCCACCTTGTCCCCTTGTCCCCACCTCATCCCCATGTCCCCACCTTGTTCCCTTGGCCCCACCTCGGCTCTGCATCCTCATCTTGTCCCCATGTCCCCCCATTGTCCCCATGTCCCCCCATTGTTCCCTTGTCCCAACCTCATCCCCATGTCCCCACCTTGTCCCCAAGTCCCCACCTCATCCCCATGTCCCCACCTTGTCCCCTTGTCCCCACCTCATCCCCATGTCCCCACCTTGTCCCCAAGTCCCCACCTCATCCCCATGTCCCCACCTTGTCCCCTTGTCCCCACCTCATCCCCATGTCCCCACCTTGTTCCCTTGGCCCCACCTCGGCTCTGCATCCTCATCTTGTCCCCATGTCCCCCCATTGTCCCCATGTCCCCCCATTGTTCCCTTGTCCCAACCTCATCCCCATGTCCCCACCTTGTCCCCAAGTCCCCACCTCATCCCCATGTCCCCACCTTGTCCCCTTGTCCCCACCTCATCCCCATGTCCCCACCTTGTCCCCAAGTCCCCACCTCATCCCCATGTCCCCACCTTGTCCCCTTGTCCCCACCTCATCCCCATGTCCCCACCTTGTTCCCTTGGCCCCACCTCGGCTCTGCATCCTCATCTTGTCCCCATGTCCCCCCATTGTCCCCATGTCCCCCCATTGTTCCCTTGTCCCAACCTCATCCCCATGTCCCCACCTTGTCCCCAAGTCCCCATCTCATCCCCATGTCCCCACATCATCCCCATGTCCCCACCTTGTCCCCACATCCCCAACTTGTCCCCATGTCCCCACATTGTCCCCATGTCCCCACCTCATCCCCATGTCCCCACCTTGTCCCATGGGGGTGTCCCCGCATCCCTTGTCCCATGGGGTGTCCCCGTGTCCCTTGTCACATGGAGGTGTCCCCATGTCCCTTGTCCCATGGGGGTGTCCCTTGTCCCATGGGGTGTCCCCACGTCCCTTGTCCCATGGGGGTGTCCCCGTGTCCCTTGTCCCATGGGGTGTCCCCTGTCCCATGGGGTGTCCCACGAGGTGTCCCACGGGGTGTCCATGGGGTGTCCCCATGTCCCCTGTCCCACGGGATGTCCCTTGTCCCACGGGGTGTCCCCATGTCCCCTGTCCCATGGGGTGTCCCATGATGTGTCCCCATGTCCCCATGTCCCGTGTCCCACGGGGTGTCCCCATGTTCCGTGTCCCATGGGGTGTCCCCATGTCCCCATGTCCCCTGTCCCATGGGGTGTCCCCCGGGGTGTCCCACGGGGTGTCCCCTGTCCCACGAGGTGTCCCCTGTCCCATGGGGTGTCCCGTGTCCCATGGGGTGTCCCTGTGTCCCATGTCCCATGGGGTGTCCCTTGTCCCACGAGGTGTCCCCATGTCCCTTGTCCCATGGGGTGTCCCCTGGGGTGTCCCCATGTCCCCATGTCCCATGTCCCACGGGGTGTCCCACGGGGTGTCCCCATGTCCCCATGTCCCGTGTCCCATGGGGTGTCCCCTGTCCCACGGGGTGTCCCACGGGGTGTCCCGTGTCCCATGGGGTGTCCCCTGTCCCACGGGGTGTCCTGTGTCCCACCGGATGTCCCTGCGTCCCTTGTCCCATTGGGTGTCCCCTGTCCCACGGGGTGTCCCCTGTCCCATGGGGTGTCCCCATGTCCCCTGTCCCACGGGGTGTCCCGCAGGGTGTCCCATGGGGTGTCCCCTGTCCCATGGGGTGTCCCCATGTCCCCATGTCCCCTGTCCCACGGGGTGTCCCCTGTCCCCCGGGGTGTCCCCATGTCCCATGGGGCGTCCCCATGTCCCTTGTCCCATTGGGTGTCCCTTGTCCCACGGGGTGTCCCCATGTCCCCATGTCCCCTTTCCCATTGGGGTGTCCCCATGTCCCTTCTCCCATGGGGGTGTCCCCATGTCCCTTGTCCCATGGGGTGTCCCTGTGTCCCTTGTCCCATGGGGTGTCCCGTGTACCATGGGGTGTCCCCTGTCCCATGGGGTGTCCCACGGGGTGTCCCATGGGGTGTCCCCTGTCCCATGGGATGTCCCATGGGATGTCCCACGGGGTGTCCCACGGGGTGTCCCCCGGGGTGTCCCCATGTCCCCTGTCCCCCGGGGTGTCCCATGGGGTGTCCCCCGGGGTGTCCCCATGTCCCGTGTCCCCCGGTGTCCCCATGTCCCCATGTCCCCTGTCCCCCGGGGTGTCCCATGGGGTGTCCCCCGGGGTGTCCCCATGTCCCATGTCCCACGAGGTGTCCCCCGGGGTGTCCCCCGGGGTGTCCCCATGTCCCGTGTCCCCCGGGGTGTCCCCAGCTGGTGCGGACGGTGCTGACGTCGCGGTGGTCGGGGATCCGGGCCCCCGCGCGGCGCCTGCGCAGCCGCGACCTGGAGTGCTACCTGTTCGGGCTGGCGCAGCCCGGGGGGCTCAGCCCCCCCGTGCACTACTACCGAAACCTCTTCCGGTGCGCGCGGGGACACGGGTGGGGGCATGGGGGGGGGGTCATGGGTGGGGACATGGGTGGGGACATGGGTGGGGACATGGGTGGGGACATGGGTGGGGGGACATGGGTGGGGACATGGGTGGGGGGACATGGGTGGGGGGACATGGGTGGGGGACATGATTGGGGGACATGGGTGGGGGGACATGATTGGGGGACATGGATGGGGGACACAGGTTGGGGGTCAGAGGTGGTGGTCATGGGGGGGGAAAAGGGGTGGGGGACATGGGAGGGGGACATGGGTGGGGGACACAAGTTGGGGGACATGGGTGGGGGACATGGGTGGGGGACATGGGGGGGACATGGGTGGGGGACATGGATGGGGGTCATGGGTGCATGGGTGGGGTTTATGGGTGGGAAAAAGGGGTGGGGGACATGGGTGGGGGACATGGATGGGGGGACATGAGTAGGGGACATGATTAGGGGATATGGGTGGGGGACATGGATGGGAGACATGGGTGGGGGGTTGTGAGCGAGGGCAATGGGTGGGGGACATGGGTGGGGGACATGGGTGGAGGGATATGGGTGGGGGGACATGGGTGGGGGACACGGGTGGGGGGACATGGGTGGGGAAATGGGTGGGGGTCATGGGTGGATCATGGGTGAGGGGTCAGGGGTGGGGGACATGGAGGGGGGACATGGGTGGGGGGACATGGGTGGGGACATGGGTGGGGGGACATGGGTGGGGGGACATGGGTGGGGGACATGATTGGGGGACATGGGTGGGGGGACATGGGTGGGGGACATGGGTGGGGGACATGGGTGGGGGGACATGGGTGGGGGGACATGGGTGGATCATGGGTGGGGGAAATGGGTGGGGGTCATGGGTGGGCGTCATGGGTGGGGGTCATGGGTGGATCATGGAGGGGGGGGTCAGGGGTGGGGGACATGGAGGGTGGGGGTCATGGTTGGGGGACATTAATGGCTCATGGGTGGGGGACATGGGTGGGCAGCCATGAATGGCTCATGGGTGGGGGACATGGGTGGGAGACATGGGTGGGGGGTTGTGAGCGGGGGCAATGGGTGGGGGACGTGGGTGGGGACATGGGGGGGGAAATGGGTGGGGGTCATGGGTGGGGGACATGGTGGGGGGGACATGGGTGGGGGGACATGAGTAGGGGACATGATTGGGGGACATGGGTGGGGGGACATGGGTGGGGGTCATGGATGGATCATGGGTGGCGGTCATGGGTGGGGGACATGGAGGGTGGGGGTCATGGGTGGGGGGACATTAATGGCTCATGGGTGGGGGACATGGGTGGGCAGCCATGAATGGCTCATGGGTGGGGGACATGGGTGGGGGACATGGATGGGAGACATGGGTGGGGGGTTGTGAGCGGGGGCAATGGGTGGGGGACATGGGTGGGGACATAGGAGGGGGAACATGGGTGGGGGGTCATGGGTGGGAGACATTAATGGCTCATGGGCGGGGGACATGGGTGAGGGTCATGGGTGGGGGAAATGGGTGGGGGGTCATGGGTGGGGGTCATGGGTGGGGGACATGGGTGGGGGACATGGGTGGGGGACATGGGTGGGGGACATGGGTGGGGATCATGGGTGGCGGTCATGGGTGGGGGACATAGGTCCCCCATTTGGCCATTTTGGGGTCTCCCATTGGGTGCTCCCATTGGGTCCCCCCATTTCGGGGTCCCCATGGGGTGCCCCCCCAACCCTTCCCTTCCCCTCCCCCCCCCCCAGGGACACCCCGATGCCGCGCGAGCCGCCCCCTCCCCCCACGTTGCTGCTTTGGGGGTCCCGGGACCGATTCCTGGACCCCGCCCTTGGCCCCGCCCTCTTCCGGAGGCTCCGCCCCTCGGCGCGCCTGCACGTGCTGCCGGGCGCCAGCCATTGGCTGCCCGAAGAGGAGCCCCGCCTCCTGGCGCAGCTCATTGGACAGTTCCTGGAGGGGGGGGAGGAGCATCCCTAGCGGCACCGATGGGTGGGGAGGGGGGGGGGGGGAATAAACGTCATTGGGGGGTGACCCAACATCTGGGAGGGGGGGGTCCAGTATAGGGGGGTTATTGGGGGGGGGGGTCAGTATGGGGGGTTATTAGGGGGGGTGACCCAACATCTGGGGAGGGGGGGGTCAGAATGGGGGGATTATTAGGGGGGGTGACCCAACATCTGGGGAGGGGGGCAGTATGGGGGTTATTAGGGGGAGTGACTCAACATCTGGGGGGGGGGTCAGTATGGGGGGGTTATTAGGGGGGGTGACCCACATCTGGATAGGGGGTGTCAGTATTGGGGTTGGGGGGAGGGCATAGGGTGATGACCCAACATCTGGGGGGGGGAGGAGGTCAGAATGGGGGGGTAATTGGGGGGTGACCCAACATCTGGTTGGGGGGGTGTCAGTATTGGGGTTGGGGGGAGGACATAGGGTGGTGACCCAACATTTGGTGGGGGGGGGAGGAGGTCAGAATGGGGGGGTAATTGGGGGGTGACCCAACATCTGGTTGGGGGGGTGTCAGTATTGGGGTTGGGGGGAGGACATAGGGTGGTGACCCAACATTTGGTGGGGGGGGGGGTCATTATGGGGGGGGCGTGGTGATTGGGTGGTGACCCAACATCTAGGGGGGGGGGGGGGGAGTATGGGGGGGATGAGGTCATGGGGGGTGACCTAATATATAGGTGGGGGTGTAAATATGGGGGGGCGGGGGGGGGTGACTCAACATCTGGATGAGGGTCTATATATATGGGTGGGGTGTGGTCATTGGGGGGGTGACCACAACATCTGGATGGAGATGTGGGACAATACATATGGATTAGGGTTACAACATCTGGATGGGGATGGGGGGGGGGCATTGGGGATGCATGGGATTCAACAACTGGGTAAAGCTCAGTTGCTTGGGAAGGGAACCAAACAGCTGGAATGTACCATTGAACATCTGGACAGGGCAAAAGGGGGGGGGGTGGGGGGGGAGTCTGAACATCTGGGTGTCAGGGCCATGTCAGGTTGGGTACAGTTATCACAACATCTGGATGGGGCACCTTGGATGGGGCACCTGGATGATCATGTCCCAATGAACACATAGGAACAAGAACACTGTTATTGTTATGAGGTGAGAACATCTGGATTGCATAGCAACATCTGGATATTGATCCTCACCGGTTCTAACCCCAATATCTGAATGAGATCTCAACATCTGGGTTGTCTTATCAACATCTGGATGTATCCGCACATCTGGATATCGAATCTCCTTGGTTTGGCCCCCAACATCTGGTTGGACAAACCACATCCATTTAAGTGCCTTGAACATCTGGATGATGGCGGCTCATCTGGATCGGGCCCCCCAACATCTGTTTGGGTGGTGACCTCAGGTCCAGCTGCTGACCTCACATCTGGAGGGGACCTCGGCATCCGGGCGGTGCCACCTGTCCCCAAGTGCCTTCAATAAATCATTGTCACCAGTGGTTGACGCCCCAGCCATGGGGAAGGGACCCAGGCGTCCAGGGGAGATGTGGGTGGCCCTGGGTGGGAGAGGTGGCACCCATGGGTCACGGTGTGGAGCACCCATGGGCGATGGGGCCATGTCCCCACTGCCACCCCCCAGCACCCATGGGTGACAACACTGGGTCCTTGGTGGCTCTGCCAGCACCCACGGGTGACAGGGACAGTCCTGGGTGTCACTACAGCACCCATGGGTGCCGGTGCCAAATAGGGGTGACAGTGTCAGCAGCCATGGGTGACAGTGACAGCCCAGTGCCACCCATGGGTGACAGTCCCAGTATCACCAGCGCCGTGTCCCCAGTGCCACCCATGGGTGACAGTGACAGCCCCAGTGTCACCAGTGTCCCCAGTGCCACCCATGGGTGACAGTCCCAGTGTCACCAGCGCTGTGTCCCCAGTGCCACCCATGGGTGACAGTGATAGTCCCAGTGTCCCCAGTGTCACCCATGGGTGACAGTGACAGCCCCGGTGTCACCAGCACCATGTCCCCAGTGCCACCCATGGGTGACAGTGATAGTCCCAGTGTCACCAGTGTCACCCATGGGTGACAGTGACAGCCCCAGTGCCACCAGTGACGTGTCCCCGGTGCCACCCATGGGTGACAGTGACAGTCCCAGTGCCACCAGCGCCGTGTCCCCAGTGCCACCCATGGGTGACAGTGACAGCCCCAGTGTCCCCAGTGTCACCCACGGGTGACAGTGACAGCCCCAGTGTCACCGGTGCTGTGTCCCCAGTGCCACCCATGGGTGACAGTGACAGCCCCAGTGCCACCAGCAGTGTCCCCAGTGGGTGCTTGGGGGGTACAAAGGGGGTGTCAGGAGGTGGGTGCTGGTGCAATGGGGGGGTCAGGGTGCTCATAGGGGGGTGGGTGCTTTGGGGGTGCATGGGGGGTCAGGAGGTGGGGGGGTGGGTGCTGGGGGGGGTCAGGAGGTGGGTGCTGGTGCAATGGGGGGTCAGGAGGTGGGTGCTGGGGAGTGCAAGGGGGGGTCAGGATGCTAGGGGGGGGTCAGGGTGCTCATAGGGGGGTGGGTGCTTTTGGGGTGCATGGGGGGGTCAGGAGGTGGGGGGTGGGTGCTGAGGGGGGTCAGGAGGTGGGTGCTGGTGCAATGGGGGGTCAGGGTGCTCATAGGGGGGTGGGTGCTGGGGGTGTCAGGAGGTGGGTGCTGGTGCAATGGGGGGGTCAGGGTGCTCATAGGGGGGTGGGTGCTTTGGGGGTGCATGGGGGGGTCAAGAGGTGGGGGGTGGGTGCTGGGGGGTGTCAGGAGGTGGGTGCTGGTGCAAAGGGGGGTCAGGGTGCTCATAGGGGGGTGGGTGCTTTGGGGGTGCATGGGGGGGTCAAGAGGTGGGGGTGGGTGCTGGGGGGTGTCAGGAGGTGGGTGCTGGGGGGTGCAAGGGGGGGTCAGGATGCTGCGGGGGTCAGGGTGCTCATAGGACAGTGGGTGCTTGGGGTGCAATGGGGGGGGTCGGGGTGCCCATCGGGGGAGGGGGTGCTGGGGGGGGGTGCAATTGGGGGGGGTCAGGAGGTGGGGGGTGGGTGCTGGTGCAATGGGGGGGTCAGGGTGCTCATAGGAGGGTGGGTGCTTTGGGGGTGCATGGGGGGGTCAGGGTGCTCATGAGGGGGTGGGTGCTTTGGGGGTGCATGGGGGGGGGTCAGGGTGCTCATAGCGGGGTGGGTGCTTTGGGGGTGCATGGGGGGGGTCAGGAGGTGGGTGCTGGTGCAGTGGGAGGGTCAGGGTGCTCATATGGGGGTGGGTGCTTTGGGGGTGCATGGGGGTGTCAGGAGGTGGGTGCTGGTGCAATGGGGGGGTTGGGATGCCAGGTTGGGGGGGGGGGTGTGGGTGCGGGGGGTGATTTGGGTGCCCCCCTCCCCCCCCCGCCCCATTAAGCCTCTTAAGGGGCCCCCGGCGGCTCCAGCCGGTGTCGGGGATTAACGGGGGGGAGGGGAGGGGAGGGGACCCAGGCGTCCGGGGCTGCCCCTCCCCCACAGCGCCCGTGGGACCCAGGCGTCCGGGGCCCCTCCCCCACCTCTCCCCGTCCCAGTTCAGCCGGTTCAACTGGTTGAACTGGGAGAAGCGGGGAGGGGGGGGGGGGGAGGGGCCCTGTGGCCACACCCTCGCCCCTCCCCACCCAAGGGTGTCCCGGACGCCTGGGTCCCCTGGGGGGGCGGGGGGGGTGTCAGGGAGGTCCCCAGGGTGTCAGCTGCTTGGGGACAGGGACACTGTGCTGTCCCCTCCATGACCCACCGTGTCCCCACATCCCCCTCGTGTCTGTGTCCCCATGTCCCTCCATGTCACCACGTCCCTATGTCCCCATGTCCCTCCATGTCCCCATCCCATGTCCCCATGTCCTTCTGTGTCCCCATGTCCCTCTGTGTCCCCATCCCCTGCATCCCCAGGTCCCTCCATGTCACCCTGTCCCTATGTCCCCATGTCCCTTCATGTCCCCATCCCGTGTCCCCATGTCCCTTTTTGTCCCCATGTCCCTCTGTGTCGCCATCCCCTGTGTCCCCATGTCCCTCCATGTCACCATGTCCCTATGTCCCTTCATGTCCCCATCCCCTGTGTCCCCACATCCCTCTGGTGTCTGTGTCCCCATGTCCTTCCATGTCCCATCTCCTGTGTCCCCATGTCCCTCCATGTCACCCTGTCCCTATGTCCCCATGTCCCTCCATGTCCCCATCCCGTGTCCCATGTCCCTTTGTGTCCCCATGTCCCTCTGTGTCCCCATCCGTGTCCCCATGTCCCTCAGTGTCCCCACGTCCCTCTGTGTCGCCATCCCCCGTGTCCCCATGTCCCTCCATTTCCCCATGTCCCTCCATGTCCCCATATCCCTATCCCTTGTGTCCCCATGTCCCCATCCCCGTGTCCCCATGTCCCTTCATTTCCCCATGTCCCCCCATGTCCCCATCCCCCGTGTCCCCATCCCCTGTGTCCCCATGTCCCTCCATGTCACCCTGTCCCTATGTCCCCATGTGCCTTCATGTCCCCATCCCGTGTCCCCATGTCCCTCTGTGTCCCCATGTCCCTCTCTGTCCCCATCCCCTGTGTCCCCATGTCCCTCAGTGTCCCCCTATCCCTATCCCCCGTGTCCCCAAGTCCCTCCATGTCCCCA